>NC_139960.1:3504590-3829590 GCF_963454915.1 Gymnoscopelus microlampas
GTCCTCCAGCTGGCTGTTGAGGAGCTCCGTCTCCTCCTCCAGCACCTTGATCTCGTGCTTCAGCCCCTCGTACTCCACCTATGGGGTTGAGGAGCAGTGGTGTAAAAAGTACATTTACTCAAGTACTGTACTTGAGTAAATGTACTGCACTGTACTACTGGAGTATTTCTAATTTTCTGTACTTTTACTTCTACTCCACTACATCTCAGAGATATTATACTTTTACTCCACTACCATTATTTGTAAACTTTAGTTACTAGTTGCTTTGTATATTTTGATTATTATTACAAACCATACATTAGCCACTTCAGCCCTACATATATTTCGGCCATTTGAAAATAGCCGATCTACAAGTGTAACAGAGATTAGTGGGTTCCACTTGCTCCCTAAGTAAGGGCATTTCTTATTGGTTAGTGGGCGGCACCTTATTGAGTAACACAGGTGTCCATGTTAGAGGGGTGCCAGTCTTGATTAGATTTGCCCAAGGTAAGATGTGTTCCTCAGCACACTATATCTTCAATAAGAGTGTACTGTGATACTGTGATGTATACTGGTCATTCTAAACATGCTAAATGTACCTACATGAAGTAGTGATGCTTTGTACAGGTTTTCAGTTAGTCATTTTGACATATCAAACAGTATATTGTCTACAACAAACTGCTGTTAATTCTGTTGTAGACGTGCTGCTGAGGCGTGTGTTACACCAAAAGAGGTGTCTGACCAGAAAACTGTGTCTATTCTTACCATGTACATATTGTTGTTTTATTTCATTGTATTGTATTGTGTTGTATGTTTATTGATTGTTAGAATATGCCAGTCTTGATTAGATTTGCCCAAGACGTGCTGCTGCTGCTGCTGCGTGTTACACCAAAAGAGGTGTCTGACCAGAAAACTGTGTCTATTCTTACCAGATTTGGCCAAGAATAAACTGTCAACAAAGAGAGGGTCTGGAACTTCATTCATTCACACAACACAACGCAGATCAACTGTTACACAAGCTCACGATGCGACGCATTGTGAGCTTGTAAAAAATGTGAGTACTTTTTCCAACACTGGTGAGGAGGAGGTGGGAGGGTGGAGGGTTGGAAGCACGGGGGGATGTGGTGGGATGGAGGAGATAATGGAGAGTTCATAACATGCATACACACTGAAAAATAATGGTTCTTAAATGGCTAACAAATACCAATTTCTTTAGTGAATGATTCTTCATGTTCCTCTGATGGTTCTAAGAGAACCTGTTTTGGTCAAACAACCATTTTTCATTGTTCTTTGAGGCACCTTTAGCCACTTAACCCCTATAGCATCCCAATTGTAGGCATGTCTTAATAGGTGAACATTTGTTTTTAGTTTAGTTTCTTTTTTTTATTGCAACATTTATTCGTCAGGGGCAAGATTCAACAAGGTCAGAAAAATAGCAAATCTACAAGCTCACTAAGACGCCATGTGAGCTTGTAAATTTGCTATTTTCAAAGATTTTTGCCACGTTAAAACTGAGGACATTTTCTCCATGCTTTTAGTCACAGAGTCAAGGATGGGGAACTGAGTTCATAACATACATACTTATCCATGAATAGCTTTTTCCCTTTTTACAGCGTGGCTCCTATGATTACGGTGACCACCAGACATTTTCACTGTTTTGTTTTGACCGAGATTGGCCCGGTTTCAAGCTGGGTGTCCCGAGTCCCCAAAAATATCTCTAAAACGGTTTTCAACATTCACTTCCAAATTGTCCCAGTTTTTTTCACCACAGTCAAAATAACAACACTTGTTCTGAGTGCTTAGATGTATGTCATGTTCTGTTCTGTTCAAAGGTACAGTCACTGAAAAAAAGTCACAGAAGTAGCAAAAATAGCAGATCCTTTGCCTTTTATGAATCAATCAATATGGTTTTCTGGAAGATTGAACATTATTCTATTGCCAGTTTGACCACTTGAAATAATCTTTAATCTTAAAATAACAAACAACCGAAAATAGCCAAGCTTACAACACGTCGCAGTGTGACGTGTTGTAAGCTGGTAGATTTCCTTAGAACTTCCGTGGAATCTAAATGACTGAAATCAGTCCTGGCGACAGAAAACTTGAATCAATGTAGACGTTAGGGATGCAAATTATCGATTAATTCATAAATTGATAGTTGATAACGTTTTGATCGATTAATCGATTAATTGATAAGCGTTTTTTTAGGACCAAAAGGAAACTTCTTCTCCAAAACCGGAAAAGAGTGCAGAAACATAATTGCCTTGATGTATATAACATTAACGAGCGTCAACGAGCATCAGCTGGACACAGACACACACAGTGCTATAGGAGTCTCTCATTTATCTCCAAGAGCCCTTTAATATGATGGAATATGATTAAGGATTACTGTGATTATGGTAAGCACACACCAAACCTGTAACTTTCCTTTTTTTTTTCAATTCATTGAAAATCGATAAATTTAATCGATTAAATTCTTAGCGGCAATTAATCGTTTATAGATAATTTGTTAAGATCCCTAGTAGACATCGTTGTCCAAACGAACCACCACCCCCCACCTGGTTTTGCTTGAGCGTGGACACCAGCTTCTGCAGGGAGATGTTCTCCTCCTCCAGCTCTGTGTAGTCCTGCAGCAGCCTGGCCTCGCGGAACTTGTACTCCCTCACCTCCTCCCGCATGCGGCTTCTCTGCAGCTCCAGCATCTCGTTGCTCTGCACACATGGGCACACCGGGGGAGGGGGAGATCGCATCGTTAAAGAGTGGAAAGCTTCGAGCAAGCAACACACGTGGAATAAAGCCAAATAGAATCTCACGGCTGAAAATGTAAAGATTATGTTTTAGGTATTTTCGTTCTTAACCTTATGATGCCGCTGTTAAACTTTTTTTGCTTTTATCACATTTCTGAGACCATTTATGTTTATGGAAGCTTCTGAACATGTATTCTATTACTAGTTTGACCACTACAAACACTTAAAATAACCAATAGTCGAAAATAGATCTACAAGCTCACAACACGTCGAAGGCTCGCAGCTCGACATGTTGTGAGCTTGCAGGCATGCTCAGTAATTTAGCTGGGGACCCCCTGGAACTCACTCAAGGGCCTGGACCCCACGTTGAGAAACATTGGTCTGCAGGACCACTGATAGTATACAGTATATAACCTTGGTATTTTGACTGGTATATACAACAGGTTTGGTCTTTATTTTTTTACCTGGAGTTGAGTGAATGTAGAGGCAAGGCTGAAACCATTGAAGCCTGGGGCCTTTGGCTACAACCATGATGTGGCATGTTGCAAGCAAAACACGCTTTCACTATGTGAACTGTAAATAAGCTTTTTAATGAAATATTGGGGGTGAAAGAGGGCATCGTGCCTCACCTGGACTGTCCCGTCCCCCTCAGTCAAGATGAACGTGAAATTAAATTAAATTAAAATAATAATAGCCTTTCACAACACCAAAGTGCGTTGGATCAGTTCTCTAGTGATAATATTACAATAGCAGGATATTACTGCATGCACAATGAATGCATTTTTGTTGAGTATGACGTAAATGTAAAATGGCTGCCGTGGGATATTCTTAAACCATTTAGATCTGAGGCCGATTCTAACGTAAGTATTAAAAAATGTATGTTCAATTAAATTAATCTTGCCATATACTGTCTATATAGCAACTATAGGTGTTCCCGGCTTGAAAGGTATAACAATGTATAGTAATAGGTGTTCCAGGTCTAAATAATAGAAGAAGGTCTTGGGTGTAGTGCACACTTTGACACTCTGGAGCGGGTGGTCCTAACCGCCCAAACTACCTCTGGTTTCACATTAAGGGAACATGGGGCGTCCAGCTGACCCACCTCTCGCAGCTCCTGCAGCAGGGTGCTGAGGTGCTCGTTGTCGGCCTGGGTGTTGGCCACGGTGGCCCTGTTATGTTTGAGCTCTGACTGGATCTCCAGCAGACGGCCCATGTAGTAGGCCTCCTTGGTGGCCGACTCCTGCAGCAAGGTCTCCTCGTTGGACTCCCCGTCCGCTGCCACCTTCCGCTGGGTGGAGTAGGCCTGGCCGAACGCCTGAGAGAGAGCGAGAGTGAGTGAGTGAGTGAGGAAGATGAGACGAAGGAAGGAGGAGAGGAAAGAAAGGAGAGGGGGTTAAGTGAGTGCGAGTCATCTTGGCAGGAATGGGCGAGGCCCAATCATTCCATATGATTGTGACAATCAATAGTCACTATTTCCCCCCCCTGCTGAAATTACCTCTGTCATTTCCCCCATTCTGCTAATAAACCCACAGGGGATTCAACAGTAGATCAAACACACGTCTCAGAGCCCCATTAGGCCTCCGCGACCTTGTCTTCAAACGCAAGGGCACGCCATTCCCTAGCCAACAATGCAGATATAGATTTTCAACCATGTGGTGGTGTTAATAGAATGACCTGCAGTACCGCTGGCTGGAGGTTTCCCCTTCATTTTGAAAACACCAGTGACTAGTGCCGACAGCTTGGAAGTCACCTGCATTACTGCTGCAATGCAAGGTCTTATTCAAACCTAGCGTATCAGGAAATAAAACACAGAGGTGTAAAAAAAAAAAAAAAGCAAGCTGTCCATAGTGGCTTTATTATTACCGACTCATGAAAATGCACGACCGATAGAGAGAGCTGGAGAGCTGGACATGTAGGGGAACGGGATAGACATGGGATAAGAGGGAGCCATGGAGAGAGAGAGAGAGAGAGAGAGAGAGAGAGAAAGAGAGAGAGAGAGAGAGAGAGAGAGCGAGAGAGATGGGGGCAGGGGAGAGAGGAGTGAAGGAAAAATCAATTGTCAGCTGAAGAGTGAAGTAAGAATATTATGGAGTTGAGAAATCGATTGGGATCGCCACGCTAGGCTGAACTTGACGGGAACCTAACAGGTACAGTAGAGCGAGAGAGAGGAGGAAGTGTGTGTGAAACATTCTCCATCTCTCACTCTCTTTGCTGTTCTAACCTGGTTCCAAGGAAAGCCAACTACAACATTTTGCTTCGACATGACTCTGAATCACCACGAAGTGATGGCCGTGTTTAAGCCAAAGCATATTAAGCTAAGTTGTGTAGCTCCCCGTGGGACTGCAGTACAGTTTAGTACAGGCATCTGGGGATTTAAATTCAAGTTCAGACCACCAGAATCTGTTTCTCAAGGCTTATGTCCCCTATAGGCTCTTTTTACACTGTAAACATGTTGCTGTGTGTTGTTTCATGACATAGACAGCAAATTGAATGACATTTTACGGCGTGACACCAAGGGGGCGATCTGTGTACAAGACGTGTGTCTGTGTGTGTGTGTGTGTGTGTGTGTGTGTGTGTGTGTGTGTGTGTGTGTGTGTGTGTGTGTGTGTGTGTGTGTGTGTGTGTGTGTGTGTGTGTGTGTGTGTGTCTGTGTCTGTGTCTGTGTGTGTGTGTGTGTGTGTGTGTGTGTGTGCGCGTGCGCGCGCGTGCGTGTGTGTGTGCCCATGTCTAATCTCGCAAACCACTACTGACAAATTTCTTGCACGCTGCAAAGGAAGTCAATCCCCAAATATCTTTCACTTAACTGTGAATATTATTTTATTGTGTGAATATTTTTCACATTTGGTGTTCATAATTCATAATCTCAGATCTACCATTCCGCAGTCACCTCCATATTTGGCCAAGACTTACGTCATCATCAATTATGATAGTGACATCATCAATATTACATCATTATCATGACATCTGCGATCCACCTGGAAGTCACGCCATTATTAGACCAAAATGACAAAGAACTAGAAACTGTGCTCCTCGGAGCACAGGTCTCCGCCAGGCGAGGTGGTAAAACTGTTCCTGATTAATTCTGTCTTACCTATTTATATTACATATTATGATGTCACGTGAAGCTTGACCAATGTTAGGTGTTCACTTCACAGACCACATGTGCCCATATGGAGCTGGACGGACACACGGACGGACGGACACACACACGGACGGACAAAGAGAAAACATACTCTCCACCATGCCTTCGGCCTGGCGGAGACAATGATGGGGGGAAAACTAAAGAGAGATTTCAACACTGATCACCACTGTAACTCACAGCTGTAAAGAAAGGAAATACAGAGGAGTATTCTGTAAGGAAGTGCTTCTGGGGTCCTTGGGAGGGTTCCAGGGGGTCCTCAGAACAATTAGGAACTAGCCTGGCTCCAGACCATAGACTCCGCCCACTAGACTGAGTAGCTTCTAATTTCAGCCTGATAATCAGGCATATAACAATTAGAAACAGTTTAGGCACTTTATCTTCATTGTATAGTTAAGCTACTCGAAAATAGCCGATATACAGTACAAGCTCACAACGCGTTGAGAGCTTGTAGATCTGCTATTTCAGCAACATTTTTGAAAAATCTTTAAAAACAAGACCAGGAGACCTGGTTCTGCCAGACCCAGAATAACCGGGGACGAAATTCCGTGTCTTTTATGCCCATGTATGGACGAAATGGACCGAGGTCCCTTTTATGCCCATGTATGGAAAAAATGGGGACAAAGCCTCATGTAGGCCGACCCCTTGGGTCTGGCAACAAAAAAGAGAGATTTGTAAGATTTGTAATAATTTTGAATTAATTACATCTTCTCTCTAACGGGTTCCTGGCACAAAATACATTCAGATGGTGGTTCGTGGCCAAATAAATATCAGTATGGGTTGTCCTTGACATAAGAATGTGTGATAACCAGTGCTGTAAGGAGCACATGAGCTTGGTCACGGCCACAGCTCTTCTGATCGGAGTCATTACTTTGACACATTTGACACACAGCAACAATAAATATATCCCAGCACAAACCCCTGTGACACCAATCTATCGGACTCAGTGTGGGAAAGGGCTGGCAGATGACCACTTAACACGGCAGCCGAATTAAGTGGTCATCCTGAATCTTTACCGAATTGTAAGCCTAACAAAGCCTGCTTTGTCGTGCGTCAGTGTCGCTCGCTGTGTATTGTCGCTGTCGGTGGGAAACCTTGTGTGTCCAAAACCTTTACTTTTCAGGAAATGGAAAAAATAACCTGTGTTCCAATGGATACAATGTAGTTATTATTTAGTCACAAGCACTTGTTAATACTTTTCAATGGTTCAATATTTATTAAACGCTTTATCACTTTGACTTTCAAAATGTTTCCAGGCCCGGACCGCTGGCGTAGCAACAACTATAATGTTAAACTGAAAAACGAGGCCCTCTCCCCACTACGCCCTACTTCTGGTGCCCTTGCTCGGACCACACCCATCTTCGACCTCGGCCTGTGATTGAAACTACAAACCTCCGTTTTGTGGCTGTATCTTGTACGTTTGTGACACTATCACGTTGACAAAATTTGTCCACAGACAGACAGGCTGACATATAAACACCGGCAGAGTATTCAAAACCATTTCTGTGGTAGTTCCTGTTACAATAGGTGTCTCCACCACCACATTTTGTCATGATCACTCACTCCCACACACACACACACACACACACACACACACACACACACACACACACACACACACACACACACACACACACACACACACACACACACACACACACACACACACACACACACACACACACACACACACTCTCTCTCTCAAGGTGAAAACAATACCAGTCACACTGTCACGGCTGGTAATAAGCCATAAGAAACAGGCTGAGGGGTGGTCAACCAAGGCCCCTTTCAGTGTGCAGTCACTGAAAAACTAATCCACTGAGAGGCTGATCAGAACCTAGCTTACAGATTACATTTATTATGATCATTTTGTGTTTTTATTTTGACATACGTTTTGGCAACAATGAGAGGTTTTATGCGCCTGGCACGAAGTACTGTAGCTAAAAATACAGCACCTGTTTGCAGAGGGTTTTGTCCAAAAACAATGCCTCTATTTTTAGCAACGGGTGGCCCCCTGAGGAATTGGGCCACCTGACCCTGGCAGTGTTGCTGCCATGCTCTAGCTAGCAGGTGAGTTACAAACAGAACCTAATTGGCCTGCTTGCATCGCAGAACGCACTTTGTCAGGTTTACGGTGAGCTTGGAGATGGAATTGAGTTCTGACCATGCACTATTTCTATTGTTTACCGAGGTAGAACTTTGAAATGGGCTTGGTTCCTGTCCATGCACAGGTACTATTGTTTACTATGGTGGACGTTTGAAATGGAATTGACTTCTGGCCATTCGGTATTACTATAGTTTAATATGGTACACTGTTGCAGCACACTATCTATACCATGCTCGGTTTCAGCACCATGGACAGCTCCTGAGCAGACCATCGCGTGTGTTCACATTGGCTTGTTAACCATGATACAGAGTTTATCACTAGCTGTAATTAATGGTTAATGAGAAAATATGGACTGAATTATTCGGAGTGCTGAAATCCCACTGTGAACGTTTTTGTTTTGGTGATCGATTCTTTGCACAACTGTGATCAAAGACAGTGAGAGAGAAGAGAAAGGCAGTGAGAGTTTCAGTGACAGAGTATTTGACTAAAGCATAACCCAGACAACTACTGTAATACAACATTTCATATTCTCCTAAACACAAATAAAGGCCTTGGCTTCTTGCCTTGAGTGACTCAGCGCTACTGTTGGGAGGCTGTTAAGAGGAAGCAGAGTGGAGAGATAAAGACTCATTTCTTGCCACCGAGAAATACAGCCACTCAAAGCTCTGACAATCAGAACCGGGTCAAATTACTTTCTGAGATGGATTCAAATTAAATTTCTGGGACGGATTGATCTTGTCTGGCACCATAAAATAAACCAACCCCAAATAGCACAAATCCTGCTCCTTCTGTGATTAGAGAAGAATGACTTGACAAGATTTTCAGGTAGATTGTCTAAATAGCACAGCTGGAGTGTAATAGCTACAACCTGTCCTGGACATTAACTTCGCCTACATCTCAGAAAATAGATTCCTAGGGTGCCTGGTGGCTCAGCCAATAAGTGCACAGACCGTAACTACGCTCGGAAACAAAGCCTAAAAATGGTACAAATAAATATATATTTTTATTTTTATTGAATAATGTGGATCTCGGGATCCACATGGGAACGGCGTGGCTCCATTGTGGATCTCAGATTTCAAGTGGCCAGCCTGTGACAACCACCATCTATGTCTATCTGACTGTGTTTCGACTCCAAATTCAGGCAAGGTTTCTGTCCAAACTGAGCCACATTGACTTCCAATATAAAATTTAAGTTAAATATTTAAAGAAACATAAAGATAAAGATGAAGATATATAGATTTGTAGAGGTACTAATAATTTGACACTGATTGGTCCAGCAGTTTGGGAGATTAGCTCTGGACAGAACAGACAAGACAGACACAAACATAGACGACTCTCTTATAGACTGCTAGCCTCCTGCAGTGCGACGCTGTTAAAACAAAGATCAACAACTACTGTATGGAAATGTCAATTTGGTTTTATTTGAACAAAGGGTTTTCAATTACCATTCAAGTGCTGTTTCATTATCCCAGCCCCCTAACCCATCCCAAACCATTCAAAATACACGTTGTGTCTGACTAAGTAAAGACATGGCTTTTGGCTTGATATTCAAGCTTTTCACAGGATGGAGGGCGGCACATCCGGCTAGGCCGGGCGCTCCAACAAACACAATTGGCCGTGTTCACGTATGGCAAACTGGCAGGGTAGAGCAGTGGTTCTCAAACCTTTTCATGTCAAGGACACCAAATTAATGATATATTTAGCCATAGATCCCCATTTGGAGAAAAAAAAAAGATTGTACCAGAGAGGGACCCCCAAACAGTGTGTTGTTAAAATGTTTAAAACTGTTCTTAATGTTTCATCATTTTTCAACATTTTTTGAAAAATCGGAGATGTACAAAAACAGTAGCAGATTAAAAAAAACATCTAAAAAAAGGACGACAGTGACGTACAAATCTGCTTTCTGCCTCTGTTGTCACACTGGGAACGGCCGTGTCCCACTTATCTTTCAGAATCCCTCTGCCAAATCTGACTTCACCCCCGTCTGCAATAGACGGGGATAAGGGAGGGAGGGAGAGAGAGAGAGAGAGAGAGAGAGAGAGAGAGAGAGAGAGAGAGAGAGAGAGAGAGAGAGAGAGAGAGAGAGAGAGAGAGAGAGAGAGAGAGAGAGAGAGAGAGAGAGAGAGAGAGAGAGAGAGAGAGAGAGAGAGAGAGAGAGAGAGAGAGAGAGAGAGAGAGAGAGAGAGAGAGAGAGAGGCATGGGGCGAGAGACAGAGATGGGGCAGAACATTAGGCTAATAACATTGCCAGTGATAAAGAGCAGAGAGATGCCCTGCCAAGACAAGAAGGAGTCTATCACACCAGTCCAATCTCACAGGACCAGTGGTGGAAGAAGTACTCCGGTCTTTGTTACTTAAGTAAACGTAACAAGACCACAATAATATAAAACAAATACTCTGTTGCAAGTAACAGGCCTGTACTCAAACTTTTACTTTTACTAGTAAAAGTACAATAAAAGTTTAAAAAGAAAGAAAAGGCCAGCTTCATTCAATGTTTCGTAAACCCTCTCTCTCTCTCTCTCTCTCTCTCTCTCTCTCTCTCTCTCTCTCTCTCTCTCTCTCTCTCTCTCTCTCTCTCTCTCTCTGCCCTTTCTCTTTCATCATGTCTTGCCTGTGTATACAGACAAGGGGCTCGTCTGCATACTAATGCATCCATACGCACGATTCCCCCATAAAACTGTCCCTGTGTGAGAGATGCAACTACCACACAGAGTGGATTTATCCATTTGTAACTCAGAGAGTGTGCAGATGTAACCAAATGGACCCTGACTCTCTAAATTAACACTGTGTAAGGAAGGACAAATAAAAAGCTAAAAATGAGATAGCTGTGTGAAAATAACTCCTTTTAACCACTTAAACCCTCTATACCATGGGTCTTCAACAGGGGGTCCGGGACCCCTAAGGGGGTCGTCAGAGTTACTACACCAAATCGTTTTGTATAAGTTATATTGTATTACAGTAGTAGTTCTGCTAGGGTTCTGCTTTAACCACTTGAAACCTAGCATCCCTATTCTAGGGACGTAAACTGTGCCTTAGCCAAACGATAGAGCACACATTATGCTCTCTAGTCTAGACAGTGTTGTATTATAGCCCTATTTATATTAACATATCTTTTTATTTAGGATAAATCCATCTGGATTAATCCTACATTGGTTAAGTGTCAGATGGGTGGGCCGCACACGCTTTTGAGATTTTCAAGTGGGCCCTGACCTAGAAAAGGTTGGGATCCACTGACTTAGATCAATAAGAATGATATGCAAGGTACAATATTACTAGCAGGTAGTTGGCCTGTAGAGTCAGAGGCAACGAGTGTGTGTGTGTGTGTGTGTGTGTGTGTGTGTGTGTGTGTGTGTGTGTGTGTGTGTGTGTGTGTGTGTGTGTGTGTGTGTGTGTGTGTGTGTGTGTGTGTGTGTGTGTGTGTGTGTGTGTGTGTGTGTGTGTGTGTTGTGCCCTACTGGGTGACCGGAAGCATGAGGACTGCCAGCATGAGTCAGAATCAAGGTCAGTTCCGTTCGGCAGTAATTATACTGTACAGCCTGCAGGAACACACACACACACACACACACACACACCCACACACACACTTTTCTTTTTTCTTTCTCTTCTGCGCTGCAACTGTATCAGTTCTTTTTTTACTTATTTTGTTTCATGCATCCTAATGTCACCGTATAATTGTGTTTCCTTTGCTTGATGTTCTGTGTAAAGCACATTGAATTGCCTTGTTCAAATGTGCTATATCCTATATTAAAATCGCCTAGTGGGTGGACTTCCTCTTATGTCCGTTCGCCTTCCTCTACCACACCAGTCGTGCATTTGCCTCCACACTATGCACAAATAATAATGCATGCCATGTGACATCTACTAAACTACATTTCATGCTTGCAAATTTCATATTTACCATACACTGTGTATTTGTACATCATTGCGCAATAATAGTCTTATATTGCTACATTATTTCGCGATAGGTTTCGCAAGTAGGAGCACTTATTAGTGCTCCTACGCGATATGCGTCACATTTTCCAACTTGCACAGCGCACGCGTGGACACGCATAAGACGACAACCGTTGCCTCAGAGATCTCCATATATGCCCATATCAGTCGGATCGGCGGTGCAACGTAGGTGCGAGGGCCGCATAGCGGCCCGAACCTCTGGTACAAATAAAACTGCCTTGCCTTGCCTTGCCTGGGGCTGGGAGATATATTCATGCTGGTGTCTATTATCCCTGTGAACAGCTCAAAGACACATAGATCAATAATGGACCCTGCATCAGGCAGGCATGAGAGAGAGAGAGAGAGAGAGAGAGAGAGAGAGAGAGAGAGAGAGAGAGAGAGAGAGAGAAGAAGGCAGTGCAGTATCCCCTTTTATCTGAGATGAGAGTGAAGCAGTGGAAACAAAGAGAGAGTGACAGAGATGGAAAAAGGAGCAGAGAGAAATAAATGACAGACCCTCAAGGGTCCATTTTGGTTCCAACTAAAAATATTGTTGCTAATAATAAATAACTTATCAACAGAAAGCAATAAATAAATAGATCAAGTGTCCTAAAGGGGAACCAAATTGTGCAGTAGATCACTCTCCCATGTTATGTTTTGGTTTCCCTGTAGCCTCTGCTGTGTGAGTTGCGTTGTTTTTGAGTGAGTGCATGAGAGGAACATGTGTGAGGGGAACACACTGTCATTGGAATAACAGCGTCGGTCTGCTAGCTGGGTGAAAGGCAGGCTTCGTGTCATATCCAGTAATGGATTGTGTTATTGGGGGAAGGCATTGACCTCCAGTGTTCCTTTCAGATGCATACAGCCCGCTTGCTCCCATTAGATTGTTTTCAAAACAGGGATAAGTGAGAGAGTAGGGAGACACGAGAGAGAGAGGGGGGGGGGGGGGGGGGGGGGCGTTAAGTGATGGGGTAGGATGAGAGAGGAAAAGAGAAACACGGCGGAGAAAGGGGGGGGCCAATAGGGAGAAAGGGGCGGATGGAAGAGAGACAGACCGACAGACCGACCGACAGACAGACAGACAGACAGACAGACAGACAGACAGACAGACAGAGAGGTGGGGCAGAGTAATCACATTTAATCACACTTAATAGTAGCACCACTCCCTTGGCACGGTTCCTTTGTGCTCCTCTCATCCCCTCTCTCCATCTCTCCATTTTTCACCGCTCTACTCTGCTGTCTTCCCTTCCTTAACCACTTAAACCCCAGCATCCGAATTGTGGCGAAAGCTTTAGCAGAAAATAGCAGATCAACAATCGTCTAAAAGCAATAGATATGCTTTAATTTGATTTACAGTGGCAATTACAGTAACAATTACTTACGTTTACATTTGCAAAGGTGAATTGTGTCCGCTGTGATAGGAACACTGTAAAATCATCTTTATCTATCCACTTATACTGTAACTCTGAGAGTGTATAAATGTAAATAAATGTAAATCTAGGGGACCAAATGGTCCCGTAGACCCCTACTGTTACGTTTGGTTATTGTAAACTCACTTAAATTAACAGTCAGGATTTTACGGTACACTTGTCTTTAGTTTGTTTAATTTATGGGACGCACTGAACCTCTAACTCCCTATGAATCATGTTTCAGTAAGCTTTGTTTTTTTTCTCCCCTATTTCTCTCATAAAAGAAAAAACTGTTAGAACAATTTTAGATGCAAGTCCTGGGTCCCGTGGTTCATGTGGGATATAAACATGACCTCATACTTATTGAATAATTCACCATGTCTTCTCCTCTGCGAGGGGACGTGCAGTAATGTGTGTGTGTGTGTGTGTGTGTGTGTGTGTGTGTGTGTGTGTGTGTGTGTGTGTGTGTGTGTGTGTGTGTGTGTGTGTGTGTGTGTGTGTGTGTGTGTGTGTGTGCGTGCGTGCGTGCGTGCGTGCGTGCGTGCGTGCGTGCGTGCGTGCGTGCGTGCGTGCGTGCGTGCGTGCGTGCGGACGCATACATACACGGACTGACATGCATCTTCCAGACATCCAGTCCGCCCTTAAGTGCTTGTGAACATGTGGGTCTGTCAGCTTCATAATTCAAGCTGCAGGATAGCCTACAGTAGCCATTAACCTGCTGTTCAGGAAGAGAAACAACAGAGGAAAACCGTCTGTCTGTCTGTCTGTCTGTCTGTCTGTCTGTCTGTCTGTCTGTCTGTCTGTCTGTCTGTCTGTCTTGATTTTAAAAAATGGTTTTCAGTCTTTTGCTACTTTATTGAAAATAGGATAAGAGAAAACACAGTATTGTAAAAAATAGATCTGTGTTTAAAAAAACGTGAAAAATTGTATCGTGAAACTAGTATCGTGATTCAAATCGTATCGTGAGTTGAGTGAATCATTACATGCCTAATATATATATACAACAAAATATCAAGACATTGACATAAGCTCTAGTCTACTGCATGCTGGACTTCAGGTCAGTGTCCGGGTGACAACAAGTCAGTGAGGCAGACATCCCATTGGCTCTCAGGGCCCGTGTGTGACATCATCAACAGTGGAGTAACGGGGCATCTCTGGGGCAGGTCCCATTGCGACGTTCTGTTTATAGCCTCAACAGCCCCGCTAATGCACACGCTGCATTTTTCATCACCGCCCTCCTTGTCACGCCTACTGCTTCCACCATGCCCCCCACCCCACTCACACACACACACACACACACACACACACACGTTTGTATTGCTATATTTGTGAGGACATCAACATTTTAAGATGGCGGAAAATTGCAGCAACATTGCGCAACTAAGTATAAATCAACTCTAAATCTAACCTCTAAATCATAACCCCAACCGCATCCTGAATCTTTTCCAAATTGTAAGCCTGAATAACTCCCCAAAACATAAAACAAGAATAGAGTCTGCACACTGGTGAAGTTGCAAAAAGCTCTGCTTGGTATTTTATTGCTCGTCAACGTTTAGGCCTGTTTAGACCTTCATCAGGACATATATGCATACATTACTCCCCAAATCAACCATTTATCTTACGAGGACCAGGGACATGGTCTTCACAATGTCTACCTCTCAAATTCTACTATTCTACACACACACACACACACACACACACAAACACACAAACACGCACAACCAGACTCCCCTTTTCTGTACTTGCTGCCCACAAAACCCTTCCCCATTGAAGAAGTCCCTATGCTCTCATCTTGAAGCTAGGAGACTAGTGTTGATCCGGGAGCAGCAGATATATAGTTTTAACCACTTTCAACTTGGGTCCTTTTTGGGGCATTTCAATATCAGCGAAAATGACTTTTTCTAACATTGCAGATCCTATAGATCGGCTATTTTTGCTATTCGTCGTGCGACAAAGTATATACAGTAAGTGGTGGGGATCTGAGCCTGACTGGAGCCAACTGAAAATGCACGATGGTAAAAAGCACTTTGCATTAAAGCTCCTTATTGCATTTGTTATGAAACAGATTAAGTTACGAGGAGATCCTATTATATCTCTTTATTTTTTTTATTTTATTCCCCTGTGGCATCATGAGAGTTAAATTACAAAGTGGCAGCGTATACAATGAGTTATTTACACTGGATATGAACATTTTACGTCATGATTATTGTGACCAAAATATTTGCGATTAATGATATTATCGCGATAATCAAAATATGCTTAAAACACTTAAAATGGTACTTTTGTTAACCACTTGCACCCCAGCATCCATATTCTGGGGGGAACCATTAGCCAAAAATAGCAGATGTACAAGCTAACAACGCGTCGTGTTGCTATTTTTGCCAAAGAGACTTGGTTTGAAGGAAAAAAGCAGTCCAAGTACAGAGCCAACTCGGGTCCAATGTATGACCGACAATTTCACGATAAATAATATCTGCGATATAATTATTGTGAGCGTTTTTTTATCACGATAAACGACTAAAAAGATCATCATCCCATCCCTATTTTCCACATATAAGGCCGTATTGATGCTAAAAACAAACCACGGAAAATAGAGATTCAGCTGGATGTGTGGATCAATATATAATGGACTCCTGTAGGGCCAGCTAATTAGCAGTGAGCTGTTGCTAGCTCTTTAAAGGCCAGTGAGGAACCAGTCTGCAGCTACCACCTGCTGCTATTCCATTAGTCATTAGATGAAACCTGCCGGTCCATGATATCCTATTAGCTAATGCACATGACATCACAAACATTATGTGCTAAAAATGGTGTCTACTGAAGATGAAATGCAGCATTTGGAAGCGGCTTGTTTTGGACTACATTTCAGCTACTACAGGAAAGATTGGCAATTGGAGAGCTTTAATTTTATTTTTCCATGAGCAGAGAAAGAAAGAGTAAGCTGCAATGAGAAGTAGACTGACAAACAGTCACATACACTCAGTCCAAGAAAGACTAATTTGATTGCAGGTGGAACAGGTGAGGGGTAAATTAACACTAATGATAGTGGAGCTTATATTTTACAGACTTGACAAGAAACACTTAAAGAATCATACCAGCTTTTTTGACTGACTGATGTGATTCCTTTGTCTCCTTTGTGTTTTTCCCGTTATTGCGATATATTGGACTAATATAATTTACAAAAGTGATGGGTCGCACTCAAGAAAAGAAGAGAAAACCTACTGACAAGAACAACGTACTTACTGTTCGACAGACACCACCCAACACCATTAAAACAAAGTCTACCAGTGAGTCAACTATACAGATTAAAACTCATTTGCAGTTCGGAAGAAAAGTATACCTCTCAGAGTGATAACATGTTAAACAGATTTAGAGAAAGGATTTATTCACCAAGAGAAATGAAACCAAAAAACCCTATTCTGTCAATGATGTGCTCACATTCAATCCTCTCAGTTCTGCCATTAAAGATACTGTTTTGAAACACAGTGTCACATACTGTCATCAGATAAAGCACTTAATAAAAATGTTCAGCACCCTCCGCTGTTCACTTTTAAGAGGGCTACCAGTCTGAGAGACCGCTTAGTGAAGGCTGACTCATAAACAAATAGACCAAAACCAGTAATCTCAGGCAGTTTCCCCTGTAGGCCCATGTAATAAATACTACATTGGCCAAACATTCCGCAAGCTGATGGTCAGGCTTAAACAGTGAAGTAAGGTCAGGCTTAATGAACTAACATTAAACAGGCCGATGTCACATCGTCCGTGGCGTGTCACTTCTGTGAGCATGGCCACAAAATTGAAGAAGTGTGTTGGCATTGAAAAGGTATGGCTCAACCGCAGAGTTGGCAACTATAAAAAAAACAAACTACTCCTACAAAGGGAATGCTTTTGGATACAGCGTTTAAAACCCCTCTTTCCCCTGGGCATGAATGAAGAATGCAACCTTTCTTGTGACTGGCACTGGGATAATGGCACCGCCTGTGACCCAACAATAAAAAATCGCACCCTGTGTGAAGGAAGCGGTGCCTTTGATGAGTGGCCTCCTGGTGGCGCTATAATAGGGCGGGGCGGGGCTTCAGCAATTAATGCTCGTCCCTATTGGTGGTGTAAGTCCACATACCAAAGTTGGACTTGGTGGCATGCTGCAAACTGGAGTTATAGCTGTTTAAAGCCAGTGGCCTCCTGGTGGCGCTATAATAGGGTGGGGCGGGGCTTCAGCAGTCAATGCTCGTCCCTATTGGTGGGGTAAGTCCACATACCAAATTTGGACTTGCTGGCATGCTGCGATCTGGAGTTATAGCTGTTTAAAGCCCGTGCTCAAACGGACATAACGGACAAACGGACAAACGGACATACGGACGGACATAGTCAAGTGTAGAGCGGCTGGCACCGCTAAAAAGCCTTGCCTTGGTTTTTCACTTGCAATTTCCATAGCCGTCTAAAACACTTCTGTAAAATTGTAATTAAATCTTAAAATTAATAAATTGGTAATACTCTGCCCCAAATTGCAAATTGGCGTATCAATAGGGATAAACTTGGGCACCGCCATTTTCCTCATGCCATCCAACTATATGATATATTGTTCAGTATACATTAAGATGCTTTATTACCAACAGTCAAAGCTGATTTATGAGCGGCATTTATGCCTGATGTCCCCAGCGACAATTGTTAGTCGTTAGATGATGTATTTATGTATTTGTGTATATATTGTCAAATGGAAATGGATTATGTCTATTGTGTATGTTTATGTATATTGAGAAGTGAGTAAATTAATATGCCTATTAGCCTTCATTACCCGCACACACCTTCCATGTGTTGAGTCAGAAAGTCATCTTCACATGAAGTGATCAGTATTGATGTTTGTCACCTGTATACTGTCACTGTTCCTCCCTAATTTTGCACACTTTGAAGGCTGGATAGCCGAAACGTTTGTCCTTCATTGTAAAGACACTAGAGGTGCCCGCTAGGCGCGCACGGGGGGCGCAGGCAACTGGACAGTAATATATTGCGACGCATTGTGGGCTTGTAGATCTGCTATTTTCAAATGGTTGAAAAGTATATAGGCTGAAGTGGTTAATAATGTGTTGAAATAAGTAGATATTGTAGCCAAATGTATGGCTTTTCATCTTTCCAATGTATTATAGGATGGAGAAGAAATAGAAAAAGTTAACCCACTCTTGTCATTCTGAGTGCAACCCATCACTTTTGTAAATGATACAAGTTGATATATTGGACTACTCATGATTGTTATTGAAGTCTGATGCCTCTCAAAAAATACAGGTATAAACAAACAAACACAAATGTTTTGCTGAATAAGAGTGACAAAGACACCACATGTCAAACAGGTTGGAATGGTCCTTTAACCACATCAACCCTAGCATCCCTATTCTGGGTGAACATTTGCCAAAAATAGCCGATCTACGCGCTCACAACGCATCGCAACATGGCATGTTGTGCGCTTGAAGATTGGCAATTCTTTAGATTTATTGGTGTAGAGGGGCCAAAAAGGCGCCCCAATTATAGAGCCAAATCATGTCAGGTTTACTAAGTATAGAGAGGGTTAAGAGGTTACTACTGTGTGCTGTTGATGCACGTTTATTTTTGTACTGTCTATGAAATAGTGATGTGTCAGTCTAGCACTCTTTGCAACGATGAAAGTATGCAGCAGTGAATCATTTATAGACAAAGCTAAAACGTACAGCCAGGCTTTCTTCTAGCGTACCACACAGTAAGCCAGCTCTGTGCTGTACACTACTATGACCCCAAAAGTCAATTCCTTGACTCCTACCACACAGAGAGACAGGGTTAGCATCGCTGATGTGGCGGCAATAGAAACTCCTTCGCTATTTACAGCCATGTATTCTAGGTGGAACATTTGGCCGAAAATGTAAGCTTGGAGAGGGGAAAAGTATGATTTTACCACGTATAGAGGTTTTTAGTGGTTATGTGAAGCTCATTAACATAATTTTCTAAGTATTACATCTCTCAATTGATTTCACCAGCCGCAGGATCAGGGCCAATGGATCAGAGAGGATCGATTGCATAAGATTGAGATGAAATGAGAGGTATTGAGCTAGTTATAATGAATGAAGATAGCGTGTGTGTGTGTGTGTGTGTGTGTGTGTGTGTGTGTGTGTGTGTGTGTGTGTGTGTGTGTGTGTGTGTGTGTGTGTGTGTGTGTGTGTGTGTGTGTGTGTGTGTGTCAGGGGAGTTTAAGCGACCAAGAGATTAGAACAGAAGATATTGAGGTGCGGGCGGAGAGGCAGACGGCAGCGCGATGATGAGAGAAGAAAGAGAGACGAGTAGGAATAGAGGAGATAGACACAGGCGTGGGCGTGTGTGTGTGTGTGTGTGTGTGTGTGTGTGTGTGTGTGTGTGTGTGTGTGTGTGTGTGTGTGTGTGTGTGTGTGTGTGTGTGTGTGTGTGTGTGTGTGTGTGTGTGTGTGCGCGCACGCGTGCGTGTGTGTTCTGCGGGTGATAATGAAAGTGAGACTATACAGTGAGACTGAGAGCTTTACATCTGAAATGAAGAATCAATCAATATTCCCTTCAAAATAATCCCTTATATATAATGCAAGAGCCTTAGTCACAACTGTGTGTGTGTGTGTGTGTGTGTGTGTGTGTGTGTGTGTGTGTGTGTGTGTGTGTGTGTGTGTGTGTGTGTGTGTGTGTGTGTGTGTGTGTGTGTGTGTGTGTGTGTGTGTGTGTGTGTGTGTGTGTGTGTGTGCGTGCGCGCGTGTGTGTTCTGCGGGTGATAATGAAAGTGAGACTATACAGTGAGACTGAGAGCTTTACATCTGAAATGAAGAATCAATCAATATTCCCTTCAAAATAATCCCTTATATATAATGCAAGAGCCTTAGTCACAACTGTGTGTGTGTGTGTGTGTGTGTGTGTGTGTGTGTGTGTGTGTGTGTGTGTGTGTGTGTGTGTGTGTGTGTGTGTGTGTGTGTGTGTGTGTGTGTGTGTGTGTGTGTGTGCATGCGTGCTGGCGTCTGACGTACATCTCAGAGGACAGTGACAAAGGGAGGGGCGGTTGGATGAATGTTTTTTTTAACATTACACAACTGTAGAAATACTTTGTTAGAAGTAAAAGTCCTGTGTTCAAAGTTTTACTTGAGTGAAAGTACCAAAGTATTGTCATTAAAATAAATAATAAAGTACAAAAAAAAAATCAAAATCAAAATAATTCAAAATCTGTCTTGTTTTGAAAATAACCGATCTCCAAGCTCACAACGCCTCACAATGAAAGTATAAAATAGGGCTTAAGTGTATAATATAACAATCTAAATCTACCAAGTAACTAATACTACTAATAATATGCTTTCCTCTGAGATGTAGTGGAGTAGAAGTATAAAGAATTGGAAAATGTGCATACTCAAGTGAAGCGAAAGTATCTCAATATTGTACTTGGGTATTGAGTAAATGTACTTAGCTACTTGATGACAGTGTCCAAGTGTTAGTTTGTGAGTAACCCTTGTTACAGTGATTTATACCAGTGGTTCTGGTACAAGTGGGGTCCGGGGACCCCCAGGGGTCCTTGAGGGGGTTCCAGGGGGTTCCCAGCAAAAAAATCTGTTTAACCACCTTAACCCTATATACACTGGCTATTTGAAAACAGCAGATCTACAAGCTCAAAAACCCTTTAGGATTTAGAATAAAATCCCCCATACACAAATCGAGTATGGGGGTCCCAGCAAAAAATCTTTTCAGATGGTGTCTATGGCCAAATACTGTAATTTATACATAATACAATTAAAGGTAGGGTAAGTGATTTTCTTTGGTTAAAATAAGTGTTAAATAGCTCTATATTCTGATAGTACTCATTGCTATAGAGTGTTTGTTCAGTAAAAGGAGTCTCCTTGTCTCTCCACCTCTTAAATAAAACAGAAAATGCATTTTCGTTTCAGTTTCAGTTTCATTTCCAATTTTATCCAATCAGGATAGAGAACTTAATCAGGATATAGATTAAACAAGTGAAATTGGAAGTGATGACACTAAGAAATGAGCATGCAAAATTGGAACTGGAACACTGAAGCTTAAAAATGGGTACTTTCTCCTGATTGGCTGAGATTTTGACAACCGTAAAATGTATTTTCTGTTTATTAAAGAGCTGGAGAGACGGGGAGACTCCTGTTACTGAACAAACACTCTATAGCAATGATTACTATCAGAATATAGTGCTTTAACCTTTTAACAAAATACTTTTTGTTTTAACCCAAAAATATCACTTACCCTACCTTTAATTTGGGGGTCCTTGACATCAAAAAGTTTGAGAATCACTGATTTGTACAATTTCAGCCAAAGTATCTGTAAGCAAAAACATGTTTATAAACTGGCACCATTGTCTGCTTCCCTCACACACACGCACACACACACACACACACACACACACACACACACACACACACACACACACACACACACACACACACACACACACACACACACACACACACACACACACACACACACACACACACACACACTGACCTTCAGCATGTCAATGCCCCGTCAGCTTCCCTGTCTGCATTACAAACGCGTGTCCGTGTTACACAGCAAACAAAGTGATGAATTAATGCTGACATACATTACCATACAGGGAGGAAAATAAATGCGGTTCTCATAATACGCATGCGATCGACCGGGTAACAAAATGAGTTAATCACACACCAACCTGGCGTAGCTCGTTAACGAAGATTGATTATTGAACTGAATCGAGGTACAGTAAATCACCATGCAAAGACCAACAATAGAGGAATGTCATTATAAGCCCTGACTTTCCAAAGAACATGATTATCATGAAGCATATTGTGAATTTAGGCCATACGTAATTTAATTGGAGGCAGCCAGGTTACGAGGCTACCTGATAGGCCTGCCTAATCGCTATTATTTGAGAGAATTGCAATTATTTTTGCATAATCATCATAATCATGACGATTAGCTTGTACATCAGCTATTTCCGCTGTTTACATTTAAAAGTTATTATATATGTCAGTCATTTCTTTGTATATTTATTTAAGTTATTTTTTAACTTTAGGTTACGATGCCTAAAAGCTAAACAGAAATGTCATTTTTATATTTAAAGTTCAATCGCAATTCATTGTATGACAATTAATCATCTAGTAAAATGACATTATCAGGATACCAATGGCCTAGTGGTTAAGGCGCATACCACATCTAGGCTCAAATGCAGCCTGACAGCAAGTTGCGGGTTCGATTCCCGAGCCCAGCAGCCTTTGTTGCGTGTCACTCCCTGTCTCTCTCTCCCCCTGTTTCCTGTCCTATCTTCACTGTGCTATCCAAAGAAATCAAAGACAGAAAAGCCCCAAAAATACAATTCCATTATCGTGACAGCCCTAAGCACATCGTGAATTTAGGCCACACACGATTTGATTGTAGCCAGCCAGGTTACGAGGCTGCCTGACAGTTGAAAACTTGTAGGCTGATCTCTGGCACCTGGTTCTGGTGCTCAACATACAGCCAGAGTGCCCCAATGGCTTTTTTCCCTACTATATATTACTTTATATCAGGGGTCTTCAACGTTTTTCAGGCCAAGGACCCTTTAGCTGAGATGAAGCAGGGACCCCCACAACATATTGTACAAAATTGTGTTGCAGATTCAACTTTTTCATAGATTTAATAGACTGCACTATCATCAGTGTTGTGTCAGTTTTTTTGTTTTTTTTTATTTTTACAGTAATGAAGCATAGCGTTAGTTCATGCAGGACACGGAAGTCGTGCACGCCAAAGCTGTAACCAGCAGTCAGTCAGCTGATGTGAACATCAGCTTTCTATTCCCCATTCACTCACAGCCCAGCTGGTCATTACATCACACACTCATTATCCAATCACAGCTCACGCTTGAGCAAAGAGGTTCCTATAAATACGGCTTCATATTCTCTAGGTCTTTCTTGGTTGCTGAACCAATGCATTTTGCTAGCTGCTGCGAGCTTCATCTGCTGCTCATCTACTGCTTTGTGCGCTGCTCTATGATATTTTGGTGCTATATGAGATGAGTCTGCTTATGATGCTGACTTTTACCACTGCTACAGCAGCCAATGCTTCTTCTATTATTGCTGCCAAACACTAATGTGCTCATAGCTTAAGCTAATAGCATGCTTGCTGCCATGTAGAAATTAGGGATTGTTTGTAGCACAAAGCTAATACAGCATGCTTGCTGCCCAGACAGTAGAAGCTTGATTTATTTGTAGGCTACTCTCTTCACCATGTGGTAAGTTGAATTGTTTGTAGCTTAAAGCTAACATAGCATGCTGCTGCATTTAGAAGTTTGTTGTTATACAGCACTGCACAGTTAACATGGCATGCTTTCTTCCCATGTGGAAAGCTTCAATTGTTTGTAGCTTAAAGCTAACATAGCATGCTGCTGCATTTAGAAGCTTGGTTTGTTATACAGCACTGCACAGTTAACATAGCATGCTTGCTTCCCATGTGGAAAGCTTCAATTGTTTGTAGCTCAAAGCTAACATAGCATGCGTGCTGCCATGTTTAGAAGCTGTGTTGTTATACAGCAATGCACAGTTAACATAGCATGCTTGCTTCCCATGTGGAAAGCTTCAATTATTTGTAGCTAGAAGCTAACATAGCATGCTGCTGCATGTAGAATCTTTGTTGTTATACAGAACTGCACAGTTAACATAGCATGCTTCCTTCCCATGTGGAAGCTTGAATTGTTTGTAGCTTAAAGCTAACATAACATGTGGAAAGCTTGAATTGTTTATAGCTTAAAGGTAACATAGCATGTGGAAAGCTCGAATTGTTTGTAGCTTAAAGCTAACAGCATGCTTTGCTGCCATGTAAAAGCTTTGATTTGTTTGTACATTGCTGCAAAGTTAACACAGCAGCCTTGCTCCCCATGTAGGCTACTTCTTTTATTCCCAGCAGCAGACATTCCAGTGGTTTTAAAGAGCTTTCATCAGGTAATGAAACGTGGCTATTTTAGCATTTTTATGGCTTCAGGTATAGAAATATATGGAGCTAAATTTTTGGGCCGAAAGTTGATTTTTTTTTACAAAATAAGTACTGCTTCTAAGTTCTAATGCTGTTCTGCTGAGGCACTCTTGACTCTGGGAATACCCACAATACATGGTGCAGTACCATCTAGTTGGCTCTAAAGCTTCAAGCAGAGCTTCCAACAGTTGTAGTGCTCTGCTAGCACAAATGCTTCTACTTATCAAAGCTGTTGTAGACAATCTGTGTGCAACGGGGCATAATATAAGACAAGAAGTCAAATTCAGACATGTATTCAAGCCAGGAAAGGAAATCACAGCATGTGTATCAAATCAGTGTTGCCATGTCTGCTTATTAGCGACTTTGGGATTGTGCTCTGTTAAGTCACTAGCAAATATGATTACTAAACAGGGTTCATGTGAAGGAACCCCAGATTCATATGTAATCATGGTACAAAAAATGTTTAATATTCTAAACACTTGTTTTGCGACTTGTTTTTTATAGACTTGGCGCTTGTTTCTCTTACAATCTGGCAAAACGCCGTGGTGGTGTCACGTGACTACTCCTTGGGAGTAATCAGGAAGTCTCATACATACAGCATGCATCTTGGGTATTGTAGTCTATGCAACTGACACGGTCATATCATGGTCAATTCAGTTCAATGCTACCGTGTGAGAATAAGGTGAAGGCAAGGGTGTTTTCTTTCTTAACTGGTCATGTGCAGGCATTATGGCAGTGTAACTGTCATGTTAAATAAGGTTCACAACTATCATGTCATGTTAAATAAGGTACACAACTATCATGGGATATTCAAGTTAATATAATCCACTCAGTGAAGCTGTTATTTCTGCATTCCTGTTCTATTCACTTAATTTATCGCTCAAGTTCAGGTAACTATTGTGGGTGGATTAGTTTGCAGATGCTTAAATAGATAATTACTTCATGGTGGATTAAAGTCTTGTGAAATGGGGCGGTTGCTTCAATTGTAGTGGGTTGTCCTCGAGGGGGTGCCATTTAGAGGGCAAGCAAAGGTTAATCTGATTCTCTGCTGCTTCAATTCTATCAGCTTATGACTTAGATGCAGGGAGCGGATTCATAGTGCATTGAATTAATTTGCATGTTACTTCACTTTTAGCTAACACATCTCGAGTTGGACAAAAAACACAGCAGGTGAAAGGCGGAAATCATATAATAGTCATTATTCATTGCAAGGATAAAGGGGGTTTACTTGTCTCTGACTCATACAGGTGCTGCTGGGTTAAGTTTCATTGGATGGTTGCAGAAAGAAGAAAACGTATGATGATAATTGCAATTTAAAATAATTGCTTATTGCAAACAAAGTCTTAAAGATGCATTGTGGTCTGCTTATTGCAAACGGTACAGTTACAGTACTCTTCAGCTGCTTGGTTCCAGCATTCACAATGAAGCAGCAGGTTGCCGGTCTGCAGCCATGAACGCTACTACGTTCACCATGAGTGAATGAGATAATCCAGCTGTTTGCTTGCAGATCTCCACAGCGTCCAGACGAGAAGGCTTGCTCTTGTGTGTGTCTTTCCAAAAGTTCATCTAGGTGGTATTCTGCATGCTTGTGGAACTTGAAGCTTTTGTGGATCGCTATCTACGTATCTGAGATTGACATCAGGCATAAGTATGCTGCTGAAAGTGTTGGCTGGGTTCCACTGCACTGATTTGGGTAGTATGATTCTGTTTTGTATTGCATTTCTTTATCTGTGCGTGATCGGTAAGGTCCGCAGTATGCTTACTGCTGCATATAGATATTACATTTTACACTCTTTAATTTAGTTTAGCTTGATTAATTAATTTCTGAGGTCTGCAGCATGCTGCTGCTACACATAGTTCACACTTTTGTAGGATGAACTTAACGGTTCCACTGCACTGATTTAGGTAGTATGATTCTGTTTTGTTTTGCATTTCTTTATCTGTGCGTGATGGGTAAGGTCCGCAGTATGCTTACTGCCGCATATAGTTATTACATTTTACTCATTAATTTAGTTTAATAAAATAATTTCTGAGGTCTGCAGCATGCTGCTGCTACACATAGTTTCACACTTTTGTAGGATGAACTTAACATCTTAAACTCTTAAACACTGTAAATCAGACAGGGGGGGGGGGGGGGGGAGGTGCAAACGTCATAATTTCTAACCCTAACCCTAACCCTAACTAAAACCATGTTTTGTCTCTGTTCTCCATGATCCAGTATCTGCAAAGACGTCCTCTGGCGAGGCAAGACTAATGTTCTTCCTGACCGGCAAGGGAAAGCCAAGGTCATGGTTCACGGCCCGGCTCTGTCTCCTCTACAAAAGATGTGGACTGCTGCGCAGCTGTATACCTCTCACTCATTTCCGCATTGCATTGGCGCAGCTACATTGGTCTAGGCTTAAACTTGAAGTTGCTCAAAAGCAATGAGTGGCATGTACTGTATGAGGAGACAGTTAAATAGAGTCTGCATTCAAAAGTGGTTGGCAATGGCATGGGTTCATTCTGATGAAGATAGTTGACCTTTTACGGATGCATTCTTGCATCCCTCTTATCTGAGCGGATAGGAAGTTACAGCACGCTGCTGTTACACGCATATGTTATTAATCAGTGGTGATTACAGGGGCGTTCCGTTGCTAGGGGCAACCAAGGAATCTCAACCCTATAGTACACATTCTGCTTAAGTACACTCCTGAAGTACAGGATCAACATGGATGTTGAACACACACATAGTATGTATCTCATTAATTGTAGTATGACCTCGTTTTAAGATGCATGCTTGCATTCTTTTAGTATAGCTTAAATAATTAAATGCTGAGGTCCACAGCTGCTGCTGTTACACATAGTTAGTACACTTTATTTATCATGAATGATAAACATTAGTTATCATTCATCATAGGATGACCTCATACATATATATATATATATATTTATATATATCAGATTTCTTTAAAAATAAATAGAATGTCCTTTTCGAATCCTATTCACGGTGCAGCATAGCAGTGGGCATCGTTTTAGGACACCGTCTAGGACTCCTGAGGTTCAGGAATCAACAGGTTTCTGCATTCATCAGGCCTGTTGAACACATAGACGCATGCTTGCATTTGTTTAGTTTAGCTTAATAATCAAATGCTGAGGAACTTCTGAAGCTCAGGATCAACATGGCTGTTTAACACACCAATGCATGCTTACATTTAAAGCACTCCTGACGTACAGGATCAACACGGCTGTTGAGCACACACAGTATATATCTCATTAATTGTAGGATGACCTCGTTTTAAGATGCATGCTTGCATTCTTTTAGTATAGCTTAAATAATTAAATGCTGAGGTCCACAGCAAGCTGCTGTTACACATAGTTAGTACACTTTATTTATCATGAATGATAAACATTAGTTATCATTCATCATAGGATGACCTCATACATATATATTTATATATATCAGATTTCTTTAAAAAGAAATAGAATGTCCTTTTCGAATCCTATTCGCGGTGCAGCATAGCAGTGAGCATCGCTTTACGATACCGTCTAGGACTCCTGAGTTCAGGAATCAACAGGTTTCTGCATTCATCAGGCCTGTTGAACACATAGTCTTAAGATGCATGCTTGCATTTGCGTGCGCATTCTATTTTAAGTCAGTAGCAGTCTTGCTACTTCACATAATATAGTATGACTGATAAAGGCGTTTTTTAGGCTTGGCGTTGGCTTCCGTGTGTTGGGGGGGATTTCTGTTATGCACTCTCTGAGTATCCTAGCTGCCGCTTGGCTGAAACCAGAGAGTATGCATTTATTGGTTTTGGGGGATTTGCTTAAGCATTCTCTGAATATATGCTTAGCAGGCTGCTTCGACAAAATTCAGTGAATATTCTCCCAAGAGCGGAGCTTTAACGCCAAGCTTAACTGTATTCCATTTGTGGCAATAAATGGTTCTTTATCTACTAAGACGAGAGTGTTTCTGATTGAAATGAAGCATAGCGTTAGTTCATGCAGGACACGGAAGTCGTGCACGCCAAAGCTGTAACCAGCAGTCAGTCAGCTGATGTGAACATCAGCTTTCTATTCCCCATTCACTCACAGCCCAGCTGGTCATTACATCACACACTCATTATCCAATCACAGCTCACGCTTGAGCAAAGAGGTTCCTATAAATACGGCTTCATATTCTCTAGGTCTTTCTTGGTTGCTGAACCAATGCATTTTGCTAGCTCCTCCTCCACCCCAGCCTCCACCTTTTGATTAGAGTGTGCCATAGGCTCAAATACTTGTGATTATCATGTATATCTGCTTTGTTTAGAGTCTGGCTTAGGCTCAAATACTTGTGGTTATCATGTATATCTGCTGTTTAAAATCTTGCTAGGCTCAAATACTTGTGTTTATCATGTATATCTGCTAATTCTAACTAATATGTTAATGTATTGCTTATTGTTGTCATTGTATCCCTATGGGGGATTTGCTTAAGCATTCTCTGAATATATGCTTAGCAGGCTGCTTCGACAAAATTCAGTGAATATTCTCCCAAGAGCGGAGCTTTAACGCCAAGCTTAACTGTATTCCATTTGTGGCAATAAATGGTTCTTTATCTACTAAGACGAGAGTGTTTCTGATTGAAATTGTATTTTCAGACATTTTACCACTTAAAGCCTCAATAAACGTGACCGTTGACTCTGTACTTGGTGTGTTCTTTTTTCCCTTTACACCTTGTTCATTTGCCGAAAATAGCCGATCTACAAGCTCAGACTAGGGTTCAAGAGTAAAAAAAAAAAAAAGATCCTATCACAGAAAGATTTTGCGCCACCCCTTGTAGTAACTCTGAGGACCCGCTAGGGGTCCTGGACCCCCTGTTGAAGACCCCTGCTTTATATATCAATCTAGGCTGCGGTGTCACAGATTAAAATATGTGATGCCTTACCCAGACCTATTGTGTGATGACAGAATAGAAATGTGTTGTGTCACCCATGGGATGGGTCATCCACCATGAGCGACGGATGAGAGGTGACAACTTGAAATATCGATATGGCGCAGCACGTGTCCTTAGCTTCACAGACAGTGACATCATCATGGCATTGTGATGATGGGGAGGGGGTTTGTTTCTTGGATCACTTGAAAGTGCTCCGGACACAGTGTGAGTGAATGAGCTTTACCCTCGCCTGAGACGAGACAAAAGACAAAAGGCTCGGCCTCATTAGTCACAGAGTGGCATGTTGTCAAGTGCTGCAAAATGTGTGTTGTTGTTGCAAGCTTAAACGGGCAGCTAACAAAAGATACACAAGTACAAAGCGACGCAGTGTATCAGTCGCTAATGAAGTGTTGATCGACACGCTTGTTGACGTCCATCAAGCGTGCGTCTGACGATCGAGAAGAATATGAAGGGAAATAAAAGCCTGGGGTTAAAGAGAACTGGTGAGGGAAATAATTAAGTTTTGTAGATTTCGTATAGCGGCTACAAACGTCAGGCGTCGCTTTGTATCTTCATGGCGTTGGCCTCCTTTGAAAATGAATGGCTGTAGCTTTGTAGCTGCCAGTGTGAACACAGCATAACACACCAGAAAACACAAACACACACACACACACACACACACACACACACACACACACACACACACACACACACACACACACACACACACACACACACACACGCACCAAGCAATTCCTATTGACATACCGGTAATAATCAATATTCCTGTCAACCATACAGAACAATCTGTTTCTACTCCATGCTGGTTTGAGGTTATTACACTTGTAATATGCATACATTTGGCTTGCTACCAGTATAGGCTAATATACACTACCAGATACAAGAGAACTGGCACTGTCTAGAGAAAATAAATCTTACTCTGAGAGTGGAAGGACCCAGACTCCCGGAGTGCTTATTTAAATGAAAAGTCTGTATTTTTATACTGAGGTTGCATTGAGGCATAGGTCTTTCACGGCTGATGGCTCTAAGCTTTAGAGGCTCAAATATTTAAAATGTGTGATGATGTCCTTCTAGCCCTAGAAAACCATGGACCTGCTGAACTGAATGTTGTCCCATGTTGTCCATAATTTATGGTCTGTCATATGAAGGCGTATGTGCACCGAAAAAAAGATCTACAAACTCCCATGCGTGAGTCTATGACTACCAATAAACCAGTCAGACACTCTGTAGACAGAGTTATGTAAAAAGAAAAAAAATCGATAAACATTCGCCTAGTTGCAAGCACAAATGTAATATTAAAAATATAGGATTACTTCAGCATCCCACCAAGGCAGCCTCTCTGTGCTCTGATTTGCGCAGAGCATCAGGTTACTACACTGAACCCCTCCCTGTTAGTGGACTCCATCCAGGACAATGAAGACCATCCCTTCCCTCTGTCAGACATCCCCCCCCCACCCACACACACACACCTCCATCCTCTACACACACACACACACACACACACACACACACACACACACACACACACACACACACACACACACACTCTCAGATCTGCAGATGGTCCAGTGCCAACTTCTGGAGATGATGATGCTGCGGAATATAGCTATTTTAGCAGCCTATATCAGAATATATAGCTATGGTTAAACACACACACAAACCATGTCAAATCCCATGGGGCTGAGGAGGAGCCCATCCATCCACAACATACATACCTCCTGCAGTTGCTCCAGCTCCTGCCGGAGCGCCTCCTGCTCGGCCTCCAGGTCGGCATACTGCTGCTTCAGCGTCTGGTTCTCCTCCAGCACCACCAGTCCGCACTCCGCGGCGCGGACCTTCTCCCGGTTCGCCTCTGCTAGCTCCCGGGTCAGGCGCTCCACTTCGGCCCGGCACTGCTCCACGGTCTCCCCGCATGATCCTCCTCCGCCCGCAGCCATCGCCCTCGCTCCCGCACCCCCCGTACTGGTGGTTCCTCCGCCGCCGTTCTCCTTCTTCTCCTCCTCCTCCTCTTCCTCCTCCGTGTCCCTCCCTGATGCGTCGGATGAGAGATCGGTTCCTCCGGAGGGAGAAACAGCTGAGACAGACAACAAACCCAGCGCCTCCTCCTCCGCCTCCTCCTCCCCTCCTCCGCCGAGCAATCACACCACAGTTTAAAAACGCATAAAGAAAGATTCCAGTTAATATTTAGGCTATAATATCATTGTCATCGACACCCATCAAAGGTCGTCTTTTCATGTTAAATGCTGTTAAATGGAAGCAATGTGTTATCCTTCTAGAGTAAAACGTTCAGCATCTCGTGGTTCTTCTTGTTTTTCTGCTTATTCACCGGGATGTGTGGACGCCATCTCTGCCAGCAGCCATAAGGCAATAAGGTGCACTGATCACAACTCTCTCCCATCCTTCTGCAAGTGACGTGGAGCAGCAGAGAGCTGTTGGGTGTGTGAATGCTTTGTGAATGCTTCTAAGATGCAACAAAAAAAAAAAAGAAAAAGAGAGAGAATCACAGGGTGCCAGTAGGAGTGCCAGCCAGATTGCGCCCTCTTGAGTTGAAATAGTTTCACTGTTGCAGGGGTTCCCACTCTGTGGGCCGGGGCCCACTGGTTGGCCGCGAGGATATTGCCTGTGGGCCCCAAAATAATTGCCAAAACCTTAAGATTTGATTGATAACTAGGCACTGATTTACCTTTTTGTCAGTGTCTGCTTGTAACACAGAGAGGTCCTCTGTTATTTATGTTTGCACATGTAACCCTTTTTATTGAATGACATTTGCACAGCACATTTGCACTTTTAATAATTTGCACAGTTAACCTTAGTGCAATTATGGAGAGTGTAATATATTTTTATGTGGGTTAACTGTATAGGTATTCATTGTATTTATAAGGTTTTAGATTTAGAATACACCCCTTGGAATGGAGCAGTCCAGGCTCATTAGCTGCAGCTTGGTATAAAATGCTGCCAAGGAGCTAGAGGGTGGAAAGCTGGACACCACCATGCCAAGAGGTTGACAGAATTGGTTGTCTTTGTTGGTGTTTGGTGAATAAATACACCGTCTGGTTGGACTATACCATGCCACTGTACTAATTCCAACCGCTAAGACGGTCATTCTCACACTGCTCAAAACAGTTGAATGCCACCGCCACCATAAACCTGCAATAACCAGCATGTATGAATTGTTGGATTAAGTAGCCATGCACACACATTTCAGCACCATAGGGAATGAACAGCGACACACGCACGCACGCACGCACGCACACACACGCTCCCTCCTCACTCACTCACTCACTGACTGACTCACTCACTCACTCACTCTCACACACGCACGCACGCACGCACGCACGCACGCGCACACACACACACACACACACACACACACACACACACACACACACACATACAGAACCCCCACCCCCACCCCCATACCCCCACCCCCATACCCCCACCCCACTATGCACCACCCCCACCCCCCTATGCACTGGTGGCAGCGGTGGCCTAGTGGTTAGAGGGGCGGCCTTGATACCGGAAGGTCCCTAGTTCGATTCCCCAATTCATCACATCGATCATGAATCACCACTGAATAGCCCTTGAGCAAGGCTTCCATGCAGGGTCCGGCTGGAAACAAGTTTCGTACTTAGTCCGACACCCTGGGTAAACAACAAACTTTGCTTTGCTTTAACTTTGCTTTGCTTACCACCATATACTTTTTACATAGAAATACACACAAAAACGATTTTTCTTTTTACATTTCTTTTGGCATAATGGTGTGAATGTTCATTTCATTAGGTCTTTAAGAAACTTATGAGGAATATTGGTGAATGAGGCCCATTGTATAGACACTGTTATGGTCTATAGCTGCCACTGGGGATTAATATTAACTACAGCAGAGTGGCCATAAGTGCAAGAAGTTGGGCTGCAGCCTGCACAAGTGCACATAGTTAGATTTGATTGTAGTTAGATTCCATTACAACATACAGTATGGTGTATAAGGCTGTTCCAAATTTGCGCAGCACCAGAGACAGCGTAATAGGCTATAGAGAAAATAAAGAAGGAGGTAATGCCCTTCACCTCAATAGCCTATAGTTCAAATGGTCACAAAATCCAGACGATATGGTCTGTTCAACAGATGTTAAAGGATCATACCAGCCTTTTTAACATGGGGGTCTTACTCCTTTGTCACTTACTTTGATACATTTAATTCCTCAAAACATTATTATAATATATATTTTTCCATTATTAACTTGAGCCTCTGCACACAAACAAACACCTCAAACTTCATCAAAATGCTATTCTGATGTTAATGGTCTCGCTTACAGTTTCTAATCTAGGTCCAATTGTGCCCCACACACAAGTAAGTAATTAGTAATGGGACTGGGTGGCATATAATAAATAAACAAATAAACTCATTTTAAAGTGCTTTTTGAAACAGGGTTACAAACATGCTCTACTTTATTTTATTTTAGGAATTAAATTCTATAGAGAATGACAAAGGACCAACATGACAAAAAAGGTTCATTATGGTCATTTAAACAGCTATAATTCTGTGAAGTGATAGCCAACATCAACTTAGTTTTTTTTTGTGGCTAACTCCATCAGACTTCATAATTTGCAGCTGCTGTCAAACAGTTGGAAGGAACCCTCCTGGGTCACCAATTGTTATTATTGCAAGCAAAATGGGCTACACTAGTTACAAATATCATTTCAGGCACAAGTGGTGTACAATGCTGCATTTGATTCGTATTTATTTTAGCAAAATGTGCATACGTGACTAGAAATTTTAGAATTTAGAGCAGTGGTTCTACCATTTTTTCATGTGAAGGATCCCCAAATTGAAATTTGGCCGTGGACTCCCATCTCAAAAGATTTTGTGCCAGGGACTGCCAGAAAAGAAGACTTGTGTTAAAACATTTCAAAATGATTCCACATTTTTAAAAGATTTTTCTAAAATATTTAAAAAAAAATGTGTCTAACCCCCTTGTGAGCATGTAGATCAGCTATTTTTGAACAGCCTAAGTATAAAATAGAGTTAAACAAAGTGGTTAAAAATTTGCTGGGGACCCTCTGGAACCCCTTCAAGGACCCCTGGGCCCTTAGGGTCCCTGGACCCCACTTTGAGAAACACTGATTTAGAGGTAAATTAAATTGTATTGTATTTTGTTTCATCGTGATGCCAAGTAATGTGCATTCGTACTTATGTACTCTAGGGGGCAACATAACTGCCTTTTCCTGCAGTAGAAGTTCATGATGCCGGAAGTGTATTGTCTGTCAACTAGATCCCATATCCAGGAGAGATGGTCCCCCTGTGATTAGCTAGTTGGTTGCCAGGTAACTGTTGACGCGAGGAGATCCACCATGGACTTGAGATCTACTCATCTACCCGTTGTAGATGGTTAGATAGATGGGTAGATTACCGGTAGATCAGTCACTGTCACTGATCCACTGATCATCAGTGTGGTTCTCAAACCTTTTCATTTCAAGGACCCTCAAATTAAGATGTATTTCGCCACGGACCCCCATCTGAAAATATTTAGTGGCCAGGGACCCCCATACAAGATTTGTGTTGTTAAGATGTATATGATTCCAGTGGTGTAAAGTAAGTAACTAAGTACATGTACTCAAGTACTTTACTTTACTTCAGTCGGCTACATTTACTTCTACTCCACTACATCCCAAAGGCAAATATTGTAGGCCTACTCGTACTCCACACAATTATTTGAAAACTTTAGTCACTTGTTACTTTGTAGATTTGGATTATTATTTGAAAAAACACACATTAACCACTTCATCCCTATATTCTATATTTCAGTATTGATACTTTTACTTAAGTAAAACATTAGTACTTTTTCCACCACTGGATGTTTCACAAATATTCCAAATTTCGGCTCAGACAGTCAGACTGTGAGGAAGCCCAACGTGAGCTGTGTTCCGTGAGCAGAAATAACGGAGCAGAAGTAAGACTTCCGGTTGACGATCTCTTCAGAATAAGAGTACCCTCTAGAGTAAAAAGAAACCATTGAAAATCATTGAAAAACGGTTCATTTGCACATTAAAACTATAAATTAAGCATTTAAACGAAGCTATATAACACATATTATGTTTCTGTGTAACAAAAACGTTTTTTAAAACATTAAAACATTATCTAAATGGATAAATGCTGTTCAAAGGACTGCATAGCCTATACAAATTGGACACTGGACCGGAGACGGCTGGCGATGCCAGCACTTGTGACATACACACGCGTTCAGGGAGACCCCCTCTACACTGCCACACTCTCCGCTAAGCGGGAGAGGTGTAAAAAAAAGTGTGGCGGGCCGTCCAGTGAGGTCAGAGGTCAGAAAAGTGCCCTTTTCTGACATTTTCAGACAATAGTGGACACTGGACCGGAGACGGCTGGTGATGCCAGCACTTGTGACATACACACGCGTTCGGTGAGACCCCCTCTACACTGCCACACTCTCCGCTAAGCGGGAGAGGTGTAAAAAAAAGTGTGGCGGACCGTCCAGTGAGGTCAGAGGTCAGAAAAGTGCCCTTTTCTGACATTTTCAGACAATAGTGGACAATAGTTTCATGGAACTTGGTAGAAATTATCTTATGGCTGCCCTATAAAAATGGCTCAAGGTCACAATCATAGTCACAGTCAATGTTACATCAGTCATATCTCAGGAACGGAGAGAGACACAGAACGAGATGTTGGTGTGTGCCTTTATTAATGGTATTGAAATTTTATACTGATGTCAAACTGGGAAACTGAAATAGAAGCAAGGCTTGTCCATAGCCATGTCTGTTTTGTGGGAGTATCCACACATATCTATCAATAACTGGTCAACGCAACAGTACTGTATACACAGAAGATGCTTTAAAACTTCCTGATGATATTCTGTGGCACTTCCTGGGACTTGCATCCTCTTCCAAAAAGCCAATGAGTAGGTTTGATTTATTATGGAGTCATAAGGAGGTGACATCAATAGAACTTTTTAAAAGGTATTTTATTTAATTTGATAGGTGAAGTCACAGCAGTAGATTGGCTAATTTCAGCATGCAACCAAGTGTAAAATGTAGCATTACGACGCCATCAAGGCCGCCAAAATACATTTTTGACGACAAAATCAACTGTAGATTTAGTCGACTAAAATCATATTATATTTAGTCGACTAAAACTACACTAAAACAAACATTTAAGGTGACCCTGGACGATCAACTGTCGTTCTCGGCTAACATCGCATCAGTGACACGGTCCTGCAGATTCCTCCTCTACAACATCAGGAGGATTCGCCCCTTCCTCACGGAGAAAACAGCCCAGGTGCTCATCCAGGCTCTTGTCATCTCCCGCCTGGACTACTGCAACTCCCTCCTTGCTGGTGCTCCGGCATCAGCCATCAGACCTCTGGAGCTTGTTCAGAAAGCTGCGGCTCGTCTGGTGTTCAACCGCCCCAAGTTCTCCCACACAACTATCCTTCTCCGTTCTCTGCACTGGCTCCCCGTAGCAGCTCGCATTCAGTTTAAAACCCTGGTGCTAGCCTATAGAGCAGTGAAAGGAACAGCTCCTTCTTACCTCCGGGTTTTGGTCAATGCCCACACCCCTGCCCGACCACTCCGGTCTGCCACCTCGGGGCGACTGACTCCCTCGCCACTCAACGGTCCTTCTGGTCGATCGACACGGTCACGACTTTTTTCTGTTCTGGCCCCACAGTGGTGGAATGAACTTCCCACTGATGTCAGGACAGCAGAGTCACTGCCCATCTTTCGCCGCAGGCTGAAAACCCACCTCTTCAGGAAACACTATCCTTCCTCTTTGCCTGGCCTACTTGTTGTTAACTAGTTGTACGAACTCTTGTTTTATTTTTGTATTGTTTATTGGATCTTGTTTAGTCGATACACTTATTTGTTTTAGCTCGTGCTCATTTGATTTTGCCATTTTTGTCTCATCTGTTTAAGAAAGTAGGTAGCTGATATATTGCACTTTTACCTTAGCGCTAGGTATACTCTTGGTTGCTTGTTTTTGCAGGAAATGTACTTAAAACTTCTGGTGATTAGTAGTTTTTGTTCCCTACCTATGTTGAATACACTTATTGTAAGTCGCTTTGGATAAAAGCGTCTGCTAAATGACTGTAATGTAATGTAATGAATAAAATAGGACTAAAACTACATTAAATGTTATTCAAAAGACTATGACTAAAACTAAATAAAAATTAACACTGCGTCAGCAGTAATAGTAAGTGCCACGGCAAATAGCTGTCTCGTGTCCAGCGCCCAATTTGTGAAGTCTATGCACTGAAAATGGCTGTTTTCTGACCCCTGACCTCACTGGACGGCCCGCCACTTTTCTAAATACACCTGTCTGGCTTAGCGGAGAGTGTGGCGTTGTAGAGGGGGTCTCCCTGAACGCGTACGTATGTCACACGTGCCCCCGCAAATAGCTGTCTCGTGTCCAGCGCCCAATTTGTGAAGTCTATGCACTGAAAATGGACCTTTTCTGACCCCTGACCTCACTGGACGGCCCGCCACTTCTCCAAATACACCTCTCCCGCTTAGCGGAGAGTGTGGCGTTGTAGAGGGGGTCTCCCTGAACGTGTGCGTATGTCAAAAGTGCTGGCGCCAACAGCCGTCTCCTGTCCAGTGTCCAGTATTGTCTGAAAATGGCACTTTTCTTACCTCAGGCCGCACTGGGCGGCCTGCCACTTTCCTTTTTTTACAAATTATCTCTCAAATGTTCACCAACATTCTGCACTGGTCTGTATCCATTTTCTATCAAGTTTAGGGGCGCTCAGCTATGGAGAAGTACACACACACACACACACACACACACACACATACACACACCCCTCTACACTGCCACACTCTCCGCTAAGCGGGAGAGGTGTAAAAAAAAGTGTGGCGGACCGTCCAGTGAGGTCAGAGGTCAGAAAAGTGCCCTTTTCTGACATTTTCAGACAATAGTGGACAATAGTTTCATGGAACTTGGTAGAAATTATCTTATGGCTGCCCTATAAAAATGGCTCAAGGTCACAATCATAGTCACAGTCAATGTTACATCAGTCATATCTCAGGAACGGAGAGAGACACAGAACGAGATGTTGGTGTGTGCCTTTATTAATGGTATTGAAATTTTATACTGATGTCAAACTGGGAAACTGAAATAGAAGCAAGGCTTGTCCATAGCCATGTCTGTTTTGTGGGAGTATCCACACATATCTATCAATAACTGGTCAACGCAACAGTACTGTATACACAGAAGATGCTTTAAAACTTCCTGATGATATTCTGTGGCACTTCCTGGGACTTGCATCCTCTTCCAAAAAGCCAATGAGTAGGTTTGATTTATTATGGAGTCATAAGGAGGTGACATCAATAGAACTTTTTAAAAGGTATTTTATTTAATTTGATAGGTGAAGTCACAGCAGTAGATTGGCTAATTTCAGCATGCAACCAAGTGTAAAATGTAGCATTACGACGCCATCAAGGCCCGCCAAAATACATTTTTGATGACAAAATCAACTGTAGATTTAGTCGACTAAAATCATATTATATTTAGTCGACTAAAACTACACTAAAACAAACATTTAAGGTGAATAAAATAGGACTAAAACTACATTAAATGTTATTCAAAAGACTATGACTAAAACTAAATAAAAATTAACACTGCGTCAGCAGTAATAGTAAGTGCCACGGCAAATAGCTGTCTCGTGTCCAGCGTCCAATTTGTGAAGTCTATGCACTGAAAATGGCTGTTTTCTGACCCCTGACCTCACTGGACGGCCCGCCACTTTTCCAAATACACCTGTCTGGCTTAGCGGAGAGTGTGGCGTTGTAGAGGGGGTCTCCCTGAACGCGTACGTATGTCACACGTGCCCCCGCAAATAGCTGTCTCGTGTCCAGCGCCCAATTTGTGAAGTCTATGCACTGAAAATGGACCTTTTCTGACCCCTGACCTCACTGGACGGCCCGCCACTTCTCCAAATACACCTCTCCCGCTTAGCGGAGAGTGTGGCGTTGTAGAGGGGGTCTCCCTGAACGTGTGCGTATGTCAAAAGTGCTGGCGCCAACAGCCGTCTCCTGTCCAGTGTCCAGTATTGTCTGAAAATGGCACTTTTCTTACCTCAGGCCGCACTGGGCGGCCTGCCACTTTCCTTTTTTTTACAAATTATCTCTCAAATGTTCACCAACATTCTGCACTGGTCTGTATCCATTTTCTATAAAGTTTAGGGGCGCTCAGCTATGGAGAAGTACACACACACACACACACACACACACACACACACACACACACACACACACACACACACACACACACACACACACACACACACACACACACACACACACAACTTCAAATTTACTAATATTTCTGTCCTCTATCTTTTTTTATGCTGTGTTTCCATGTTGTATATATGTTGTTAAATAATATACATTTTTAATGTTTTTTTCTGATTACATTTGTATTTGTATTGTATTTTAGTTTTTAAATAGGTGAGATCAACTTTATAAACCCCAAATTCTTATTTTTTTTTATCTCACCTGCACTATCTACTATTATTATTTGTAGCATATTTTGTGGTCTCTTTTATCATTGTTTATTTGCTTCTGCAATAAACAATATTATATCATCATCATTTTCCAAGAGTGACCTGGCCTAGAGTCATCATTATTACAACAATGGACAAACAATACAAAAACAATACATATATGTAACACACACAAATCAATATCCAGTTAAAGTGCAAAACAGTGCTAAGTGCACATTTAATGGGGGTCAATAGCCAATTTCAAACTGGAACAACCTGGCACTTAGAAGTGATCTAGTATAAGCCATTTAAAAAGACATACTGTACATCATACATTTTTTTTTTAAATACAATTGTGTCTTTAAAAAAAAAAACTTGCCACTTAGAAGTGTTTTAGTATGAGCCATTTAAAAGGCATACATCATAAATGTATTTTTAAATTAGATTTGTGTCTTTTAAAAAACATAAAAAAATCATGGTCTTATTTTGAAGGCAACCGGAAACCTTATTTCTGCTAGCTCGAAAACCAGAAGTCCAATTTCTGCTCACGGAACGGAGCTCCCAACGTGTCATCAGTTGCCTAGGCAACCGTCTAAAAGCCAATCACAGCGCGACCACCCGTCTCTTCGTCAGTGTTGCCATGTCTGCTTATTATAAGCAACTTTTGGCTTGTTTTTCTGTAAAGTTGCTTTTAAATATCGGTAGCTGCGGGATGCGGGATGCGTTTTTTTTTTGCGTCACGGCGTTGTGAGCTTGTAGATGGACTATTTTCAAATAGCCAACGTATGTTCAAAGGGCGAAGGGCTCGCTTCTTTTGGGCTTGTGTTCTTACAACCTCGCGTCACCAGTCTTTCCACCTCGTGTTCTTAGACATGGTTGCTTATTTCTCTCGCACAACCTGGCAACGCTGCTCTCCGGGCTATGGGACGCAGCCCGTGCCTTCAGTGGTTATATTTGTGCGGTAGCCGCTGATGATGCACGTTTTGCTAGTTAGTTGCAATGTTGTAGCTAGTAGCAAGTTTATTCCTATGCTGGGAGGACTGGAACCTCCTCGAACACTCACATTTTTTATTTTTTAAATCAATGAATTACTTATAGACGCTAAGCTAAGCCAACGACGTTTAGCTACATGACAAAACTCTAGCTATATTATTTATTATCATCGCTTCCTCGGCTTGGGTTGTTGCCGGGTCATAGCATTCTGAAGCTAGCAGTGTTACGATCGGCTAGAAGCGTTTAGCGTTTTTATACATAGTTCTCCAATTCCCTTTGAATCGCTGAATTTAATTTAATTTCTTTTTTAACATCATTTTTTCGGGCTGTTAGAGTCATGGCTATGAGACAGACCCCACTCACCTGCTCGGGTCACACCAGACCTGTGGTGGACCTAGCCTTCAGTGGAATCACTCCCTATGGGTACTTTCTCATCAGTGCCTGCAAAGGTGAGGAGAATCACATCAGCAACATCTGTGGATCTTACATGATGATGTGGACCTGGGTTCATTTGACTCTATATTCACTAATCACTAACCAATGGGCTTTATATTATTATTATGAATTATTATTGTGTGTGTGTGTGTGTGTGTGTGTGTGTGTGTGTTTATATAAGTGCTTAACAACTTTCACTCTGGTATTCCTATTTTGGGCATGCCATTATAGGTAAAGTAAACAAATAAAAAATACCAGATCTACCAGCTCACAATGCGATGCAAGACTGTTAGATTGGCTATTGTTTTGAAAATATTTGAATGGGGCTTAAAGTGTTTAAAGACTACCTGTGTTGATTACAGTGTAGGATTGTGGTTGATTGTTGTTATTCAACTGCATACCACTATAATTTGCTTCAACCATGCACCGCATGCAGCTGTGTTGACTACTGTTGGACTGTTGCAAATGACACCACTGACAATTATTATTAGATTGGTTGTTTACTTTGACAGTATGATCGTGTTGGGAGACACTATACCATGTGTGTTTTAAGAACGATCTAATATACTTTTTGCAGATGGTAAGCCCATGTTGCGCCAGGGAGACACAGGGGACTGGATAGGAACGTTCCTGGGTCACAAAGGTGCTGTCTGGGGAGCCACTCTGAATATGGATGCCACCAAGGCAGCCACTGCTGCAGCTGATTTCACAGCGTGAGTGTGGAGCGTGGATCTGTCCCCCATCTATCCCTTAACACCTGCAACACATGTGGATCTATGCCCTATCTATCCCTTAATACCTGCAACACATGTTCATCTACCCCTCATCTATCCCTTACACCACCTGCAACAAATGTGGATCTATACCCTATCTCAGTGGTAATCAAACAAACTTGTTCATGTCAAGGACCCCCAAATATATGTATTTGGCCACGGACCCCCCCCATCTCAAAATATTTCGTGCCAGGGACCTCCAGAAGCAAAGATTTGAGTTAAAAAAAATCGCTTTAAAATATATGATTTTTGAATAGCCAAACTATAAAACTTGGTTAAAGTGTTTATTATGACGCTATATTAGCTACTTTTGCTGGGGACCACTTTGAGAACCAATGCCCTATCTATCCCTTACACCTACAACACATGTGGATCTAACCCATATCTATCCCTTATACCTGCAACACATGTGGATCTTTAATAGGAAAAATGTGAGGCATTTTTAACAACACATCTTGTATGGTTTACCTGGTACCATGTCAATGTTGTTTTCCAGGAAGGTGTGGGATGCAGTGAGTGGAGATGAGGTCCTTACATTGGCACACAAGCACATTGTCAAGTCTGTCAACTTTACACAGGTATGCGCATGGACGCTGCGTACAGAAATGCTAGTAAATGTGTTTGAATGCAATGCATCGAAGTTACTTTGAATAATAATGAAGATTTAATAGTAAAATATTCGTATTGAATCACCACAATGCGTGTCCAAATGTCTGTTAATGAACAGTCTTGGCTGTTAATTAACAGTCTTGTTAATAGCTCATGAACCATGTATATCAATGGCAAAACAAACGTTTTAAGTAATCTGGATTGATTTGAAGTCGTATCACCTATTCTACTACTACTGCCCCTCTCTTAATCTCTCTAACGCTCCTTCCCCGATAGGACAGCACTTGTCTGCTGACAGGAGGAAATGACAAAGTGCTGCGCATCTATGATCTCGGCAAACCTGAAGCTGGTGAGTAGACACTTTTCATATAGAGATCCCGCAATAGTGGCGTAACCTAGAGCCGTCATTCATTTCAGGCTTTGCTTTTTTACAAGGAACCAAACAATGCTTTTTGCATGGCCTGCCGGCGATCTTGCAATCAGAGGCGTGACATGTAACACAACACTGTGCCGGTTAAGATGACAGGCTGTTTTATAAGAAGATCAATTAAACCATTAAAGTCTACCATACCCATTAAAGTCTACCATAACAGCCCTGACAAAAAAGGATAGTCATTTTGTGTTTTAAAGCAATTATGTTGACGCCTGACCATTAAGTTGTATAACCCACTGTTGTAAAAAATACATTCTACAAAACTCGCATTATAACGTAATTTCACTCTCAGAAATATGTTGTTGCCATTCTCACAAAATAAAAGCTTCATATTTTTCTGTTGGGGGGGATTAATGACTGCGGGCGTGTTGGGTTGTGAAAATAGTTGCGCTCAAGCCTTGTTTGTGTGAACAGAAATACATTTAGAGGAGAAATATTGAAGTGAAGCAGGGAGCGGTTCAAGGCAGAAAGCTGCACGGACGTTAGACATCACACCCCTGTCCCACCTTGCCGGCTGTGCCTTCTACACATATGTTGATTCGGCTCAGTGGCTACCTTCACTACTGGCTCAAAAGTGACACTGGGGAATGCTGTGTAAAATGGGCTATGACAACTTCACCAAATGTGAAATGTCTTTTTTCCATGTTGTTTTTTCCTAAGATATCTGTTTGGGTTCAGATAATGTGTGATGAGCATTTACCATCATTTTGTATTCAACTACTTTATTTTACCGTAATTTAATATCCTATACTAAAATTGGCTAATGGGAGGGCCGGTGGGTGGGCATGGATTTGACCTATGACATAAATAGAGGCCGGCCTGCGGCCCGTCACTATGACTCAGACATAACCCCGTCATATGCCCACATATGGGCATACTGTATGCTGATGACATCAGGGATCTTCATATGCAGTATGGGCATACCGGTCGGAGCAGCCGTGCAACGTATGTGTGAGAGCCACATTGCGGCCTGAAAATACATACTTTGAATGTATTTATTTTTGTATGATGGTCATCTGACACCACTGCTGCACCTTTGTGCTTCCTTTTAGATCCACATGAATTCCCAGGTCACACTTCAGCCATAAAGAAAGCCCTGTGGTGCAACGATGACAAGCAGATCCTCTCAGCTGCTGATGACAAAACCGTACGGTCAGTGACAGGATGTGTATAAAAGCTGGACATTACATTTGGACAGTTTCATTGGTCTCAGTGACCTGCTATAGTGGGTGCTTTTGCACGACTCGATGACAATGTTGACATTAGCAACTATCGTCAAGTGTTGCAGTACATAATCATGGATGTCTATGAAAGACCTATGCACGTATCGCCTGCAGAGTACAGACATGGGTTCATGTATAAGTGTACATGCTAAGTGTCTTTCTTCTCGCTGGGGGTGTGTCTTCTCCTCCGCGTCATCAGTGCCCATACCCTAGGTGGGGTTGGCGAAAGGGCCTACTCTGGAGTTTGCATATTCTCCCCGTGTCTCTCAGGGTAGTTAATACCCTCACAAAAAAAACATGTAGTAATCCTGGTCGCTATACCGCCTCCCCCATGACAGCCGGGGCGCCTGATGGAGGGGAAGGGAACTGGTTAGAATAAAGTGTTCCTTCCACGCGCTACGTCCAACCAGGGAAACTCCCCCCTGTCAGGTGACAAGAAGGTCAGTTGGCTCTCATGCATTGAAGGAGGCATGAGCTCGGCCAGGGGAGTGTCCAGGATTGCCCAGGATCACTTAGAAAATTGGCACCGGGTGAAAAATAAGGGTTACAAAATCGTGGGATAAAAAAAAACCTTTGATTCAGCATGTACATCTACTAGGGGCCACATAAGAAACTTTAACCACTTGGATACTTTGTAACCTCGCATCACCAGTCTTTCCACCTCGGAGGAAAGCCTGGTCTGCGTTACTAAAGACCCATATGATCCGGTCTAGGCCACGCCTACTGAAAAAAAAAAGAAAAAAGAATCCTCTTTCCGGATTCTGCCCATCCGGTTTTACGGTGCCGCTTTGTTTTGGTTCCCCAATCCCTATTTAAATGGAATAGAATTTCCCCGTGGGATGATACAGACGCTAAATAGTCAACGGATAGTACACGCACATTTACATTTAGAAAATAAGCTAAACTATGCCGTATCAAGGATTTTATTAGGACGGACCTATTTTGGGGTGAGAAGTCTTTCCGGTTCTGCCCATCCGGCCACTTTTTTTTTTTTTTACTTCCGCTCCCGACCGGATCATATACCCGAAAAGGAATGCTGCCCAGGCTAGATACTTTGTACTTAGTCAAATTGACCTGAGTTGCAGTGCTCTTGGTGCATCCTTTTTTCCCCTCTACACCAAATCTCTTCGCCAAAAGAATAGCCCATCTACAAGCTCCCAACGCGTCGAGACGTTCCCCCCAGAATATGCTGGGGTTCAAGTGGTTCATTGTGTAGCACCTTTAATTCTTTAATTTATTTATTATAGTGTCCAAATGTAATTGTATGTGTCTCTCCAGTCTGTGGGACAGGAATTCCACTGACGCCGTGAAGACGCTATCCTTCGACTCGTCGCCGAGCAGCATGGAACTTGTGGCTGATGGGGAGATTCTGGTCATCACCTATGGAAAGACTATCGCTTTCTACAACGCCCTCAGGTATCCCCTTCAAAGCCTGAGAGGAGAGAGAGGCCAACTTGATCAATGTTTACTTTGTTGTAAAAGTGAATTCCAACCTTTTGGTTAAGGGGTCAGATGGGTGGGATGCGTTCATTTTCACTGAATGTTTATTTTAAGGTTATAAAAAATAATTTATTTTGTTCGGCTGTTCCACTATGAAAACTATTTTTTCAAGGTTTTAAAGAGGATATGTGACTTATTTTTTATATATTAATGTTATCAATTCTTATCTTAGTGTTTTGCCAATTATTTGGGGGGCCATTTGCAATGTCCTGACGGCCCACCAATGTGACCAGGCCCACAGGTTGGGGATCGCTGTTGTAGACAAGTATCGTTCTTATCCAAAGAGACAATAAGCACAACAGCCAGTTAAACTTTCATGTAAACATTAAAAGCAACCAGTAGGTGGAGTCCAAGGTTTAAAGCAACAATGTGTTGGTAAAAGATGTCTTTATGTGTCTTTGTGTTCTAGCTTGGACCTGATAAAGACAGTTGAGGCACCAACTTCCATCAGCTCAGCTTCCCTTCACCCAGAGAAGGACTTCCTTGTGGCTGGTGGAGATGACTTCAAGCTCTACAAATATGACTACAGCACCATGGAGGAATTGGGTGAGTGACATGAAAAATCATAATGCATGTTTTTAAAAGAATGGCTTCTCACTGCCCGCAATGGGTTGTATGGTTTTGGGAAATAAACAGCTTTTACAGACAGGGAGCGACACAGCTCCTGCATTCTCGCTTGGATCAGCGAGGTCGCACTGCACTCCTCGTTTGAATAGATGCGTTTGAACACTTTGCTTAGAAAAAAGCTCTTCACATTTCAACTCTTGTCGGGGGGCGACAGTTTCACGGGAGTGAAGGCGGAGGTTGATGTCAGATAGCCACAGTCACAGAGGAGCATTAATGCAAAGCATGAAACTAACTTTTTCGTCTATGGGCTATAGCAGCATGTGTCTTCTGAAATTGACATGTGCAATTTACTACGCCAACGATTTTTCTTTTCTTTTTCCCAAATATTAAAATAGGTACATTGGCAGGTTGCATGCTGGCTGAAAAATGATTAGCCACACTACAAACATATCTGGTTCTGGCTGTTGGCTTGTGTAAATAAATACTCCACTGTAGATATAAAGATACAAGAATACTAGCATGGCTGACATGTTGACTCAGGAATGACTCCAGAGTCTGGGAAGACTTAATTGATCGGCAGATAATGAAGGGACTGTCCCCTCAGGGCTCTGCTTGGATATTCCCATTTTTAACACATTTAGGCCTGAGGCCGATTCTAAAAACGCCTTCTAAATCAAATAAAGTATATAATAAAATAAACTTCAAATATTTATTCAGAAATTACAAAATAATTATGTTGCCATATACCCAAAGGGGGTTCCCGGATTGAAAGGTATAGGTACGGTTCCAGGTCTAAATGGGTTAATCAAATTACACAGTCTGCATTACATGCCGGCCACCACATGAAACAACAGTGCCACAACAAGCCCCCACATCTTCTTGTGGTTGTCCGCAATGTCAATTTGAAGCTCAGGGTTGACTGCGCCTTTGCTGTCACAGCCCTTAGACCGTGTAACAGTATTACCCTCCTTATCAGATCTGCCCATACACGTCATTCTTTCTTACATTCCGTATGCTCCCTGTTGTGAAACAACGCGTTTGAATCATTTTGTGACGTCCTCATTAATAGTAATGCACAATTATAGTAATACACAGAAGACATTGGGTGATTTAGCCAGACGTTCAGAGATCTCTGTCTACTGATACGTCTGGGGAAATCTAAATTCAGTGATGTGTTTGGATGCCGGAGAAAACCAGCAGTAACAAACCTGCTTTTAAAACCAATCCTGATACCATCCCATATGAAGGAACGCCCTAAAGTCTTTACATTGGTTCTGTAATGCTGGTATTTTTTTTTACATTTCCGAATTGTTTCCGCATCAGCAAGCGGAGTTCTCTGAACGCCTGGCTACGCAAGAGTCAAGACTATTATTTTGCCACATTATATTATTGATCTCCTCACATCAGAACAATGCCATTTAGATTGAAAATCGTTGAATGTTTGCTTAAGTCCATGCTCAAAACTCACTTATATTCACTTGCATTGTTTATTTATGCCTCTACAGGCACTTCAACAGGGTTGTTGTTGTGCTTCATTATATATAAATTTGACTTGCCTTTACTCTACTACCTGTTTGTTTTTCCGGTATCTCTAGTTGGGTCGTAGCTAATTTATTGGCTGTCAAGGGCTGTTGTGCATTCAACCAATCAAAACACACTGAGAGAATACAATGAATGGACCCTGTGGGTCCATTCAGCTCACTCTACCATGGAGGCGCGTTAATCCAGAATCCAGATTATTAGATGTGTCTGTATCAACATTTACCAACTGTAATACTATTATTCTACTTGTGTTTTTGAATACTTGAATAGTTTAGTCGTCAGATCATCTGCATGCTAGAGCATGTTAGTCAAAAGGTGTGTCAAGTTCAGTGTCAGGACAAGTATACTCTGCATGGGTGCACCTGTTCAAAACACAGTGGGGTGCGGATTCTCCCTGACAAGTCTGACGAGATGTAAATACTGAACTCCTGCAACCTGTACTTTGTGAATGGAGCAGTGGTCAAATGGCAGTAGCAAAAATACTTGGTAAACAGTACATAACCCTGTAATTTAGCCACTTTCAACCTGGTGTCCTTTTTTTCAAACATAAAAAAAAGGGAATATGGGGGAATATGGCTGATATATGAGCTCACAACATGTCTCATCACATCATTCGCAAGGGCTTAAGTGGTTACTTTGTAAATTAATGCCCTACATTCATCATACAAGAGTTGCACAAAAGTATTGAAAGTAGCAGCTCTATGTGAGCTTGTAAGTTCACTATTATAATTTTCACTATTTTAAAATCTTTTGAAAATAATAATGAAAGAAAGGGAGGTTTTGAACAGGTCTCAAGGTTCCCCACCCTACAGCAACGATATGCAGTACAATGTTGTTGGTGAATTATTGGTTTCATGTTCCTCAACGCTGGCATGTTCTGTTCCGTTCGTAGAGTCCTACAAGGGTCACTTTGGACCGGTCCACTGTGTGCGCTTCAGCCCAGATGGGGAGCTGTATGCCAGCGGCTCGGAGGACGGGACACTGCGTCTGTGGCAGACGGCAGTGGGCAAGACCTACGGCCTGTGGAAGTGTGTCCTTCCTGGTGAGTCTCGCTTTGCATGCCCAAGCTCTGCACCAGCTGGTTGTCAAACTCTTTCATGTCAGACAAGGACCCCCAAATTGATGTATTTGGCTGCAGGCATTTACAAAGCTTTTCAAAAATAAAACCTCGCTATTGTTGAATAGCCGAAGTATAAAATAAGATTGATGTAGTTAAACTGATTTTCATGATATATTAACCGATTTTGCTGGGAACCCCCTGGGGCCTCAAGGACCCCTGGGGGTCCCCGGACCCCACTTTAAGAATCACTGCTCTACACTACATATAAACTGCAGATTTCAGCATAATACTGATATTTTCTTTTATCCAAAAGAAACGGATCAATAATCAAACAGAACCATTTGACTGAACCACAGACCCACCAGCTACAGTTTAACCACTCTAGCCTTAGTGAAATGGACCTGAATTGCAACTGTACTTGGACCCCTTATTTTTGTCTACACCAAATCTCTTTGCCAAAAATTGCCAATCTACAAGCTCACAACGTCTGCTATTTTTGTCTAACCCCCCCCCCCCCCCAAGCCGAGGATTTCAAGTGGTGTAAAAAAAACAACAAAAAAAGACAGCTTTTGGCTGATGTTGATTTCTCTACTCATCCGTTGGTTGTGCTGACATGAAAATGGTTTTGCAGGAATGCTTTTCTACACTGCGTAACCCATTAGCCAAATATGCCTACAAATATGTAAAGAATGTACTACAATATGTACGGCTTGTGCATGGAGTGTGCCATATGGACAGAATGTGCAGGGTGTGCATGTGCACCATGTGTCTGTAGAAAAGCATTGTACAACATGTGCAGGTAAGAAGAGAAGACGTCTGCCCACTGTCTTCGCTTGCTCAATAAAGAATTGATTTATTACATTGTAACGTACCGAATACAGATTATGTAAAGGTAGAGTGTATTTTTAAACTGCAATTTGTGAGCTAGGGGTATCATATGCTCTACACTGTAGAGCATATGATACCCTACCCCTAGCTTACAAATTGCAGTTTAAAAAGGATTGGTATGTATATAATGAAACCCCTGAGCTGTTGGCTATCGCCTTATCATATTCATCCATCCAACCATCCAACTCCCATTTTAAATCACTGGAGGACACCGGAGGCAAGCTGTCTTTCAGCTGTGCCCTGTTTATGAGCAAAAAAAAATAAAGAAATGGTTGCATTCACTGTTGTAATGTTAAAACATAAAATGCATGTTGGGGGACGTGAATGCTACATGCGTTTCATTCTCTTAATTTCTTTCTATCAGAGGAGCTAGCATCAGAGACCGTTGATCCGTTGATCAATTCCACTACAGTTGACATCAAGGCCTGATGATCGAGAAGAAAGAACGCCATCACAGGTGGGAAAGCGTGAGACGAGGGAAGGACGACGAAAGTGAGGAGATGAACAGCGGGGTATTCCAGTGTCTTCATACCATGCCCCAGCGAGGAGCAGAGTTCATTTCACTACATCTTCATCTGTAACCGATGTGGATGTGATGACAGGCGTTATCTGTCATAGACCAGTGCATCACACACACACACACACACACACACACACACACACACACACACACACACACACACACACAGTTTGAAGCAGTCATATAGATGTTCTGGGCTCTAGAGTAAAGCAGTAAACCTGTGAGCGTCTGTGGCTCATCGCTGCCTGTTTCCTCTCTGATCTAGCCCAGTTCTGTATACCTGCTCAAAACTACCCCCCCCCCCCCCCCCCCCCATTGGAAATGACAAGGAACTTTTTTCGTTTTGTTTCAAGTCACAAACTTCTGGTCTGAAGATTTTTATTTGTAGTTTATTTTATTAATACGAGAAGACACACGCTTGCTGCACAAGGTGTGGAGGAGGTGTTTAAAATTGGAGCGGTTTCATTTATATGAGATTTGTATGAATTTCAAAATCTATGAAATGTTTCTGCGGGTTGTACGATTGGAGCATATCCATGCTAATGGAAAATCTTATTTTGTGATGAAGTGGAAAGGGAAACACTGTCACTGGATTTAATTTCTCCTTTGCGTTTTATGTCGTTATTTGTGTCCAGTGAATGAATAAACGGGTGCTTTACTGTTTTGTAAATGCACAAAAGGCTGCCATTGTGTCTTTTTAATTGTGTGCATATCAGCTAGTGCTGGGGGATATGACTTCGAATCAATATCACGATAATGTTTGTAAATATTGTGAAAATAGCATACAAGCTTACAACACGTGGTGTGTTGTGAGCTTGTAGATCGGCTAATTTAACTATTATGTATGCCACCATTGTACAACATGGCATTACACAGGATTAAGTGGTGAATCAGACTAATTTAGTCGATTATAAAAACTACTGTATATTAGAATTGTTTTTGAGTCGATTCACTGATATACAGTATATACAACATTTATTAAAAATGATCCAGCCCCTCCCCCGCTTCTCCAATTAATCTACCTGAGCAAGATTAAGTCGGTTATTGATCCTAAATATGGGTTTTGACATATTTTCATATATACTGTCTCACAGTTAAGAGGGTTTGGATTAATAGTTTTTAACGTGTGGCACGCCGGATGGGGTATCCTGGACAAGAAGTACTGACTTAAGTGTCTAACCAGAAGTACAGGGCTACAGAAAGATGTAGCCCTGTACTTCCTGTTGGACACGTTTGGCAGTACTTTTCCAGGCTTTATCTCCTCATGAAATGGAGATAAACTGGGAATGGAGTTGGGGTGGGGAAAGTTCAGGTTTTATTTATTTACATGTTTGCAAATACCCCAAATTTGACCTCTGCATTCATCCATTTTAACTTGTAGGAGCAGTCAGCAGTTCTTCCCCCAAACAGCAAATTACACTTAACATTAACATCCAAAGTCATTTAATGTCTGATTGCTCCAGGGAATAACAAGTGTCTGTTTATAAGTATTAAATATTATATAGGATTAAAAGGTTCCAGCATAAGCCTTATATACCTTATATTAATACATTATAATTGCCCTCTATAACAAAAACTTTAAATTAAGAACACCTTAAATATTTTATTTATTTTAGAAACAGTTGAGGGACAACACCCGTCGCAAGTTGATGTAATTTGTCCATGTGTGGTCCAGCCTTATGGAATGTAATCAATGCATGTGCAAATAAAATATGTAAAATATTTTTATTTTGATGCTCATATTAACCTTAGGAAGTGTTACGTTGTTTTTTATTTGCGCATGCATTCCATTAATGGCATAGGACTAGACCGCACATGGACAAATGACATCAACATGCGATGGGCATTGTCCCGCTTGAGTAAAGATGAACTATTTCTAAAATAAATGAAATATTTAAGGTGTTTTTAATTTTAGTTATAGAGGGCAATTATAATGTATTAAGGCATATAAGGCTTATTAGCCAGGGATCCTTTTAATAATATAAACTGTATTTATAGAGCACATATCAAAAACAAAGTTGCAATTTGCCTTGAACAAAACTGAAGAAAAATCAAATTAAATAGTAGAACAAAAACAGGTGCAAAAAGTGAGGTATGAAATATACACAGTCGCCCTTTATCTTCAACCTTGACTCAGGATCAGGAACAATCAACAGGTTCCCACCTGAGGACTTCACTTATACTGTATAAGTGAAGTCCTCCGGTGGGAACCTGTATAACTTATACAGTGAACATACTGTATAAGTTATACAGTATGTTCTCTTCTCCCGGTTTTACCTAAAAGCCTAGCAACAGAGTTCTGTACCAGTGGCTGTGGTTCTCAAAGTGGGTTCTGGAGATCCCCAGGGGTCCTTGAGGGGGTTCCACATCCACAACACCCACAGCCACAATACTACAGGGAGCGTAAACAACAACGATCTGGTAACACCCACCTATAAAACAAACATGGGTAGATTCTCCTTCTACAGCACTGCCACACAAGTGTGGAATGCCCTGACCCCATCCCTTAAAAAATGTGGTAGACTGGCTTCCTTTAAAACAGCCCTGAAAATTCACGTTTCAGGAGGCCAAAGGGGATGTAGTTATCACTTCTCCCTTATGACAGGCGAGGCGACCCCCCTTTTCTACTCTGTACATAGTGTTTTATATTTGTGATGATATTGAATGTTTGGTGCTATTTTTGTTGATGATTTGACTAATTGAATATGGTGTTATCCTTTTAGACAAAGTGTTTGACCGTACTTGTGCTGTTTTACATTTCTGCCTCATAAAATATCCAATCAATCAAAAATAAAATCACAGTCCCCACCTAGTAATACCTACCACTATACTGAACTGAATTCATTTCCTACCTATTTGTTTCATTTCATCTCTTGCCAGGTCTGATTCACAGTGAGCCTTCAGTAGGGCTTATTGCTGTATGTCAGCCATATACTTACAAGGTTTTTGGCAACATAACAGACCTGATGTATAGTTAGATAAAAGCCCTTTTTAATAACACAAATCTACACTACTAAATCTGAAAATCTGATGGGGGTCTTCTCGTGGGTGTGGGGGGGGGGGGGGCGTGGCGTGGCGTGTGAGCGTTCTACACTTTATGCTGTGCGTATTCAAAGAGCGCTAGCATTTTGTGGGGATGCACGTTCCACCAATGGCAGAGCCCGTTCTTGCAGCAGTCGTCCAATGGGGGCAGCTCACACGGAGCAGTCCTCGTCCCACATCATCGCTCACAGTTTGGCAGCAGATGAGCAGACAGAGCGAGCTGGCGTGTCTTTACTTGGACAAAAAGAACGCTCAAGAACCTAGCAACATACTTTTCTCACTTCTTCATTCTAAAACGGACAAGAAGAGGAACCGAAAAAACAGCAACACAAGCTCCAACTGTTCAACGCCTGGGTGAATGTTCTCGCAGTGTTGGCCACCTTTTTACTATTTTAGTTTGTGCGGATTAAATCCGATAAGAGGCGCTGGTTAGCCGCTCCAGCTCCCAGAACCCCAACCACCACCACTCTCTTCCCTTCTTCCTTCGCCATTTATTTGAATTTTTTTTCTCTTCCCTGTCACGGCCAAGTAAAGGAAGGAAATCTCTTCGCCTCCCCACCACCATAACAAGCCGTATCTGTAGCAGCCAGCCCAGCCCAGCCGCACAACCACCACCATGCCGGAGTACCTCGAAGACCCGTCCGTGCTCACCAAAGACAAGCTGAAGAACGAGCTGTTGGCCAACAACGTGGAGCTGCCGAGCGGCAACCCGACAAAGGACGTGTACGTGCAGCTGTATCTGGACACCCTGACCGTGCAGAACAGCCAGAAGAAAGCCGCCGTCACCACTACGACGACGACCACCACCATCACCCAGACCCTGGACGCCTTCAGCAGCGACGAGGAGCTGCCGCCGCCCGTCGTGTCCAACCGGAGTAGTCGCTCCTCCGGCAGGGTGAGTCTATTAATGAGGAGGTGCTGCCTGCTACTTTGCAACTTTGGCTACAATGTTGCAGCAGCTGCTGCCTGCCATGCAACCTGGATACAATAGTTGCAAGAAGTTGCAACCTTTTACTATCACTTTCGATGGCTTCTCATATTATAGGCTGAAGGAAAGATTCGATTGGTTCATGATTTAAAAAAAGGACACCCGGCCAGTCCTGGGTGACCTTTTGTATTAGTATGAACCAATCGAATCTTTTAATAGAATGTTTTATGGCCGATTCGAATCTAAACTGATCGTAGCTCTGGTTCAGAGCGTTAGTGAGTTCCCTCTAACGCTCTGGAAGACCCCTCGCTCTGCGCATGTACAAGGAATTCCACTGTCCTGCCAGCGTTCAACTATAGTGAAAATAAACAAAACCATTTCGCTACTCACCGAAGCAAAGGCTGTTTTGTGTTGTTGAAAGTCTATTCTCGGAATGCGCAAGCCTCTCAGCACCCCACCTACTCTGTAAAATACACTTTTTGGGCAGAAAATAAAATATGTCAGCGAAACTGAAATTATTCGTATTTACTCCACAGTGCCCTCTACATTTTGGTTAATGGTAAGTTCAAATCCCCCAGATCGGTAGAGGCACTGTGGAGTAAATACAAATAATGTCCGTCTCGCTGACATATTTTATTTTCTGCCCAAAAAGTGTATTTTACAGAGTAGGTGGGGTGCTGAGAGGCTTGCGCATTCCGAGAATAGACTTTCAACAACACAAAACAGCCTTTGCTTCGGTGATTAGCGAAATGGTTTTGTTTATTTTCACTATAGTTGAACGCTGGCAGGACAGTGGAATTCCTTGTACATGCGCAGAGCGAGGGGTCTTCCAGAGCGTTAGAGGGAACTCACTAACGCTCTGAACCAGAGCTAAACTGATCGCAGCTGCTTCTAAAGGGCCCTCAACCAAGTTCGTGCATCGTTTCCTCTGACCGTGGCACAGCTGTATAAGGGGTTTCCCGCTTGAATGTTATGATGGCATAATGCTATCCGAGTGTTAAAGGTGCTAAACGTAACTTTTATGTCGCCTTTTATGTCCTCCTATTGGGTTTGAACCATCGGTCTCCCTCGCGTGGAAGACTTACATTGGTACCACTGAATCTAGATAGAACTGGTCTGCTTGCTTGACGTGGGGAGATAATTGCACCTATGAGCTTCAGGCAGTACTGCTTGTGTAAACCTGTAGGTGTCCTACCCGACACCAGGGTCTAAATATTTCGCAATGGAAGAGTAGGGAGGCCACCTCAAAGCACTGCAGATAATGTAGGCATACTAATAGCTAGCCTAACATTGTACCATACAGTTAAAATGCAGATCTATTCTTTGAAATAAGTTACGGATAGCAGATTTAAGTTTTGAGTGTATTTTGGAAGTAATTTGTTCATGTACAGTCACTAAACATAATTTGCTGCAGGTGGTAAAAATGTCCGATCCAAAATTGCATTAAACTGCATTTGAACACAGGATGGGGAGATTTGCAGAGATTTGAATGAATGGAGCCTTTGTTGAAGCACTTGTAGTTGTTGTTGACGTTCTTTGGTCTCAAGCCCCAAAGTCACTGTCTGCCTGGGTCTCGAATTCCTTATTTAAAAAAACAAAAACAAAAACAACTTGTCTGGTAGGACTCATGGATTTTCCTTTTGTAACAGCATGGCTACTCTACTTTGGCTACTGTCCAGTGCTGGCAAGTGTGGTTTATGCATGGAAGTTGCATCATCAGTTATTCTCAGTGTCACTACTAAGTTATGCCTTGTGTGACTTTGTTTGGCAGAATTTATAATCAAACATGAAATCATCCCCCCCCCCCCACACACACACACACTTCAGTAAAAGTGATTCGGTCTGTCTCTGTTTTGAGTCATCATGTAAATTGTTGGATAATGTTGGATAAGAATTAACCTTTTGATGAATGTTGTGTGTTGAACTTCTTTGAGTGTGTCAAGAGAGCAGTCTGTGTAAACAGAAACTGTCATTTAATATACGTGGTTATATTTAGTGATTTTCAGAGAATGAGTTTAGTTTCATTGGTTCATTTGTTGTCTCTTTTGAGCATTACTGCATTTGTTCAGGACTCATTTACATGTCTTTACTGATCCAGAGTACGTCTCATTCATTCTAGTGTTGGTCTCGATTTTGATTGATTGATTGATTACTTTATTAGTCAGAAATGTAAACAGCACATTGTACAGTCAGACATTAAGGCTAAAGGGATAACACAAAAATATCCTGGGGACTTGTTCCCATCGTGGTCCTATGATTAGACACCTTTTCTACTACAACCTTTTATATACAGTCCATGTGAATGAAAGGCATGCCGTGAGCAAAGTAGAACTATGACAAACAATTCCCTGTAATTCCTCTAATGATTACCATAATAGTTACTTATTTTGATTCACAAGCATGAGTTGCAATTTGACTGATGTTTTATTTTTATTTGATGCATGTGTGGCTTTGGCTTATTAGTTCATTTCAAACCTGAGCCCTTGGAATTGAGGTAAGGTCATGTCACTTGATTTGTGTGTGTTTGGTTAGTGTAAAACCACACAGAAGCTCTCTTTTGTGCTGTACATATGAGTATTGTGAGGTGTAGACAGTTGGACCATTGATCTTGTGTCCATAATTTACCATCCAGGTAATTACTGTGGACAGAACCTTCAGTTTTAGAAAGGACCGTTTTTTTTTATGTGAAAAAGTTTGTGATAATAGCAGCAGCACTGGTATGTTGGATGCATTTATTTGGGAAAGAAAATCTAATCCCAGGAAATTGAAGCTTGATATTGCCTTTTAGGCTATCTATGATCTCACCCTATTACCGCGTTTAACAAAAATAAGCAACTTCTGCGTTTACTGCCGGTTCACTTTATTTGAACAGAGTACATTTTGGATCTGAGGAGCTTTGAACTGTGATCTGATAGGCCTATGTGTAGTAAGTAGTATTGTATGAGACTTAGATTTTTGTTCAAGTTTTAATATATAATATTTGTTTTGTTTTCACACATTCCAATCACATTGCCTGTCTGCTACATCACAACTCTTTCTAGTTTCAACACTTGGTTAACACCCATTTTTCAAAAACAAAAACTCAAATACCTGGCCTGGCCTATTTTTGAAAAAAAAAATTGACAATTTTCACAAATATTCACCTAAGATTGATAAGTTAATGATTAAACATTAGTAATAATAATGGGTTGTTCTATTGTGGCTTTTTGGGGTGGGTCAAGATTTGAAGGGGATCACCAACCTTAAGTCCTGTTGCGGATGGGACTGTTTTCCTATTGGGTTCGGTTTCTTTATTGAGGAAATACTTTCTCCAAACGAGGAATGCATGCTCTTTGACTGCTACCATATAGAATAGATGGGGCATGTCCCTATGTGTAAGACTGAGTGCATGTGTGTAAAGAGAGGGGGTGGGGGACAAAAAGTTGACGTGTGTGTAATTTGTTTAGTCTCGATGTTGCATGGTGCTGCATAGTAAGGCTGCTGTTGTTCCTTTGAAACCTGACACTTAGGCATGTCTGAGTGATTATAGGCTTCTGATGAAGGCTGGAATTAACCATTCAGCACAGGACATTCATTCCTGACATACCAACTTTTGAACACACATAGTTTTGTTCACTAGAGCATACAAGAATGAAGATGGGAATTTTGTACAGACCAAAAATGCATGCATACTTTTGGATAGTTTTATTTATTTATTTATTTTTTCGGCCTGCACGCTTTGTGTGCAGACCTCACTTTTTGCCATATTGGGAAAAGTTATAGTAGAACGTGGTGCCAACCAAGGCATGAGGGCGTAGTGGAAATGGGAAGACACATACTATGAAAGCCACCGCCTCCCAGCTAGAGTAAATCATGGTTAACCAATTTCCCACCGTCATTACTCAGGCCCGCAGTTTGTCTGAAAACCACCTGGCAACCGTCACTACCTCATTACATCACCAGGCCACAGTTGCGGGGCCTGCCTTGGCTAGAGCACACGCTACCCCATGCAGACGTTTGTAAAAGCCTTATGGAAAATAAATACAAGCAGTGTTGAGCTCATTCTCTAATCCATACTGTGCTCGTAAACACTGTTTTAAAATAAAATCATAGTTTAGTTTACTTCATAGGATGTTTTGACGGTACAGGGCCAAGACGATTATGAGCTTACGGTTCAAATATGCCATGGGCGTGGTTGCTATAGTGAGTAACGCAGTTTTGTGTTTTTACATTTTCATTCCGTCTTCCTTATTCTGCTTCTCCCGCTTTCCCTCCGCCTTGGAATGTTGTGATTATGAAACGGACTGTTTTCACTCCGGCCAAGCCCTACTCAGGGCCCACAGTAAACCAGAGCCAGCTAGTACGCAAGTCAGTCCTTCCCCCGTCTCTGTGGCCTTCCCTCCCTGTCTCTCTGTTTTGGTCTCGTTATTTCACATATCTGGAATTCTGATCAGAAGTTAGTACCATTGTTAATGTAATAAGGCCTACAGCCCTACATTCCTTACATTTTCCTGCGTAAGGCCTACAGCCCTACATTCCTTAAATTCCTGCTGGAGTTTATCAGCATCTTGAAAACCTTGTGATAGTGACGTTTAGACGACAGTTAATTGGCACATCACAAATTAGCAGGTGCAAAGGAGTGGGTGAAATGATTTTTTATGCACAAGCTTCCACGAATTGCAGTTGAAAAGTTTTGACATCTTAATTAATAATGTATGATATTTGTTCCGTGTTGTGTGTGTATATATAGTATTTTGTTAGTTTTGCGGAGGTGTGCATCATGCAGGGTAACACTGTGTCCACAACAAGCCACCTCCAAACAAAAACATTTTATGACCCAAGTGCCTGGCTTGCAACCACGCTCTTATTTGTAGAACACACAGTACTTCACTTCAGAGGGGATGACTTCAAACAAAGTCTAATTTCCTGAAGGCAAGTCTGTGAGGGGCTCATGTAGGCAGGTTGTTTATGCTCTGAAATGGTAGCTAGCGCACAGCTGTTAGTGCTAGCGTGGACACAGTACTAAGCTACTATTGTCTTTTCCTGGCCCTCTGTCTTTAGAAGCAGGAGGATACTGCTTATCCTCTGGCAAAGTCTTAGCATTTTATTGTGTACAGTATGTGTGTAGATGATGCATGTCTAAGACACGTGCCTCCAAATATTTCTTGAGCTTGTGCTTGAAGCAAGCGCTGTAAATTCATACCGAGGAAAGAATCTGCCCTGTTCAATTAATGCTGCACCTACTGGTCAAATGCTGCCTGTTTGGAACTTGTTGTGCAGGTTTCTAATTCTAATGAATTCCTGCAGGCGCTCAATGAATTCCTGCAGGCACTCGCAGCGCCTCAGGAACACACCGGTTTGGGTTGATGCAACAAACGTCATAAAGTTTCAAAGTAGGGATCCCGGATGTACCAGTTTATCAGCTGTACATCTGTATCTTGACTGCTGTCGATGGATCAGTAAATAATGACATTCACTGATGCCAGTGGCGGATGTTTATCTGTTTTATAAATCTATCGTTGAATTTGTGCTCATTAAAAAGATAGAGATGAAGGTCTAGAAAGCTTTTTTAGAATGAAAATGTATTTGTTTCCCTGGTACAAAGGGGGTGTGAATAATAACAAAAAATACAACAGTCGGCCATTCGTTCATAACCCAAATTGTTGCTTTAAACATTGGCCCAGAATTTTCCAATCTTTCCAATCGGTGCATTCCTGGTTCAAAGAGACTGTGGGGCGGTCATGAGGGGGACAGACGGAGGCAGTAAATTGTTAGATGTCAGGGAGCAGCCAGTCGATCAGAGTCAACGTGGCCCCAAGCAGTAAGGAGTACAAGGAGAATCCCTGGCACTGGGCTAATAACTTACCTGCTGTGCTTCAAGAACGATTCAAAGCACCGTACGTACAACACCTGTGCTGCTGTGCAGCAGTGGTTAACACATGTGTGCAGAATTTCAGACCTGAGCTGAATGTGAACAGTAACACGGCTGTCTCCAGCCAAGTAGGGCTGTCATGACCATGCAATCTTGGTTAACATCCATTGTTGGACAAATAATTGCAATTAACAATTTAATTGTGTTTTTGGCATTCAACATTGGAACATATAAATAATACTTGCCTCTGTAAACAAAAATGTCACAGGATGGTTATGACAAATAACTTGTATACATATACATTACACACAGAAATTACTGAAAGTAGAAAATATGTGTTGCGTTGCGAGATTGTAAATCTACTGTTTTTGCTATTTTTCAACAAGATGAATTCATAGAGATGAACGGAAACGTAATAATGCTAAATAATTCAACTCTGCTGCTACTCCGTCCACAGAAAGCCACCAGGAAAACGGACAAGGTTCGCTCAGATGAGCTGGACGTGACTGAGCTTGCCGCAGAGTGCCTGAGGGATGAGCTGGTGAAGTACGGGGTGGACGCTGGGCCTATTGTGGGTGAGTCACATGCGACCGCACTACGGGTCAATTTTTACACTCAGATTTAGGTTGATACTCAGGATTTTACTGTCTATAGGTCAGTGATTCTCGATTCTTTTTTAATTTGAAGGATCCCCAGTTTGACATGAGGTTAGGCCACATTTGATATGATTTAGTTTTCTCTGGGACCCCAATCGACCCCAAAGTTTAAGTTAACTGAGGTGTGGGGATCCCTCAAGGAAACGTTCCCCGGACCCCACGTTGAGCTACGTCAGTGGTTCTTAAAAGGGGGTCATTGAAAGGGTTCCAGGGGGTCCCCAGCAAAATGTGTTAATATAGCCTCACAATCACTTTAACCACTTTACCTATCTTATAATTTGTCTATTCAAAAATAGGCAATCTCAAAAACCTGTAGATCTGCTTTTTATAAATCTTGTATCTTCAGGAAAATTGGGATAATGTAAGAAAGAACACACATCCCTTCTGAGAGTTCATGGCACAAAATATTTTCAGATGGGGGGTCCCGGTCAAATACAAGTTTGGGGGTCCTTGACATGAAAATGTTTGAGAACCTGTGGTGTAGGTCCTTGGTTCTCAAAGTGGGGTCCGGGGACCCCCAGGGGTACTTGAGGGGGTTCCAGGGGGTCCCCAGCTAAATGATGGATAGGAACCAAATGGACCCTTATGAGTCTGTAACTCTGAGACTGTACACATGGAACCAAATGGACCCTAACGGGTCCATTTGGTTCCATTTGTACACTCTCAGAGTTAAATTAACCTTGATTTTACAATACAAATTGGGGTCCCAGGGGAAGAAATTAAATGGGGGTCCGTAGCCTAATGCATGTCAAACTGGGGGTCCTTGATATCATTTTTTTTTTACGGCTAGAGCTGTAAAAAATCTTCTCTTATGAGGGTCCCTGGCTTATCTTTTCAAATGGGGGTCCGCGGGCTAATAAGTGTCAATTTGGGGGTCCTTGACATGAAAAAGTTTGAGAACCACTGGTGTAGGTTACATTAGGCCAGGGACATGAGGCAGCATCTGGCTTTAGCCCAAACAATGCACCAGCGCACGTTCACACTTGTGCCCATGTATCATGTAAGTGCCACACTCGGTACGGAGGTGGGGGAATTTAGCAAATGCTCTTGACATAATGGCTGTTTGCAAACAACCTTTGGTACATTTTCACATTTCCAGACTGAGAATTATCTAAATCTGCTCACACGTGCACTGACTCACATGCGCTTTTCAGTATTAACCCATTCAGACCGGTAACGCATCTGTGTGTCATTTTAAGATTTCTCTGGGCTATTCAAAAATAGCAGATATACAAGCTCATAGCGCGGCACCGAGTGCAGCGCTATGAGCTTGTAGAATATACATCTTTTTTTAAAGCGAACATTTGTAACTCAGATCTTTTCTTCTGGGGTTTCTACAAATGTCTTCTAAATCCTAACAGTTTTTTTCAAAAACGCATGTTGTTATAATATCAGTGGTTCTCAAAAATGATATGTATTTCTCTGTGGACCCCCATCTCGAAATATTTTGTTCCAGGGACCCCAGAAGTTGTAGCAGAGTTTAAATGTTCGCATTAAAAAGTATATAGTATATTCAAAGACTTTTCACGATTTAAAACAAAATAGTAGATCTACAAGCTCATAGCGCGGCACTTGGTGACGCGCTATGAGCTTGTATATCTGCTAGTTTTGAATAGCCAAAGACGTCTAAAAGTGACACACAGATGCGTTCCCGGTCTTAATGGGTTAAAGGAATATTTGCTTGCACACAACATTCAACGCCACAAGCATTAAAGATGGAACTCCCTAAAAACAGGTGTTTTGCCCGGGGACAGCCCCTTACATCCCGTCATGCATTTGTTATTTTAAAAAACTGCTATGTCCTGATAATAGCCTACACGTGCATCTGGGTGAGAACACTTTGTTTCTAGTGAGTCTCCTTTGAAGAGCTGTCAGCCTCCTGCGTTAGTAGTAGTTACTCCTGTCACCACTGGATTGAAGGTTTTCCTGCTCTTTTTGTTCTTTCTTCTTTCATGGTTTTTGGACTATCAGTTGGGTCTATGTTTGTGTTCATGTGTTGCTCAACTGTCTTTTTTTTGTTCTTAATCTTCTGCTCAATTTAGTCATTATGCCAATAAAAAAAAAGCAATTAATCATCAATATACATTATAGACCAAATCATCATGACGTCAACAAATATTTATTTCCAGAAAGATTGCATTGGAGCAGTAGTATTCATTAAGTTTATGTCTGGAAAAACAGGACACTTGATATTGTTAGGAATATATTATTTTGTTCCAAATATTCACAGGTTTACTACTAGACATAGCTAATGTTCTGGACACTTTATAGACATTCTACACGGAAATGTCTGTTTGTTTACAAACATTCTGGTCTATAATCAGAGTGGTATATTTCTTTACATTTCATCGTAGAAATAGAACAGTATTAATGAAGTAACCGACCAAACCTTAACCTTGCACAACCTGTTGCTGTTCCTCCACCCTCTCCACCCCCTACCAGCATCCACCCGTAAGCTCTACGAGAAGAAACTGCAGAAGCTGATGGACCAGGGTCCACCAGAGCCCCTCACACCTCAAGTAGTCCCCACAGAGATCGATGCCAACCACAACGGGAACTCTGACTCAGACCACTACAGCGACAAGGAGGAAGGTACACAACCACCGTTATGCATCAATTAGCATAAATGTGTCACACACAAGCGTACTGCAGAGTGTAGCGTGTTTGTATGCGTGTTACTGTTACCACCACACATGCTGTGGTAATTGAATGTTCGCAGCATGTCAAGTGTTTAGTGTTTCCTGCAGTTCAGTATTTCTGTGCACGCCATAAAATAACTTTTGAGATAACATGATTAGCTTAATGATTTACTGATGTACTCTTTTTCTATACTATATTTTAGTCTTGTTAGAGAAAATCTGGTTGAGTGCAACTGGTGGACTATGCACACTGACTCATTTTCTGAAAGGAATTATTTCTGTGTTGTTGGATTCCATTTCTAACAGAAAGAAGGGTGCCCAGTCGCTTTAAAACCCTTATTAACCAGGGAAATTAACGGCATGTTTTTATTTGTAGTTATTGAACGGGAAAATGAACACACAGCATGTTTTTATTTGCAGTTATTTCCTGAGTTGAGTATTTCAGTGAGTCAAGTGAGTAGACCAGTGCTTCCCAACCTTTTGTGGATCAGGGCCCACTTAACACGGCAGCCCTGTTAAGTGGTCAGAAGGGTGGTCCGCGTGCACAATTTTGATGATGAATCAATGGATGCTTTCAACTTGGATCAATGGAACTAACATAGTATACTTTAAGTTCCCATTCATGAGTATCGCAATGAAAATACATTTTCAATATTTTAAAGAAGTTTTGTTTGTGTGTGTTGACAGATGAGCCAGCAGTTCCAGAGCCAGTGGTACAGGCTGAACCAGAACCAGAACCTGAACCAGAGCCTGAGCCAGTCCCAGAGCCCGTTCCAGTGGTGGAGAGACCATTAAGGAGCCGAGGGAAGGTCCCAGTCACCACCCGTGCACGTAGCAGCCAGCACAACAAGGTAGATGGCTCTTTATCTATGAAGGGTAACCCAGAACCTTCCACAACCTGAAACTTTCCAGAACCTGTGAAGTTCTGATGTATTTTTTTGTTTACTTCTCCATCATATCCAGAACCACCCCCAAAGGGAGAGGTATGTCATAGAAAAAAGGAAATCCGAAAAAACTAACTTCTGAGTAGAACTCAGTTAGTACCACGTCCTGAGCAGGCCCCAAGCCAAGGTTCTGAGAACCGTAATCTGAAACGGAGCCGTAGCGCATGGAAACAAATCCGGAACCGGCATGGCGCGGTTCACTTAGGTCTTGTAGTCAAGCCATTAGAAATAAAAAAGAAATTTAAGGACCACACTGGCAACAAGGCACGCCATTGTCTATTCACTGATCAACCAAATATCCTACATAAACATTGACCCATTTTCCAGTTTTTCCTGTTTTTGGCTAGAACGAACACCGTGCACCGTTGACCGTGCAATCATATTCAGCATGTTGAACTACTTCTCTCAAGTTTCCATTCTCTTAAAGTTCATTTTCGTTACTGAAATTAATGTGGTATCTTGCTATCTTCCTTGAAAATGAAACAGAGAATGGTCGGCAGTAATGTCGGGTATACCTTGAGTCGTGGTACAGTATATTCAATGGGCTAAACACGCCAGATCCCTGATATGGTCCTTTAATGTTAGAGGATGGATGGATCCTTAGACCTATAACTGGTAACAGTGTTCTCTATCTACACCCAAGGGCAGTACACAAGTGACTTGATGTTTGCATCTGAGGATCAGAAAGTAGGGAAGAAAATACATCATTTAATTACTCCTTTTGTTTTTCCTATCAGCGTGAGTGTATGATGGACAGCTACAATCCTTCAAATAACTCCCTCTTTTGGAGGCATTGTAAAAAAGAAAATATCCTCACCAGAAGTCTGCTTTTACCACCAAAAATGCAGGAATGTAGGAAATCATATCCCTCTCAAGACCAAAGCATAATTAACCAAAACGGTGAACATTCCTTTTTCTCAGAAGACTGAGATAAATTGGATATCTTAGTACTTGTTTGTGCCACTAATTCTTGTACTAATGTTTTGAGGTGCATTATCAGTGAAATATGTTTATCTGTACATTGACTGATTTGTGTTTTATTTCTGGTATGGTATTAATGGGAGATTAATTCTCCCCTGCTTTGTTGATGTTTGACCTCCTGTGTAAGTTAATCAGGGGCCTCCAAATGTAGAGAATCACTACTTTGTCATGCTCCAAAAGATAATTGGTAAATGGTGTATTCATATAAGTGCCTTAATCCAAAGCACTTTACAAAGTGCATTACATTAGCCTGTTGACACACCGATGGCAGAGGCCATGCAGGGTAGCAACCTGCTCACCACGAGCAGTTAGGGGTCGAACCGGGAACCTTACGTTTCCCAAGAGGCCGCTCTGTCTCCTGAGCGAAAAGCAGTGAATTCACAAGCACACGGATACATACTTAAAGCATCATTTTGCACACCACGGATGGGATGATATGAACATTTCACGTCACAATTATTGTAGACAAAATAATTGCGATAAGCAATATTATCGCGGTGATCAATTATACTTAAAACTCTGTTAACCACTTGCACCCCGGCATTAAAATCTCTGCGATATGATTATTGTCAGTGTTTTTTATCGTTAAACACTATCGTCCTCGTCTCGATCCACCACCATCATCTCAGACACAAAGCAGGTCCTACAGGGCAGCTGGAGTTGATTAAGTCGTTTCTCCTGAGCTGTGGGGGAAGGAAGTGTGTTTCATTGGACCCAGCATGTCACGGGAGGATGTCTTTCCCACGTGTTTCGCCCAGGCGGACAGTGTTTTGAGGTTAGTTTTAGGCATTATTTCTGTGAGGTTAGGCATAGTGTTTGTGAGGTTAGGTTTAGGCATAGTTTTAGTGAAGTTAAATGTTAGGGTTTAAGCGCAATTCAATGCGAAACACCAAGGAAAGAGGGAGTCCCCACACACCCAGCACTGTGTGTATGTGTCCGTATCGGTGTCAAGAGCACATGATGTGGATTAGGTTTTTCTTTTCTTTTTTTCTTTTCACTCCATGCTTTCTGACTCTTTCACCCTCAGCCCCCTGTCGCCCCACCCCCACCCAGTGGTTGAAGAAGTACTTGGATGTTTTACTGAAGCAAAAGTACCAATACACCGTATAAAAATACTCTGTTAAAGTAAAAGTCCTGTATAAAAAATGTACTTGGGTTTAAAAGTACGAAAGTATTGCCATCAAAATTATCATACCTACAGTAACAAAGTAAAAGTACTCATTTTCAAATAGCCAAAGTACGACTTAAGTGCTTAATGTATGTTTTGTATTAATCTGCAAAGTAACCCATATGTAGTGTCAAATAATAGTAGTGGAGTAAAAATATCACAAAATGGAAATACTCAAGTACAGTACTTAGTTACTTTCCACCCCCACCCGCCCTGTCTCCCGGTGCTCCCACCCGCCTCCTGTCCCTGCTTATCTCGCCCGCTCTCCTCTTCCTCTTCCCTGCACTCTCTCCATCTCCCATTTCCATATTGGAAACTGTAGCCATGTTATTAAAGCATCACGCCTCACGGTCCTAATTGGTACAGTAAGTACTTGAGAGACTTGTAGGTCATAATTTAAGTTGCAATAAAAATCTAAATGACAGCGGTTGATTAAAAGCCTATGTGCACTTCTTGGGGAAAGAACGTCCTCGCTTAAACACAGCAGCAGTCTGAAATTGTTCCCACGTGATGCGCAGTTGAATCGTGGAGACAAATAGTTTGGGCTCAACACCGATGTGTTGTGCTGTTTGTTTGCCGCCTTCTCGTGCTTTCCCTCCCTCGTGACTTTGTGTTTGTGAGCTGCTCCCCCCTGCTGGTGAGACGGTGAATGTTCGCCTATTGATCTGAGACATGAGAAATGTTAGGCATGTGAGAGCGGCGTTGGCATGCCAAGAACATCTTTATATCCCTGGCATGTGACCAGATGTCGAGATGATTTTTGATGAAGATGCTACAGGTGTGTGCCAGTGGGTGCACACACACTTTGTGTAAGGCCAGACAATAATATCGATTAGTTTGATTTACTCTCGTGCAGCGCTAAGGTGGATGTGCGTGTTTGCATGCATGCGCGCAATGTCTTTTCCTCACTGTGTATGCAGATGGATGAGCCAGTGTGTCATGATGACGGTGATGGTGTGACTGTAAAGCGCAGATCCAGGAGGTCAGCCAGAGTGGAGCCGATCCTCAAACCTTGGTCTAACAATGTAATGTAACCAACGGATAAAAGCTTAAACACGGCTGGTGTCAGCTTTTACTTTGGTGGTGGTTTTGATGTGATGGCCGTTTGCTGCTTCGTAATGTGGCTCTTTTTTGACTGCAAAGGGCAACTCAGAACCTCTCATAACCATCCTGGAACTTTCCAGAACCTGTGGCAGGCTATTTTTGAACAATTCTGATATGTTAAATGTTATGAGTTCTCAGAGCTCAGAGTTTGTACGACCTCCTGAGCAGGGCCCAAATAAGGGTTTGAGAATCGAGTCATAGCGTATGGACACAAACCCAGAACCTGTGTGTGAAATACGTTAAGGGGCACAGCATGGTTCACTTAGTTATTGTAGTCAAAAAGAGTGCACTGGAGCAGTGAAGACGAAGAGTGCTCGGTCTTAAAGCGGCACTATGTAACTTCTTTTAAATGAATAAAATGTAATTTTGTCCAATCTCTATGGTAGAGTATGTTAATGCAATATAACTTATACAATTGGGGTGGTTGTATTTTGTCTCCCTGCTTTGCTATTGAGACATTTAGATCATGTCAAAGCCAAAGGTCATGTCTCACCTAGACACAGGATCAGACAAGATTTAATGTATCCCTTGAGCAAGCAGGGGGCTCTATAAGACGGGCTCTATTAGCTCAATGGTAAAGATTTCAGCACTTGCGCAGGAAACCGGGTTCAAATCCGGGGTAGAAGAGGAAACGTACATAGTGCAGCTTTAATGGATATTGCACTTTATTTTATTTTGTATTTCTTTCACTTGTATTGCACCTGGTCACAGGGCAATGGGTGTGCACACTTCAACTCCTTTTTCCCTGGTACATTGTATCTGGTGCTTCCTCCACATTCCATGCATTCGTGTTTGGAAGTGACAACCACTACAGTATTGGTATAAAATTATATTATCTTTCTACCCCGTTTTAAACGACTAATATAACGCATATTATATTGTAATGCATATTATATCTTTGCTGTCAGTCAGAAACCTTGTATGATCCATTTCAGGGAATGGATCGAAAGTTATTATTTAGTCAGAAAATGTTAATACAATTCATTGGTCTAATATTGAGCTTGTAGATCAGCTATTGTAGCTACCTTTACACCACACTGGCATACAACGCAGTATAAAAAGAAAGAAAGATGGATATGCAAGGTTTCTGCCTGACGGCGATGATCTATAACTACCGTAAGCACAAAGCTTCCCTTCTTATCTTGCAATTGAAGCATCCACTGTTGAGACGGTCAAATGACATGCAGCCCCCCTCGCTGGCTAGTGGCTAATTGACCTAGTCCTAGGACTGTCCCCTCATAATCGATTCATCAGTCTGTTTGTACTTGAGTTTGCTGCATTGTTTTCCAGCTTTTTTTCTCTTGTAAACTTTAGGTATAACCCTTTAATTCTGCAAATTTGTAACTTTGAACAGCTAGCTACTACTAGCCATTGTGAAATCAACATTAGAATGTTCAATTCTCAGTCCCATCAACCCCTGAAAAGGCTGCTCCCTGCTGGATTGTATGCAGCAAACGCCATTTTACATTGACATTTAGATCAAGTAATTGATTAGTTGACCAAGAACTTGTTAAGCGAAGCACAGCCCTCTCTGTTGCTCACTCTTCTCAAAATATGGACCTGCTCCCACTCTGAAAGTCTACAATGGTGAGATGGTCACTGCTTTCTTATTGCTTTCTTATATCAACACCTCTGGGTTTACTGAGGCTAGACCTCACACTGCTTCTGCACACAGCTGAGAGTGAATCATTGGCCACTTGATTCACATCATGAGTGTTAGGGTTTTAATTCTAGTGCATGACCATGTCCTGTTGGATGAGGACACAGGGGAGAGATGTTTTATGATGTGGGTTTCCCCTGCTTGGCCAGATAATATTTGGAATGAATGGAAAATGAATTAGAATTGTCTTCTTTCTGTCCACAAAGAGCAGTGATCATAAATCGAGAATGGAATATGAAACTGGAAGACAGGAGAATAGAGCGCCGAAGTCTGACGTAATTTACGCATCCTACCTAGGTCTTGGTTCCCTCCCCATTCTTAATTCCCATAGACGCGTTTAATATCACGGAATATAAGAACTTTGTTCCAAAAATAAACAAATGAGCACGGCGGTTTGACTCATAAGGATATGAAGCATCAACTGACGGTGAGAAAACGTTACTGCCGCCAAATTAATTACATTTTCACCAGAAACGGACTGTATCATAAATGAGTGACTGACTATCGTAAACGATACAGAGACACCTCCCTGACAATAGCGCCGGGACTGTTAGTTTATTTTTTGGACCACAATTCATATATGAGCCGATTCTAAGATGACCCAATGTTATTTTCCATAGAGATGAGCTATGAGCGAGTGACGTCAGGACTTCGGTGCTCAAAAGAATCACGGTTGGGTATTTGGTGTGGTCACATACAGGTGCCTTTTGGATGGTTTGGGTGTGTTGTTGTACTGTTGTTCAGTTATTGTTCTCAAACGCTTTCATGTCAAGGACCCCCAAATTGATTTGTATTTGGCTGCGGAAATGTATAAAATTTGTTTTCAAAACAATAAAATATTGCCGATCTACAAGCACACGGCCCAGTGTTGCATTGCGACACGTTGTAGAGCTTGTTGAAGTATAAAATGGTGTTAAAGTGGTTGCACTGATTTTTATGCTATATTAAACTCATTTTGCTGGGGACCTCCTGGAATCCTCTCAAGGACCCCTGGGGGTCCCCAGACCCCACTTTGAGAACCACTGGTGTAGTTGATGCTTTTTATTGTTAGTTGAACATGTATGTTGTCATTGGCTCCTCCTCCAGGCTTCGTGGGAGGTGGTGACCCCTCATACCCCTCCCCAACAACTGAAGGTCAGTTTTTTTAATATCTTCCAGAACTCATAATTGTTCACCCCTCCTTGCTCTATCATTCTTTTATTTTATTTGTTTTGTTCTAAAGGCAATGGGGTAAATGGTAAATTTACCCCATTGTTTATCCTGTAACCTGTGTGAGTTCTCTCTCCTGATCGGAGAAAATTGGTATCCCGACCTGAACATGCATTTTCAGTTTACTAAAGAACTGGAGAGACAGGGAGACCCCTGTTACTGAACAAACACTATAGCAATGATTAATATAAGAATATAGAGCTACTTAACACTTATTTTAACAAAAAGAATATCACTTAACCTATCTTTTAACAAATTGTTATTTACAACGGCGGCCTGATAAAATGCAAGGCGTCTTGATGGAGAGGGTATGGAAAATCAGACTCTTACAAATAAGGCAATGCAACTCTAGCATTGGTTGTCATCTGTCTCTTTTTCTTCATTTATTTCGTTTTTCTGTCATTCTTCCTACATGTTTCCAAAGGATTTCAGGCTGGGGCCTCTTTTGAAACATCAGGGCCTGCTCAGTCCAGCTAATAAGACCGACTCTCGTTCACTTTCGCCCAGACCGTCTGAGGTAGCTCTCTCTACAGGAGAGACGTACATTATAGCAGTGGTTCTCAAACATCAAGGACCACCAAATTAATATGCCTTTTGGTCGCAGACGGCCATCTGAAACCGAAGTATAAAATGGGATTAAAGTGGTCAAACTGTAACCCCCCCCAAGAACCCCTGGGAGGTCCACAAACTCCATTTTTAAGAACCACTGCAGTTGTATAGTATGCTCCCACACTGGCTGTTTGTAACGGGTTGGACTCACTGGTCTGTTTCGTTTGTTTTTAATGAGTGATGAGATGAAGCCCTATTTTCCCAGCAGTTTAACTTGTTGGGAAATGTCACGTCAAGGGCTGGCACATGGGTAGTTCTGTTTGTTGTTCACGGCATTGTGGTGTTGAGGCTAATAGTCACAGATATGAATGGATTCACGTTGGGTAGTTCGGTTGGTTGTTCACAGCGGTGGTGTTGAGGCTAGGAGTCACACCGACGGTGGTGTTGAGGCTAGGAGTCACAGATTTCCACCTTGTTCAGTGTGTCAGCTATGTATTCACAATGTCTGTTCGTTTTCCTGCATCTCATTCTCTGCAGCATTCATTCATTGACAGTTTATATCTGCTTGTTCTGCTCGTTCACTACTGTGCCGCCATAGCTGGTTTCTGGTGCAGCCTTCTCCAGTGCTGCGAGGCAGAGATGTGTGGCTCTCAAACCAAGGCTCTCTCCAGTGTTGACGGCCCCCACTGACTGCCACACCAAAGGCCTCCCAGCGAGGATTAAGAGCCCTTCAACCTGGAAGAAGGTGTTCATTCACCACTCGGTGTATACGTGTAAATGTATAGGAGGCATTTTAATGACGACGGAAAATTCCATTTTGTTAAAAAAGCAAAAACATGGTTGGAAAACGGTTTGGTTCTGTGCGCATTGTTGTTATAATCATAAAGTGTGTGTTTACATGCACTTATCGTATGTTTTTCAAACCCATAGGCCTATGAGGACAATGTGCGTCCCCCCTCTCCCAAACCAGTCAAATGTCAACCTCATCAGCCAGCCCCCATACTCGACACAGCAGTGGTAGAGGTTGGACTCGCTTCTGTCTACTCCTATCTAACGTGCTCTAAAACTGATTCCTAGACAAAGAACCGTTCAAATGTCAAGGTCATCTTGCCCCAGTAGACTGAAGCAAAGATGTATTTATGATGTCATGAGCAGAGTATTGGGCCAAACCCACGGTCTGTCACATGTCAATCTCTACTTACCTTTTCTCTGATCACCCTCACTGTATAATAACCAGTCCTAACCAGCTAACATGCCATCTGTTTGTTTGTTGCTAGCTTTTCCATCACTGTTTTGTTTTCAGTTTATTTAGCGTTCATCTTTGTATTATTCTGATCTCATACAAAACTATTCTAATCCAGACGGTATTTCCTGAGGACCCATGTCCATATGCTCCAAGTCCATTGGATCATTTGATCGGAATCGACCCAGTTACCCGTACACCATTTTGCAACATATCACCCATCAAGTTTGAGTTTGATTCAGTGATCATCGCTGGCTGTCTATCAAAGGTATTGGTCCATCTCTGGTGGCACTGGTATTACTGAATGGCAGATGATTTTTCATTGGGTGACTGAATTGAATGTTGTGTACAGAAACACACTGCATAGTGTGAACACGTGGTCGAGGATGGTGAATGGGGCTCTGTGTGTGCGAGCTGTGTGCATGCACATGCAGCTGTTTGTCCTTGCACATTTGCGTGACAGCTGAACTGTTGGATCCCTGAACGTTTCTGTACACTCATAGACCTTGTCTCTGACTAGGACAAGCAAGTGCCAACAGGTGTCCATGCTGATACAAGGCAGCAAAAAGTCACCCGCTTCCTCTCCGCTCCTCTTAGCCCTGCCAAGAAACATGGCAGTAAAACCATGGTTCCCAAGGACTCAGGACTCAAAGAGGTAGCTTTGCTATTGCAGATGGCTAGTTGGCCACTATCACAAACTGTCTATTTATATGAGAGTGTGTTTTGTCTGCACTTCACATGGTGGTTTCTCTTTGTTTTGGAAAGTGATTTGTGTTTGGTAAGTGGTCACGTGGGGAGAGCCATGGTATCCAATTTCAGGTAGTGAGCCACCTGGTGGTTACTGGATGCACTTACAGGTGTTTGCAGTTGATGCTGACTGTAGTACAGTGGTTTAATATATTATTATTTTTTAATGTTGAAAGTTTTGAGAATTATTTTACATTTTCGCCTACACGGAAACCAGAAGTAATTTAACACTTGACTGATCTAAATGTCTGTGTAGGTGGAGAAGATAGCAGCCAGTGAGGAGATCACCAGAGTGGAGCAGAGGGACATTCTCAAGGAGTTGTTCCCCAATGACATTAACTCTCCTACAGGAATCAGGTAAGGTAAACATACACCCTTTAGCCTGAGCGGTCCTAACAAACTACCCATTTCCAGTCCAGGTGGAAGGTGGTTAAAAGAGCATGGACAACAACATGGAAATAATGATTCATGATAAATGTTAATTTCATTCAGAAATAGATTCTAACGATTATGCAAAATAATTGCAACTAGACGCGTCGCAATTCCGGGGAAATTGCAAAGTGTGGTTGCGCCGACGCCGGTCGGACTATCATAATGTCGTCTGGACAGGTTTATCGCAGGGGTCCATAAATCACGTGTACCGATTTGTGTGAGATTTGGAAAAAGAATTGTAGGAAAAGGAGCAAAAAGTGTGTTTTGAAGAAAATTCAAAATGGCGGAAAATATATCCTGACGCAAATGGGCGTGGCCTATATGGGGAGCTGCGTAATGACCCAAGGAATCTAGGGAAAAAGAAATTTTGATTTTATGACCTACGGTTCAAGAGTTATAGGCCAAAAGGTAAAGTGGGCTGTTATAGCGCCACCATGTGGCCGACTGGTGTGATTCTTTTCATAATAATTTCGCAAAAAACTATTAACCTCCCCTCCAAATCTTGTAACTGTAGCCCTTACGGTTTCCGAGAAAAAAATACTTGAATGGGAGTTTTTGCAATTCCCATTAAAGTGGATGGGGAAATTTAATGCACAAATAAATCAATATCAAAAAATCTATCCTGACGCAAATGGGCGTGGCCTATATGGGGAGATGCGTAGTGACCCAAGGAATCCAGGTGAAAAGAAATTTTGATTTTCGGACCTACGGTTCAAGAGTTACAGGCCAAAACGTAAAGGGGGCTGTTATAGCGCCACCATGAGGCCGAATGGTGTGATATTTTTTTCAATAATTTCGGACAATATTATGAATTATCCCTCCAAATCTGATAACTCTAGCTCTTACGGTTTCTGAGAAAAAAATACTTGAATTTGAGTTTTTTCACTTTTCCATTAAAGTGGATGGGGACATTTAATGGCACTAATAAATTAATATCAATTAAACTATTCAACCAATCTCTTAGCCCTATACAAGCGCACGATTCCCGTTCAAGACGGTCATTTTGATATATGGCACAACATTAGGGGATAAAAACTGTGGGAGGAGATGCGTCTGAAAAAAAGTTTATCTATAAATAAATAAATAAATAAATAAAGAGTATAGAGTACTATAGTCTGGTTGCCCTGTTGGGCAACCACACTAATTAGCTCAAACAAAGGCATCCCTCCAGAAGCCAATGTGGGGCAGCGGTAGCCTAAAGGTTAGAGGAGCACGTTTGTGACCGAAAGGTTCCCAGGTTCGATCCCCTGGACCGGCAGAACAAATATGGGTTGGGAAGTGAATGGCCACCACTTATACCCCCTCCCCAAACACTGCTGAAGTGCCCTTGAGCAAGGCACCGAACCCCCAAACTGCTCCAGTGGAGCTGCTCAGTGGCCAACAGTATACAACTGTGGTTGTACTGGGCAGTTTCCAGGTTTTTATGTGCTTGTGACTGTGAAGTAGGGCGTTGCAAAACTTACAAAACAAACAAACAAAAAAACATTGTGCTCTCTCTCTCTCTCTCTCTCTCTCTCTCTCTCTCCTGTAGCGCCACCTGTCGACGGCCCATCCGAGGAGCAGCGGGACGTCCCCTGAAGCCCAGCGACCTCTTGAACGACGAGCACTTCCTCCGCTCCCCGAGAAGCGTCAACACCACCAAGACCACCACCTCCTCCTACACAGAGTCTCGCTCTGTCCACAGAGTCTCTGCCCTGCCCCCCACCTCATCTTCCTCCTCCTCTTCCGCGGCGTCCAGGCTAACGGCCACGGCGGTGGCGCCCCCCACCAGCCAGAGCAAAGCGGCGCGCCGTGGCCTGTCTCTGTGGATAAAGCTGTTCCTGCTAGTCACCGTGGCCGCCTTCCTCTTCTTCGTCTACCAGGCTATGGAGACCAACACCTTGAACCCGTTTGGCGACTCCGGAGCTCCGGAGCAGATCGGCGGCGGCGACAGCGCAGCCGAGGTCACCAGCAAGTGAAAGCCAGAGGGAGCAGTGGGTTGATTTCAAGAAAAAGGCCTTTTTTTGTGGGGTTTGGGTGTTTCTGTTGGCATGCCACTGGTTCTCAAACTTTTTTAATTTCAAGGACCACTAGTTTAGTATGCATCAAGCCACGGACCCCTCCATAACTACAAGAGTGTGCAAATGGAACCAAATGGACCCATACATGTCTGTACACTCTTGGAGTTACAAACATGTATGGGTCCATTTGGTTCCTACCTACCAATAATTTAGCTGGTGACCCCTGGGGGACCCCGGACCCCACTTTGAGAACCACTGTGGCAGCCATTCGGTTAACGAGCTCCCGCCGACCACAACCTCCGTCGCCGATCGTCGTCACTGTTATAATCTCTTAATGGTTTGTTTTGTTTGTTTTCTTCTTTATGTGTCCTCATTTAAAAAGCCGATTCTAAGTGAATATGTCGAGTAGTACTGTAGCTGTCTTCGTGACACTCTTCAAAGGATCTCCGTAACACAGCGTGAAAGGACAGTGTCGGTTTTTTTTTGTCCATGTCGTTTTTGGTCGTTCCTCCTTCATCCGACTCACTCCCAGCCTTGCGAGGCTGAGAGAAAGCCAGTGACTTCACCATGTTCCATAAAACAAAACACGTTATTTTGTATTATTATTTTATATAATACCTGCATGGTGTGTATGCATGGTTGAGAAAGAAATATTTTCCACACTTTGCCTTCAGCCTTAATTTATGCTTTGTCATGCTACGGCGCCGCATGCCGGAGAATGGCAGTTTTTCGGGCCATGGCGCCATCGTGCCACCAAGTGTAAATTAGGCTTCAGTGTCTTCAATACTGTAATTTGGTTTTATTGAACGTCTTTTGTTTATGAGACTGGGAGGCTTATTATAACTCTAAAATGCTTAAAGGACCACCTATTTTCAGCCTATCTTTGTATAATTGGTCCTCGGTAATGCTGATTAAAATATGGTACCATTTTTGTTTACTCTGTCTGCGTCTCATTAATAAAAATACATTGAAATGACCAAAACCTGCCTACCGATGATGTCACTGGTAGGCCGGTTTCCTAACCCTCTGAGACAGAGTGAATAAACAGAAATGGTGCCACATTATAATGAGCATTAATCACTTTATGAAGATGGATTGAAAATGGGTGAAGTGGTCATTTAAATGTTTTCTGAATCGCTTATACATTTATTTTCTCGTATTTTTTATTAAAGATGATGAAAATTATGCCCCTGTTTATTCTAATTATGTATCGTGGTAAGGAATTCTAGATAATCCACTCAATAAAAATATTGTATTGTTACTATGGCTGAAAGATTATTTTATTTTTTAGAATGCAGTTTGCTCATAGAGTTGGTGTAAAGCTCTCCTGGACACAGAAGTAAAACGGTTCACATAATAGAATGTCAAATATTGGTGTGAATAATTATTTTGCTATATTCACATATTTTTCACACATTTAGTCTACCAACACATAAGGAGTTTTTTCCCCTTAACCATGAAAAGGAAGGTCACTTTAAAAACGATGCTTTTGGTTCTAGCAATGCCAAAGCGGAAGGAACATAATTGCAAAACCTCAGAGTCGGATATACAGAATCTCTCTAATCGCTGCTGGGTGTTTTGTATTGTGAATTAATTGCCTTTACAGTGATGGGTAAATGACTATGAGTAATAATACATGTTTTAGTCAACACAACGGGTAACATTTCAACAACAGAATCTGAAGTTATTTTTTGTACCCAACATCTTTTCTCTCTGCTGTCTTCATTAATCAATCTAGACAATAAACCAAAGATGAATATCAATTTGATGTGACCTTATCTATAATTAATTATAGGACCTATACCCTAAACCAGCAATTCATCCACAAAAGTCAAAATGAATGTGTTCTCAGTTTGCCAGATTCATAGATCATTTATAAGCTAATAATATGAACTATTGACCTTGAACATAAAATAGTGCTTATTTTGAACGGTTTTGAATAGTTTTAGTTTTGTGACCTAGGATGCATTTTTTCAAGAGAAAATGTGTTATTTGCTTGTTTGATTACTGTTGTGAAAGGGAGGGGGGCCTGATTAGGGTTTGGTTTTCATAAATTGTGAAATGTGCTGAATAAAATCTATATGTATGTTTGTATTATCACTTGGTCTTCAGTGTGTACTGCAGGTGATTGTAAAAACACTCATTATGAACAGCTGTTTCTCATCCTTGAGTGCAACATGTGTAGAACTGTGTTTCCTAAAGTGAGGTCTGGGAAGGGAAGTGGGAACCCCCAGGGGTTCCAGTGGGTTCCCAGCAAAAATGAGGAACTGTTTAACCACTTTAACCCAATGTTATACTTTTGCTATGGGGAAAATTGATGACAATTTTTAACAACCCAATTATTCTCTTACAAAATCGTGTCACAAAATATTTTCAGATGGAGGTCTGCAGACAAATAGTTTGGGGGTCCTTGGCATGAAAAGAACCACTGACATAGTGAACACCTCAGTGAGGAACGAAGGCTTTGCTCTCAGCTTCGATGACCGGACAAAGGACAAGAATAGAATGCTGTCAACAGATAATCTACTTAGAAGAGTGCCTCACTCTCATTCTGTTTCTACTCCAACCTGCCTCCTTCCCTCCTGCATAATCTCCTACTCCACACTCCAGTCCAGTTGGTGGTGGTAATGCACCTCCAAGCTAGTTTGCCAGCTCTATGCTCCAGACCGTCTGTCATTGGTTCTTGTTACACTTTATCCAATGAGGTGCATCGCCGCCATATTCAAAGCCCACAGTGTTGTAATTCATTTGATTCCTTACTATCAATCAATCTCACAATTGCCTAGAGGGTGAGTGGATGTCACAAACGTAACATCCGGACAGGCAAACGCACCGTTGCTCCAATCCGCACCAAACTTGGAACAAACACTGTTCAGTGACAGTGGTCTGCCATGAGAATAGTCACACAGGGATCACGTGAGGCCCCCAGGAGCCCCTGGAGGCCACACCAGGGGCCACAGCCACTCCGTTTCTCTAATCCGTGGCAGAAAACTGTTCAGTGGTTTGGTTTGAGAATAGTCAAACCAAAAAAACGACATTGCACACATATGGGCAGTGGTGTGTATATATACACCACTGCCCTATACGTATATAGTGTTACGCTATACTGTATACGTAGTGTGACCTGCAGAAAAAGTGTCTTAACACTTCAGATGGCCATAGTTCGGTGACCATTGCTCTGATTAGTGAAATAGGCTAGACTAGATTTGAGGGCGCTTTGTGGCTTGAAGACCTAGTAAGTAAAAAATGTGAGTACCTCTATCACTGGTTGATTGTGGCTTATCTTGGAGGATAGGCCAGAACAGAAAAATCCCCAGTTAATGGGGCTCCATTTTTTAATGATCAATCTTTTTTTTTTTATGTATTAATTTATTTTATTTGTTTTATTTCTTTGAAAATGTCTGAAATTCTTGCATTGAATTTTTTTTTTTGGGGGGGGGGTGGAGGAATTTATCCGCGACCCAAAAATGGGTCCCGACCCATTGTTTGGCGAAACACTAGATGGGGGGAGCCTGGGAGGGGCTCGAGCGGTGATTGACGGCAGCCGTCTCGTCTCGGATAGGCCCGCCGCCCAGTTTTCCCGGGTGACGTACAGGTGACGTCACGGAAGGACACATTCGGTTTAGCGGGAGGTCATCGGGCCCTTCTACGCCGCCGGTTGCAGCACTACACACACACAGCGGAGGCGCCATCTTAAGACGGTAGCACAGTGAGTGACTTTTATTTCAATGAATAAATGAATGAAAATGGCCGCTGGCACCGCACAACGACCCGCACGCGTTTATCCTTGAGGCCGTGCGTGTTTTGTTGCTGCGTTTCCAGTCATGGTTTGCGTTTAGTCTCAGCCTCTGCGGTGCCTTCAGCCCGTCCTTGGCATCACGGTCAAGTCGGCTAGCATGGCTAATGCTAAAGCCAGCTAACACAGTAACGTGAGCTTTTGACACAGAACGGCTGTTTATGTATTTTAGACCTCACGTTTTTATTGTTGTTATTTATTTAATAATTGTATATTATTTTTTTAATATTTTAATTTTATTTTTAATTTATTATATATATAATATATGTATTATTCACGTTGAAAGTGTGTCTGTTATAACGCTATAACGCCAAGTTACTTTCCTGAATCTATATTGTATATGATCTCCCTCTTCACCATTTAAATGTCAGCCAAATGTCAGTTTGAGGTTGTCACTCGTACGTGTCACGTGTGTGTGTGTGTGTTCAGTCAGTGGAGAGGGGGGCGGGTTGTGTGTCTGTGTGACAAGCTAAACCCCCTGGCCGGCTAGTGAGCAGCCAGCAGCAGCTGTAACAGGGTTGTTGTTCTTTCCTTTTCCATTCAGCAGCTCCAGAGACAGAGGTCCAGGACACTATGTACCCCACCGCCCTGACCCAGCTGGCCCGGGCCAACCCCTTCAGCGCCCCGCTCTTCTCCCTGCAGCAGGTCGAGGAGCCCAGACAGAAGCTCCAGGATGGGGAGAGCACCAGCACCCGAAGGCTGGCTGCTGCCTCAGCTGGTAAGTAAGCCCCTGCATGGTCCCCCCCCCACACACCTTCCTTCCCCTTGGTCAGGCAGGCAGGTCCAGGCTTAGTCCAGTAGGCCTTAGCATTGGCTACATGGTTGATTTAAGTCAGAGGGCATGCAAATGTAACACATTTGCATGCCCTCTGAGTTTAATTAACTCAAGGGCATTTGCACACACATTGGTTGATACATTTAAAGGCTGAGGGGGATTTAACTTGGTGCAGTAGGACAGCTTGTCCAGTACTGTATAGGAGGCCTTAGCATAGCTGGCTAGCTCTGCTACTGTAGATGTGACTGACTTGACCTCGTCTGCCAGAGTTAACAACATGGAAGGGTCAGACAGCAGCTGTTTGTGACCGCTGCAACCCTGTGTTGAATTATTGATGTTTCTTTTTTAAAGTGATCAAACCGAGCCATTTATACCATATGTGAATGTCAAGCCGTATAGAAGCTAGGCCCCTGGCTATGACATGCTACCTGTGGAGGACAAGGGAAGGGCAAAGCACAATGTTGTCCTTGCATCGCAGGAAGTCTGTCTTCTGGTGTATTAACCCCTGCTGGTTGTCCTCTTAGGGCAGGTGAAATTGTTGAATTTCAAGGCTTTTGCCTTTAAAACATGTGCAGAAATGTCTTGACCCCTTACTTTTAAACGTCACACAGTGCTTGCCATAAACTTTATGGCATCAAGTCATCAGTCCTCCTTTCGGATAATTTGGTACATAGTTAACCAACCATAAGTGGATCTGTATCTTGTTAGGATAGTTTACATATTTGCATTGTCTTTTTAAAGGGCATATAACGTTTTTAAAGTGCATATGAAGATTGATTTGGGCTGTATGAAACTATGAAACCATATGCTCTGTGTCAACTACAGTCTACATGTCTCTTCCAAGTTTTATTCATGTTGCAACTAGGGAGTTGGTCTACATTTATTGAGTATGACTGGTAACCTACCAGTCATACTCAAGAACTGTGGATTATAGAGCTTAGCTTGGATTTGTTTTCGTACTAAACAAACCTGTTGGTTGGTGATTTAATGTTGCATAAGACGACAAAGTGCAACCTACCACCTGTATCTTTCATAGTTTGAACATATATTAAATCACTCTTTGAGGTGGACTGACATTTTAATTTCAATCATTGATTATCTTCTCATAAGCCATAAACTTAAACACGACTGATCAGCTGATTCAGTCTTGAGGCCTCAAAGCAAAACAGCCATAGTATTTCCTCAACTCCCCCCCCGCCCCTCATTTTTTTTGCTGCCCCATAATTCCCACATTTAAAAGTTCTACATTTGTTTCTTAGCAGAGGGAGACAGTTGTGAGTTCGGCTCTCAGAAGTATTTCATGCTGTGTGGCTTTGGTGGAATTGTGAGCTGTGGCATCACACACACAGCTGTCGTTCCCCTCGACCTGGTCAAATGCAGAATGCAGGTCTGTCTCTGTGGCTCGATGCCATTTTTAAACACGCCGCCAAACCCCTAACTGTTGTTGTTGTTATTTTTTGCATTAATTTGCATGGGAGAAAAGCAGTAGCGTATTTGTCGTCGTCATTATCCACTGATCCTCACAATTGAATGTTTTGGATTAATTTGATCAACATGGCATGGTAAGTGTGATTCACCTGTGGTGTTCCCATGTGTGGCTAATGATTCCTTTTCACCCCCACAATGTTATCACCCCTTCTCTTCTTCTTCTGTGGCTGAAGGTCACTATAGGCAAAGGGATAATATGGCCAGAATGTTGACCTTGCTATTTTTGAGCCCATCAAATTGTCCATCCCCCTTTTTATTGACTGAATTCATAGGTGCCCTATAATCGGAGTCATGCATGAATGTAGCACTTTAATTCTGACATTCTCCAGGCTGACTCCTGTTTGTTCATTAACACATTGCCTGATAGTGGGCTTTATAGTGCTAGTTCAACCTTCTGTGTAAGTCTTTACTAAGTCAAAGTACATTAGATAAGACATAGGCCTTATGTTATGGTATGATGGTGGAAGAGGTTTAGGGTATGGTGTCTGTGTGGGCTGAAAAATACAATTGTTACAATCATCTTTCATCATTGAGATTTTTAAATGTATATGTGAGTTATAATCATAAATTACTAATACAAGCTTGGTCTGAAATCAAATGTGTGTGGTGATTTATCAACCCTTAATGTGTTCTCCTAATGATTGGCATGTTGGTGTCAGAGCCATGTTCATTGTGAGAGTTGTGTCACCTATGGCCTTGTAGTCATGTCCCTCGGCGACACAGCTTTTGCTTGACATGGTTCTAGTTTGGTGATTTTACCCATGTTGCATGCTGCATGTATGTTGTGTCTTGTGTCCCCCCTTAAACAGAGGAAGTGAGCTGTGAGTTTGGCTCAAACAAGTACTATGCCCTGTGCGGCTTTGGGGGTATCCTGAGCTGCGGCCTCACTCACACAGCAGTGGTACCCCTCGACCTTATCAAGTGTCGCCTGCAGGTTTGTACAGTAGCCGAGCGTATGTAGCAGCCCATAGTGAGCACTGAAAAGTGAAACCCCAATGTGAGATTTACTCATAGTAGTCATAGTCATAAAGGTACTACCAATTATAGTTGGCATCCTGTTAAATGTTTAGTTTCAGATACATTTTTCCTGGTAGAAGCAATTAGGCGAGCCATATTTCATGATAACACAGCATGGGTTAAACTATTCCTATAAATGTGTACTATTTATTTAGGCATCTGTGGTCAAGAAAATGGTGTGTCTGTCTAAATGACATTAACATGAACAAGTAACCAACATACACCTGCAAAGTATCATTAGCAACTACCTAAATCATTAACATGCAGTATACTGTAGGGTAGCTACACAACATCAGATGTTAGTGGTGTACATGAGGTAGCTCCACCCTAGCCTACCTGGTCACTAATGATCACTAGTGAGTGAGTGATACCTCTTTGACATGATTAATCACTGATGTTATTCTGTTCCCCTTCAGGTGGACCCAGACAAATACAAGAGTATTGGTAAAGGCTTCTCAGTCACACTGAAGGAAGATGGGGTCAGAGGCCTTGGCAAGGGCTGGGCACCAACGTTCATTGGCTACTCCATGCAGGGACTGTGCAAGTTTGGCTTCTATGAAGTGTTCAAGATCTTCTACAGCGACCTTCTGGGCGAGGTGAGTCCAGGTGCAGGCTTGGTGTCCTACCTGACAGTGTTGTGCAGTTATGGCAAGCGGCGGTACGTCTTGTCATCCAGCTAGTTTGGCATTTGGGACAGCCCACTTGTCCTAGACGGGATGAGTCTCAGAAATGTCGTTTAGTGCATTTCCTATGACTCCCAAATGCTGACATCGTTTTCCATTTAGTTATAATGGCAGCAGGAAGTTTTTTAAATCCCTCGTGGTTGGGTCTCTGCAGATACTTCTAAACACGGACAGTAGGCTGCGTAATGTATTACTTATCTTAACTGAAAATAATTTGCATAATACATTTTTTTCGTTGTATTAAATTTAATGTAGAGCAAGTCAGCCTGGTGTCAAAGGCTGTAAACCACTTTTTTAATAATTGTATACTTATTTGTACAACGGTGTCACACAGCGAGAAACAATGCCAAAAACACAATTAAATCGTTAATCGCAATTATTTGTATGATAATTAATCGTCGACTTAAAGTTTGTAATTGTGACAACGCGCTGTATCTGTAACGGTCGGGTCTCCTCCCAACAGGAGAACACCTACCTCTGGAGGACATCGTTGTACCTGGCTGCCTCAGCCAGTGCAGAGTTCTTCGCTGACATCGCCCTGGCCCCCATGGAGGCATGTAAAGTGCGTATCCAGACCAAGCCAGGCTATGCCAACACCCTCAGAGAGTGTGCCCCCAAGATGATGGCAGAGGAGGGGCTCTGGGTGTAAGTATTATCCTTGACTATAATCTCAGTCCCAATGACGGCCTAGAAAACAATGAAGCTATCTCTGAGCATCCTATTTATCTGGATGTTATACATAATGACCTGTTCTTAAGAGTGCATAACGGTAAACATTTTTATTTTATTTGGGGGGGTCTATCTGAACCACTGTTCAGATAGACAGTGACACGTTCCTTAGATCCTCCTCTGGAGGGCGCTGCGCCTTCACAGTTGTGCTACTCCCACTGAGGGCTGCAGCTGTGGAAGCAGCAGTGCTCCTCGGCAGCTTTGCTTGCTGTACAGTTGGAGGTGCTTGAGTCATTGGCGTGTGAGATAGTCTACCTTCCCCTTGAGCCTCACCTGCTGCACTTGCAGCCCTGCCCTCCACGAGCAGGGAGATCCCACTGCTGCTAGGCTGGGGGGCGGACACTTGAATTAGGAGTGTTATTCCTTCCTTAGCACTCTATGTGATGGTCCAAAACACAATATGTAAAATAATTCAACTAAACATGCTCTGAAAATGCTCACTGCCCACACATCTGACCACTAACACGGCAGCCAAACGCTTTCGAGATTTTCAATCGGGAGCCTCTGATCCAGAAACGTTTTGTAACCACTGTTATACTCTCTCTTCCTTTCCCCCGGCAACATAATTACATGCTACTGTTCCTCACTTAATGCCCAATCTATGCTGTGTCCTACAACAATGCCATGCGCCGAAAATAGCCCATCTATAAGGTCACAAGCTTATAGATTGGCTATTTTAGGAGCGTAAACTACGCAGTACTGTCCGCCTTCTCTCTTCCTCATCACACGGTCTCCTCATCCGTCCCGACCAGATTCTACAAGGGTGTGGTGCCACTATGGATGAGGCAGATTCCCTACACCATGATGAAGTTCGCCTGCTTTGAGCGCACAGTGGAGGTGCTCTACAAATACGCGGTGCCCAAGCCTCGCGCCGAGTGCTCCAAGTCTGAGCAGCTAGTGGTCACCTTTGTTGCTGGTTACATTGGTGAGTAACTATGAAAAGCTGAAATGCAAGTTGCATGGTCGACCTCTGGAATGATTTAAACCACATCCTAGTGTCCCTATTCAGGGGTGAACGTTAGGCAAAATTTGCAGATCTACGCATCACAATGCGTAGATGTGAGCTTGTAGATGAGCTATTTTCGGTGAAGAGGTTTGATTTCTACAAAGATCTTAGTCGCAGGCATGTTTTTCCTCCATCAAGTTGAAGATCAATTACTTGCTCACCAATATTGATTCAGACGTGTGTGTCATTCCTTAAGACAAACTGAGATGTAATTCATCTTTCCTCTTGGAAATTATTAATATCCTATGTCAGGGAAACAAACTGAATATCAAGTACTGTTTGATGTGATTTCTGACATTTTAATTAAATGTTGCAGTCTATCCAACTGTAAAATGTTTTGTCATACCTGTATCAGTGCAGCACTGCTCATGTGCATTAAATATGCTGCCACAAAGGTTCATTAAAATATTTGCATGTTTATAATGGATTAATTTCTTAACTAGAAAACATGAATACCTTCCTCCTGGGTGGCAGATGTCTGACGTCAGTCTTTGTTTTTTTTCTTCTCTCTGCAGCTGGTGTGTTCTGTGCTATCGTGTCGCACCCTGCTGACTCTGTTGTCTCTGTACTGAACAAGGAGACGGGAAGCACAGCCATGGGAGTGCTGAAAAAGCTGGGACCCAAAGGTCAGTATGATCACGACGGGGTTTGGGATCCTTTAGGATTTATTCCGGTTCCTTAACGATTCCCTCTTAGCGGTCCGATTCCTTAACGGTTCCCTTTAACGATTCCTATAGGGGGTTCCAAATGGACCCTTACAGGTCTGTAACTATGAGAGAGTACAGATGGAGCCAAATGGACCCGTTAGGGTGGTCCTTGAAATTAAAAAAGTTTGAGAGCCACAGACAGATATTGTAATTGTATAGCAGACGTACCACATACCAGCTCTGACAGTGTGAAAAACCGGTTCGAGAAACCAAATGTGATGGAACCCATTCTGATTCCTCAATGTTGGATCCAGTTCCTCCGGTTCCTGATCCCAGCCATAATCGCCACATCCAAACAACTGACTACTGCGATGATCACTCTTGTCTCCGACACGCTCCTTAGATCCACCTCTGGAGGGCGCTGCGGCTCCACAGTTGTGCGCCTCTCTCTGAGGGCTGCAGCTGTGGACGCAGCAGGGCTCCTCAGCAGCTTTGCTGGCTGTGCAGTTGGAGGTGCTTGAGTCATTGGCATGTGAGATCAGTCTTACCTTCCCCTTGAGCCCCACCTGCTGCCCTGGCAGCCCTGCCATCCATGGGCAGGGAGACCCCACCCGTGCTAGTCTGGGGGGCGGACACTTGTGATTTAATGCACTGGTTCTAAAAACGTCTTAATTTCAAAGAACCTCTTAAGTCTGAGGGTTACAGACTTTTAAGGGTAATGCATAATGCAGCGTTTATCCATTTTGATCACATTTTAAATTGGTGAACATTTGTGTAACAGAACTGTGAAATAATTATAATTAAAAGAGGTGCTGATGCTGAATAAAATCATTGTGAAAGAGAAAAAACAGCAGCCGCACACTCAAACACTGCAGGTATCTCAACGATGTAATGCAAGCTTCATGCATCTGTAAGTTCTGTATAAAAAAGGGTTGTTTAAATAGGAAATATACCATATATATGTACATCTTTAAGTTAACAATGAAATAGTGATTTTGTCATTATAATGAAAAACAATCCTCTAGATCTCAGGATCCACATGGAAATTGCATGGCTCCAATGTGGATCTCAGACTTCATGTAGCCAGTGACGTCAGTCGTCTATGACAGGGGTCTTCAACGTTTTCAGCCCAAGGACCCCCTAGCTGAGAGAGAGATGAAGCAGTGACCCCCTACTCTATATTGTGTTTTAGATTCAACTTTTTTTGTTGACGTTTACTGTTCTTTTCCCCTCTACACCTATACCTCTTTGCCAAAAATAGCCGATCTACAAGCTCACGTTGTGAGCTTGTAGATCTGCTATTTTTGGCTAAAGTTCTCCTCAGAAAAGGGATGCTAGGGTTCAAGTGGTTAAGGTAAAAAAAAGAAAATCATATCACACAAAGATTTGGCGGACCCCCTGTAGTAACTCTGTGGACCCCCTAGGGGTCCCGGACCCCCTGTTGAAGACCCCTGGTCTATGACGTACGGCTCAACATTTGGGCAAGGTTTTCAGCCCGATCTGAGCCCTGTTTACTTCCGCTTAAATGCAAAAAAAAATGTTTAAGATGCATTGTATGCATTTTGGTTCAGGCAGAAGAATCTAAAACGACTGTATATCGTCTCTCTTCTTCAGGTGTGTGGAAGGGCCTGGTCGCCCGTATCATCATGATCGGAACCCTGACTGCCCTGCAGTGGTTCATCTACGACTCGGTCAAGGTCTACTTCCGTCTGCCCCGTCCCCCTCCCCCCGAGATGCCAGAGTCCCTCAAAAAGAAGCTCGGCCTCACAGAGTAAAAATCCCCTTCATGCACCCCTCCCCAAACCTTCTGGGACCCCCCCCCCCCCCCCCCCTTCCATCACAGTTGGCCCACCTCTCATCTCGAGGGGATTCTTTCCAGTCAACATCACCTGAGGCCCCCCCTCCTGACTACTGCAGCACACAGTTGTTTTCTATATTTATGTTCCTTCCAGCTCAATGTCGCTCTGTAACTGAACGCAACGCTGCTACTGATGTATATTTAAAGAAGCACGAATGCAAAGAAAAGAATGGTAACTGCCATTCCTTTGGCTTTCCAAAGGAATGGTGGTCGTGAAAGTACTTCTGTGTAGAAACGGTCTGGTTTTATCAAATCCTCATTAGTTCAAGTGGAAATTATAATGATTAAAAGAAAGCGTTCCCTGGAAAACTGTTGACTTGTGTATTTTGTGATCCCCTATTGTGTCATTTTTGCCAGACCTGAAAGGTATGGCCTACACGAGCCTTTGTCACCAATTTGTCCATACATGGTATGTCTGGTTGTGGTTAAGTTTCTTATGCATGAATAAATAGGCACAGACTAGTCATGATGACATCACTATTATGTCACAAGTATAAATACGGTTGGTATATAACGTAAGACACAAAGATTTCAGAATTAGACTTCACACGACTTCACACAACACCGGCTTAGGTCTGGCACAACCAGGTCTCCTGGTCTTGTTAGATTATGGTTACCTGTTTTGGCAATATTTGTAAATGGTGTATTTATAAGTGCCTTTCTCCAAAGTGCTTTACAATGTGTATTACATTCACACACCGAAAGCAGAGGAAGACATGCAAGTCACTAACGACTAACCTACTCATTTCGAGCAGTTATGGGTTCAGTGTCTTGCTCAAAGACATTTTGACACTAACCTAGGGAGAGTGGGGGGGGGGGGGGGGGTGGTAACGTTTTTGATATTGTTTAAAATTGTTTACACAGGTATCTTTTCCAAAAACTAAATTTAAATACTAAATGTATGCTAAGAAGATGCAAGCATAAATTGTCAATTGGGACATATCCCTTATTCAACACTAGAGGGAGCTCTAACTCTTACTATGGGGATACAGTGGTTTGTATTTGGTATTGCTAAGGGGGCATTTGAAGTTCATTTGGCATTTGTTCGCTACATATTCCTGTTTAAAGTCTATCTGCCACGCATTTCTAATTTGTGACGCTGGTAGACTGTTGTAGAATAGACGGCTTGATGAATACAGAACAGATGTTTCTATCATATGGGATTTGTAATGGGGATTATCGGTGGCAACTTTGCCTATATCTGAACCATGAGGAAGAACTTGTTGCTTGAAACATCACGTCATTGTATTATATACAATATTAATGGGATCTATTTGAAGGTGGGCCACTCATGGTTTGAAAACCATATATCCAAACAAATGTGTGTGTCAGTCAGTATTAGACAAGGTACTTGACCCCACTCCCTGTCAAATATTACTCCACAAGTGATAGTTGCTCTGTCAAATTTGTACTCGAGTTGAAGTCCTGGAGTACTTGATTTGAAAAAATATCAATGCATTGCTGTATTACGACATTTAGACACAGATTTTCCAGAAATGTAAATAATTGAGAAAATGGCACATTTACAATTTGTCTTTGAATGGATTCAAAAAATACAAATACTTGAGTAAAGTTACTCAAGTAAATGTACTTCATTTCTGTCCTCCAATGGCATCAGTCAGTTATGAATGACAAACCTAGCGGCAGGCGGCAGATATCTAGGAGCCAGGAGGTGAGCAGGTTTGCATGTGCTACTGCCTGCTCCAGAGAGATATGAATTATCTAATGGGCCTGAGCGTCACAGGGGGGTCAGTGTTTATAACCTCTAAACCCCCTGCCAGGCTGCACTGGACATCCTACTGGGACTCAGGAACTCTTGCTGTCATTATAATCCATTTGGTTACTCGTAAAAACGGCCGATTTGTGCACCTGTCTGATGCTTGGAAACAATGGTGCTGTGTTGTTCCATGAACAGGGGAGTATTTCAATCTAAAAGGGCCCCCACTGTCTGAGATGTTGAAAGGGGTCATGGGAAATAGAGTCCATTTAACAGTGTTCTTTTTGTGTAACCTTTGCCGACAGCATGCTTTTGTAATGGATCCAAATATCACTGCTTTTCTATGTGGATATACGCACATCAAACCCATGTATGATGTAATGTGGCCATATTACTCACACATATCCTCCCTCGGGTTCATTCAGTAACTACTGCCTACATTGGCAATGAAACAGAAGTTTTCGCTGCAGTGTGCACAGTAAAATCCTCAGTGTTAATAATTTATCAACTTGTAACTCAAAGAGTGCACAAATGCAACCAAATAAATGGACCCCTACGGGTCCATTTGGTTCCATTTGTGCACTGTCTGAGTTAAATGAACACAGGATTGTACTGTGTACAAAAAAAAAATGTTGTGCCAGGGACCCCCAGAAGAGAACATTTGTGGTCAAAACGTTCTTATTGATTTCCCTTGATTTCCCTTTTTTTTAACTTCTTTGTTCTTCAATATGCCTATGTCCGTTTCCAAAATAGCAGATCTACAAGCTCACAGAGCTTTGCGGCACGTTGTGAGCTTGAAGATCGGCTATTGTTTGAATAGCCAAAGTATAAAATAGGTTTAACGTTGTTAAACAGATTGTGATGTCTCCAGCTTATTTAGCTGGGGACCCCCTGGAACCCATTTAAGGACCCCTGGGGGGAGTCTGCGGACCCCTCTTTGAGAACCAATGCATTGTACTGTACATTCTACTGTACTGTATATAGAGAGACACTAAAACAAGCTGACAGTTGCGTTAAGAGAGCTCATGTTACAAGCCCCTGATAGCATAATCAGTTGTGCACATTGGCATTGTCCTCGTCACTGAGTGCCAGAAGCTTGTGATAGTGGAAGTACATCCATACTGTATGTCTATTTAGAGGAGTGCCAGTGGAAACAGCTGTGCTCTCAGTCAGGTACAGTTAAGCTCCTACAGTCCAATAAGAGCCATGTTTCAGCAGACATGCTGAATAATAATAATAATAAAAAGATTTAGCAATAGTAGTTCTCAAACCTTTTCATTTCAAGAACCCCCATAATTCTGAGAGTGCCCAAATGGAATATTGCAATCCATTTGTGCCCCCTCAAGAGTTACAGACCCGTGAGGGACCTGAGGGTCCATTTGGATCCGCCTCAAGGAACGCTGAGGGTCCCTGGGCCTCACTTTGAGAACCACTGCAATAGAGATATCTGAAAACGGATTAATAAATGCATAATTCGAAGCATTCAATAATAGAACACGTTAATTACATGTGTTAATTAAAACGAATACGCTTCAGGCTTGCACAGTTACTCGTGATTCGTCATTATTAATTATCCTTGCTAGTTTGGAAGCTTTTGTTTTGAAACTAGTTGCTCTTGTGCTCTGTCTCCTGAAACAAAGAAGGAAGGAAATGGTTAATAGTGTGTCTCGACCAGCCCCAAGAGCGGAACAAGGGCAAGGGAGAGTGCTGCCGACGCATGCATGGCTGCGGTGCATTCATGCATGGACGCTGGCAGGCAGGCGTCTGGCCCATTGTCTCTCTCTACCCTTGTGCTGGGTTCTGGAGGTCACTCTGAAATAGTAGTGTTCATAGTGAGTCACATGAGCGAGGGGGGCCAGGCTTGGCTTGGCTCGGCCTGTAGGAGTGGAATTTGCAGTGGGAGGAGGGATCAGGTCTCTTTAGTTGATCCCAGGCTCTCTGAGAAGTTAGGAAGGTTTTTGCTGTTTAGGTTGTCTGTACAGGACTAAACAGGTCATAGGTTGGACAGGCTAATGAATTATTCTGTCACATAATGTGCTGTATAATGTGTGAGCCATACCATGTGAACGTACACATTTTTATTTACAGTACATGAAATGCCAGATAGAGTTTGCTTAGACTGAACTAGGAAAGGTTCTCCCAGTAGTACATTCTAAGGCAAAGGCCTCTCTTTACCCTATAAAAATGACCTAGAACTTAATCATGATAATAAAAAGAATATTTCAGATTTATATAGTCATTTTCAATGTACTCAATGTTGCTTTTACATGGGGAGAAAACATAAAGAGAATTAAACTTTATTAGCTTAAAGAATGTGGAAAGAACCATAATCACTTTCTACCTTGTAATAGCACATACTAAGGTGACTCATTGTTTATAGAAAGTCTGAGGTGCTACACAGTAAATTGTATTGTTTCCAATTGAAAACTCTACGTATATGATTTGTCATTGCCAGATAATTTTTAAGCATTCATTGGTAGTAGGTAGGCACTCTCTGGGAATTGTGTGTGTGTTCATTGGTCAGTGGCCTTGACACAGCACTGACAGGTCATATAGGGTTGCCCTTGGAGAATTTCAGCCATTTGAAAACTCTGGCATCTCCTTTCACTTCTTTATTGACACTAATAACTGCATGGACAGGCCATTGTTTCTCTCAACAACTGAGCATGCATGTAGTTTATCCACTCAACACTGCTCATTATATAATCTGGCTTTGTGTACCAATAGTTTTTTTGTTTTTCTTTGTTTTTTGCATTTTGCCTCAACCTGAACACACAATAATGATATGGGCCCAGTTCATATAGACTACCTTTCTACTTGCAACCTTTCAATTACAATTGCTTGTAAAAGTTTGAAGTAGTCAAAGTTCTTCTTTAATGCTTATAAAATAATTGTGAGTGTTTATGGAGTACTGTTTGCTAAGAAGTTAAATAAGTAACATTGATTCTGAACCATAGCTACTTGAAGTAAGCATCAACAGAACAGTTTATGGAATATTTATTTTTTATTTTCAATAATTCTTTGGGCTTTTCTGGCATTATTCGATAGTAGAGAGACAGGAAACAGGGAGAGAGTTGGGACGACACGGGAGAGAGTTGGGACGCGACAGTAGTGTGCCTGATGCCTGATTGTCAACAATGATGAGTCTGTCTACAGGGACAAGGTCAGATCATTGGCACGCTGGTGTCAGGAGAACAACCTCACCCTCAATTTCAACAAGACCAAGGAAGCTGATCGTGGACTACAGGAGACAGAGGATGAGACTACAGCTTTCAACAATAAAGTTGATTCTGATTCAGTCTGTTGGAGAGTGACTTCCCGAGCCAAATTTTGAAATTAAGTTTGCTTTGAAGGGGGGGGGGGGGTTAGAATGAATGCAGGCTTTATCTTAATTAGAACATATGGGTACCTGCATCAAATCATGTCCCTCAGAAGGACAATGTATTTTAAGGAAGTACACGCTGGGTAGATGCAATATTAGAATGCAAGCTCCATGCAAAAAAAGAAAGTACACATACATACATACATGCACATTTACATGTTATGGTTTTAAAGTATGTTCTTTGGCTGACCTTGTCTTCATTTTGTCATTGTGGAGTCTGAGTGCTCACAAGGGACCCAGTGATAAACAGCATAAAGCTGCTATGTCAAAGCTTCTATCCAAGCTTGTCATAACTGTGTTGCCTCATTACGGGAGTAATGCAATGGAAAGCAAATATGCAGTTTGAATTTGTAACACTTTCCAAGAGGGATTAAGCTAATCACGGTTACACTTTTAAAATCTTGGTTGTTTAAACCTAAGTCGTACCATGTATTTCTGATGTTTCACACATCATTCAGAGTATGGCGAGAAACAATGTCTGTTTCTCTTATCTTATCTTGCCTAGACTTTAGTAACGTAAACCACTGACATTGTTGACCCTAATTGTTGACCCTATTGTTGACCCTAAGCAATGACTTCGAGTCAGCAGTTTTCGGAAAACTTAAAAACACTAGTTGACTCTGCTATGTCAGTGGCAATAAATCAGCAAACGGATTTAAACATTATTAGAATGATAATTCTGATCAGCAATCAAACTATATCCTGTTTATTTTCCCACAGTTGTACACTAAATAATTTACATTTTACAGTATAGATATATCAGCAAAAGTATTCACAGATGGGCCCTCTGAGCACTGTGAAATGAAAGCCTATCATAGAAGCCTTTGGCAGAAAGAAACAAAAATCTCTCATGGGTTTTAGCTGAGCCCAAGGTCAAGCCAATACTGATAGAGTGTGTTGCTGTGTAAACAGTAAGTATTCTGAAGTGTCCACACCAGCGGTTTCCCCAACACATGATCAAACAAATGCTAAACAGTGCTAAAAGCTGTTTTTTTTCATATACTCCAAATAAAGGAATATACGTAATTACGTATGCAGCCATAATAGTATTATGTTGTTCAAGATCATGGCCTTGAACAAATGTTCCCCCCTCTACACTACAGTACTGCTTCACAGAGCGTTTTTCTGCTGTTTAGTCTACTATAACCTTCCATTAAGTAGTTTCCCCCACAAAATCCACTAATCTTTTTTTATTGGACACAATCCGTTAATCTCAACTGCCTGTATGGAACCGTTAAAGCGATCTGTGGGCTTGTTCTGACTGGTTTACACTGGTGTGTGTGTGTGTGTGTGTGTGTGTGTGTGTGTGTGTGTGTGTGTGTGTGTGTGTGTGTGTGTGTGTGTGTGTGTGTGTGTGTGTGTGTGTGTGTGTGTGTGTGTGTGTGTGTGTGTGTGTGAGTGTGAGTGTGAGTGTGAGTGAGCTGGAGTGAGTGTGTGTGTGTGAGTGTGAGTGTGAGTGAGTGTGTGTGTGTGTGTGTGTGTGTGTGTGTGTGTGTGTGTGTGTGTGTGTGTGTGTGTGTGTGTGTGTGTGTGTGTGTGTGTGTGTGTGTGTGAGTGTGTGTGTGTGTGTGTGTGTGTGTGTGTGTGTGTGTGTGTGTGTGTGTGTGTGTGTGTGTGTGTGTGTGAGTGCGTGCGTGTGTGCGCGCGTGTGTGTGTGTGTGTGTGTTAATCCACATAATTACAATAAACATAAGATTTACGCAATTGTAGAGAATCAATATACTGAACCTTATTTATAGAACAAAGAAGTCATTTTCTTTTCACACAGACTAAACTGAATTTCTTTGGGCAGGCCTGCAAGCCTCCAGCGGCAAGTGTGTGTTCATATCCACAGGTATTAAATAATATAAGCACCATGAGACATGAGCAGCTGAGGACTGATATACTGGGTTCATTTGTCAGAGACAGCTTTGTGCAGACCAAACCTACTGCATGTCCACATTTGTCACTGCTCTTGTGTCCTCATTGTCACCAGCCGATGGTGAGACTGTAGGGAGTAACATCATGATTGAATGTTAATTATTTTGACATCCCACGTGATTGTTTCAGGGGGAGGGAGACTGAGAGGAGAGAGGCAAAGAGACATGAGCTCATAGCGAAGGGTGGGCCAGCTTGTGTGTGTGTGGGGGGGGGGGGGGGCTTTATGTTATATAACAGCTTCAGTGGTGGACGAAGTACTCACATTTTTTACATAAGTAAAAGTATCAATACTACAATGAAGAATACTCTGTTACAAGTAAAAGTCCGGTATTCAAAATAGTAGTAGTATTCAAAATGTATAAAAATCTTTTGAAAATAGATCGTCTATTTTCAAATAGCCGGAGCCAGGGCTGCAGTGGTTAATGTATGTTTTATATATTTGTCTCTGAGATGTAGTGGAGTAGAAGTAAAAGTTGAAAATTGAAAATAGGAAATACTCCAATAAAGTAAAATATACCTAAAAATTGTACACAAGTACAGTACTTGAGTAAATGTACTTAGTTACTTTACACCACTGAACAGCTTCATTGCCACACCTTCTCACACGCAGTCCAATCTAGTGCTGCTCATCGCTCTCCTCCACGCTGTGACCTCACGCGCTGTCTTGCCCTACGTTTTACACACAATGCCCTTCCCTGCAGTCGACAGGGCGTCTGTCAGTGATCAGCATCCTCTAACCTCATTGGACGAGGAGGGAGGAGTGACTACAGCCTCCCATTGGGTCAGGGCTGCTGCATCATCCTCATCATGCAAGACTCGTCTGCAGCATCCAGAGAGGGATGGAGGGAACAGCATGTGTTTTTTCATGTTTTTTTCATGTTTCATGTTCATGTTTAGGAACATTTTGTTCCAGTGCCTAGAAGATCACACAATATCGCTTGCAAAGTTCCATCTATGATTGTGTGATGAGAATCAAAGGTTTTGGAAAAGACTGAGTCTCCCCTCAAAGCTGTATAGTGTCATCGTTCAGAGTATGTTCAGAGAAAGTGTCTCTATCTCTTATTTCACAGACTTCCACTTTCTCTCATTGACCCATTGACCATTGGACCTTGTACGTTTCTGTCACTGTCTACCAAGACACTTGTTTTCATTTCCCTAATTTGCCCTCTCCAGGTCCAGAGCCCACGCTGCTAATGTGTGGCTGTGTGAGTGAATAACAAAGGTCCAGAGGCCTGGGAAGCGTGGTGCAGTTTTATTGTCCAGGGTATCAGTAGGCTACCACAACAACAGATTGAGCTGTTCATTTGGGGAAATGAGCCTCACAGCAAAAACCTCAGAGTTATAAGTGGATACATTAACACTGAGGATTTGATTGTGTACATAGACTACCACAGAAACGTATTTACTGTACATGAAGCAGTGAGCTATGACTGTCTAGTGGGGAACATGGCAGAGGAAGGGAAGTTTATTAAATGCATTATGCATGAAAAGCCAGCGCACCACTCAACATGTTTCTAATAGCCTATAATATAGTTATTGTTTTAGCTGTAGTGTACTATACCTATACAGCACTTCTGTGTCCTCAGGGCAAATTATATATGGGGACACATACAAGGATATATTATGAGGATTCTTATCTCAATGGCTTGCTTGCTTGCCCATGTTCATTCAGCGTGTTCATTGTTGTTATTGAACTAATAAATTAATCATTGAAAAGGACATAGGTCTCAAAAAACAGTTGTGCTGCTGTTTTACAGCATGCACTTCCGATTGAAGTTCAGCTCAAGCAAATATTCTTTTTCACCTGATGAAAGGGTGATGTTACTTTTATTGAAGCATGTCTGTTGCTTCTAGAGGTTTAAAGTCCACACTAATCCAGCCACACCCAGACAATGCAAATAGGTCTACCTCCTCTAACAACATAGTTGTCAAGCTGCAAAGCTTTCCTCTCTCTCATTCTCTATTTTGAACACATATTTTTGTCTGTTTTGTAGTTTTGAATTGTTTAATGCATTATTATTATTTTTGTTTATTTTTGTCACTGTGATGCCAGTGGTAAACTCGCTTTTTTCAAAATGAGTCTGAATAATCCGGTAAGGGAGTGGCCAGACACATAAATAAATAATTCACACACTACACTACACTACACACGCACGCACGCACGCACGCACGCATATAAATACCTGGACACTTCAAAAGAGACGTACCCAAATAAAATACTGGAGCACTCGCCTGGGTCTGCACATTTCATTATTATTTTGCAGGGGTGACTGACGTTTCGACTTGCGTTTTTCTCAGAGTCAAACGGAACAAAGGACAGAAGGGAGGGTATATACGTACCCTCCCTCCAGACCCAGTCGAGTGCTCCATTATTTTATTTGGGTAGTCTCTTCTGAAGTGCCCAGGTATTTTCCTTCTTATTCAAGTAGTCGCTGTTGAGCACCCAGCCCTTGTAACTTTAACTGGCTGTAGCGCGTTGGACGATCTCTTTGAGACAGAGACAGACGGTAGAATCTGTAGTATTTCTTGACCTCAGGAGGGCCCCGGGAAGGTAGGAAGGCCCCACTGTGTCAAGGTGCGTGATTATGTAAAGTAGTTGCAAGGGTACTTTGGGACAACATTACAAACAATCCTATGCTGTGAGCGAGACGGTTTAATCTGTAAAAAACTCTCTCTTAATACAGTCTCAAGTCATCTAAGCCTTCCTCAGCTTTACTAAGACAGCTTATTGTCTTATAACCTACTGACCTGAACTAATTCCAAGCTCAGGACCTTTTCAACCTCTGATTGTGAGATACCAATAAAATTGGTCCCATGAACCTCCTCCACCAAACAAAGTACTCAAAGTAGTGGACACTGGACATACTATGTCTTGAGAGGTCATTGAGTCATTCCGGACAAACTATTTTAGCCAGTTTGCATTCTCAGTGAAAGTAGCACACTTTTGCAATGTTTTGCAGTACCCATACGCTCCAGTAAAATGTACAACATATTTAAACACAATCTTAAGGAATTGCTTATTGCCAATCAGTTGTGTGAGCATGACTTATAACTCAACTTCCCAATGCTCTTTAAAACTGTGCATTGCTTAATATTTGGCTGTCTCTTATGTATTTGTTTCTAGTCCTACTCCCTTCTTTGACTAATCAATTACTGTTAGATTAATCATACATGATACATCACAAATAACATGTTTTGCTTGCTCATATACTGTCACGGCTGCGTGTGTGCATGGCATGCTTATTTTCTGCCTGCATGTAATCTGCTGCTCTGCATTTGTCATATATGTACTGCACGTCTGTCTGCCTGTTTCGAGGTAGTCTATCGTTGTGTTGACCTGCCAGTATCTTTTACGTGTTTCTCTTGTCTTTTAGATAATGACTAGTTAGTCTATGTCTGTGTTATGTTTGGCTTGTAGGCTACACGTAATGTTTTTTATGTTTTTATGACTTGGCTACAGGACAAGAGTTGAACATTAGCCCCTTTGTTAACTGGCCGATCGAGTAATGTGTATTGTCCCTGATCATTTTAAATATCTATAGATAGATAGATAAATAAATAAATGAATAAATACATAAATGAATGAACGAATGAATAAATGAATGAATGAATTAAATAAATAAATATAGCTAGATAGCTAGATACAGAATAATAATAATGCAGAATACACATCATACAAAAATCATATCATAAAATAAGATAAACTGGGCAGCATGGGAGAGTGTAGCCTGGTAAACCCTCCCTCCGGAAATCTCATTTCCATTTAATCAAATGGAAATGAGATTTCCGGAGGGAGGGTTTACCAGGCTAGGGAGAGTGGGCTTGTCAAGGGTGAAGTCCAACCATCCCAAAAGGTTAAGAGAGGGAGAGAGACAACCGACACACTATAACAGTGGTGGAAAAAGTACTCACAGTACTGCACTGTAGAAATACTCTGTTACAAGTAGTCCATTACAAGTCTGGGATTCAAAGTATTGGAGTTTTCAAATATATACAAATATTTTGAAAATAGCAGATCTACAAGCTCACAATGCATTGCATCGCGACCCATTGTGAGCTTGTAGATCAATTGGCCGAAATGTATATAGGGCTGAATAAATGGACAATGTATGTTGTTGTGTAATAAATAATAATCAAAATCTACAAAGTAACTAGTAACTAATGTTTTCAAATCATTGTAGTGGAGTTACAGAAAATTGGAAATACTCCAGTAAAGTAAAAAAAAAAAAGGGGACAACAAACCAAATCCGGCTATAAATCAATCAATGAATCAATGAATCAATCACATTGTAAATGTCTTGCATCATCAGAGCAGAGTCTCCTATATATAATGACATCAGTCTCATGTGAACGGTCACATTGGTAACAGAGTGTGTGATACACCTCCTCTTCCTCCTCCTCCTCCTCCTCTCTCTTTCAGCTCTGCCTCTCCACAAGTCTTCCTCTCTCACTGCCGACTGTCGACGCTGCAACATCATTTCTCTCTGGACCAATAAAAGGATATATTTCTCATAGAAATATCTGCAAAAGAAATGTACGTACTGCATCTGTTACTCGGCTTTTCTCTTCAAAGGTTCAGTTAGTTTTGTTGTTATGTGGAGCGTGTGCATCGAACCAGCAGCAATGGATGCTCCAGTCTCTGATAGATGGAATGCACGAAGCAAGGAAACCATTTTATACCCAAATAATATATACGCTAGTTACATGCCTATTTGAGCGTGTGTTAGGGAACCATGTGGGTTATATTTTGGCAGAAAATTTGTGAATTATTCTTAGAATGTTAAAAACAAAAGTGCCGGTGCCACTTTTTATTTAAATGATCTTGTGTGCATTTTTCTTTCGCTCACAGAGTACAGTGTAGCCGGTAACCGGAACGCTCGCCCCAAAACACACTCGCCCCCATTTGTCCCTCCAGCGTTTCTTGTATTCTTGTTTTACTGAGGTTAGGAATAAGGTTAGGTTTAGGCATAGTTTTACTGAGGTTATGTTTAAGAATTAGGTTAGGTTTAGGCATAGTTTTACTGAGGTTATGTTTAGGGATAAGGTTAGGTTTAGTTAGGCATAATTTTACTGTGGTTATGTTTAAGAATACGGTTAGGTTTACTTTAGGCATAGTTTTACTGAGGTTATGTTTAGGATTGAGGTTAGGCTTTATATAGGAATAGTTTTACTGGGGTTACGTTTAGGAATAAGGTTAGGTTTAGGTATAGTTTTACTGAGGTAACGTTCAGGAATAAGGTTAGGTTTAGGCATAGTTCAATCTGGGAACCCTGTTCTTGAGAGATTAGGCATAGTTTTACTGAGGTTACGTTCAGGAATACGTGGTGGCGACCGTTCCGAGGTTGCCGGGTTTACCCCGGGGTGAGCGTGTTTTGGGGCGAGCGTTCTTGTATTCGTGTAGCCCCCTCTGGTCACGAATCACGATCTGACCGAGGCGATGCATTAACGGCGCTATCAAACTTTTAAAACCGCTTTATTTTTAGGTTTAGAGAGATGGCACCCTGACCATTTTAAGCCAGTTAACCAGTTTCTAGCTTTACAGCTGAATTGAATTGACAATTGACCTGTTAATTACGTTTAAAACGGGGGTGAATATTGCGGAAAGAGATGTCGACATCAGGAAATACACGAATATCCCAGGAGTCCCATGATTATACAGAGGCATGCTTGTGTTGAACTGCATGTGTTTTTTCAGTCTGCAGAAACACAACTATTGTAAATGTAAAATGTAACTTTACTACACATCTTGTGTGTTGCTGAATTCTTATTCTAGTGGTTCCGTGTCCCCTCCCCTCCTAGAACGACCATATCTCCATTGTAGGGCCTGGCAAGAGCGAATGAAGGACTCGCCGGCCCCGTTACGTAATAGCAATAGAAAATAACAATGAATCAAATGAACACTGATGAAATACAGAGAGAAATCACTTCATATTATTTCGTCTTCGTGTGAGCGTTCTGCAATAACCTACAGTACACAATGTCACCACCAGGTTGCTTTCTTTGTTTCAGCTGACCATTTATGATGTAGGGCTTACAAAGATTATGTTATGTTGTAGGCTATAGGCTATATTTATATTTGATAGATTTGATATAAATAGTGCCTCTTTAGTCTATACTTATATTGTATTTTACTGTATAGTATATATTATATCAAATCTCTATATTTGATTATAATGTAATGTAGAACTGGATTTGAGGAAATTACTGCAGAAATGAGCTTAAAATGGGCTATTGGACAGTTTTAAAGCAGTTTTGTTTTGCCCCTATGTAGCCTGTTATTAAGTAACCTTCATATATTTCCACAACAGCTGACATCCTTGCCTTATTGGCAAGGGCGCCTCCCTTGTACCGCTGTTATAACTGTATACCTCTGACCTTGGTTATGAAATGATATCTGCCTTTATTAAAGCATGACCAGAGTGCACGATCAGTACGCAAGTGTACCGGTGCAGAACAGAATAGACTCAGCTTTCAGATTTCAGCCTTTTAGTTATGAAGATGTCAAATAATAACCCGGCCTGCAACATCTGGCCATGGTAATCCAACAGGCAGAAGAAAATCCCTTTTCCATAGGGGTAGAGTATAGCAAGAAAGAGGGAGAGTGTGTGTGTGTGTGTGTGTGTGTGTGTGTGTGTGTGTGTGTGTGTGTGTGTGTGTGTGTGTGTCTGTGATGATCTTCACAAGCAAAGAACCAGCCATTGAGTGTTATGGTCGTGTCTTGTGTGTACGTATATTTTCAAATTTCGGGACTGGGGAACAGGTGCACATTACGTGAGGATCTAACAGGAAGAGGAAGTAGTGTTGCTTGCTGCGGGAAGCACACAGTTTTTGAAAGTGCAAGCTTTGTTTTGTGTTACTATTCCCTGCTTTTGTTGTGGACACATCAAAGTTAAGGAAACATGATCTGTTAAATAAACCTTCATGCTATTGTGGCTTTGTGTCAATACGCCTAGTACTAGCACACCAAGTACACTTGGTACAAATGGCCATACACAATAAGAAAACATGTCTTGTCACTGTAATCCAATTGCTTAAAGCTTTTAGATGAAATTGATAGCCGTTTCCGTTTATGCCTTAAATTAAATGCTGACATAAAATGTTATGGGGTTACGATTGCCAGACCTGCTTGCGGCACAATTGTTTTGGCTGCCCAGATTGGCTGTGTTGTCATATTTCTCTTTACCTCAGGGCAAAACATGTGAAATTATATCCTGATGAAATGGGACAGCTGACAACCCTGTCAATGTGGTACAAAGATCATGGTGGATGCATGGATATGAGTGATGATAAGACTATCATGCATTGTTATGTACAGGAACCATGACAGATTAGATTACTTCTTTTGAAATATTTTGAAGATTTTTTAACATTTGTAACGCAAATCTCCTCTTATGGGGGTCGTAGGCTAGCACACAACACCTTTTCAGTTGGAGGTCCACAGCCAAATAAATATCAATTTAGGGGTCCTCGACAATAAAGTGTTGTTCTTGATGGTAGGGTTGTGGGTCTAGATTAGAATATAACCTAAATTATGCTGTTGGAACATGGCCACAGACTGTGGTCTGTGGCCAAGTTGCTGACCTGAATTGCCCTTGGACTGGAAATATCGCGAGCTACATTTTCTACTAGCCTTAGCAGATGCTGTTTCAGGCTGGTCAGAACTAGTTGGAGTGAGGAAGTGTGAACAAGAGAGAGAGGAGAGAGAGAGAGAGAGAGAGAGAGAGAGAGAGAGAGAGAGAGAGAGAGAGAGATAGAGGGAGGGGTGACAGAGGGAGAGAGAGAAGGGGGGGGGTGAGAGAGGGAGAGAGAGAGAGAGAGAGAGGGCGGGTGACAGAGGGAGAGAGAGAGCGAGAGGGGGGGGGCGTGAGAGAGAGAGAGAGAGAGAGAGAGAGAGCATAGAAAGTCAAGAGCTAATGTTTACCTGTTGCTAAGACCATGTTTGACTGTCCAAACATAAAACCCTAGTTATCCTTATTGACTGTAAACTCGTCATTGCTATTCAATCCCTTGACCTGTATATTGTTGGAAAATGCAGGTCAGATACGGTCATCTGGTAACATCCTCTTTTGGTGTTGAATTCTGAGTCCACGCTCCACAGAGCAGCAGTTGTAGCTGTTTGACCTCGGCAAGTTCAATTGACCCCCTTCTGCCTGATAGGTGTAATTATAACTCTCTCTCTCTCTCTCTCTCTCTCTCTCTCTCTCCCTCTCTCTCTCCCCCTCTCCCTTACCCTCTGCTTCTGTCATCCTGCTTTCTCAACCCCCCCAGCTGTGATCATGTCTTCAGTGCTGGAGAAACTCATTACCCCCATGAACAGTGCACCCCTGGAGCCCCCCAGGAACAAGGTGACTGTGGTGGGAGTGGGCCAGGTGGGCATGGCCTGTGCCGTCAGCATCCTGCTGCGGGTAAGAACAACAAAGAAGTGAAATCTGGCGTTCCTAGCCACCTGTCTATTTGTCTGTCTGTCTGTCTGTCTGTCTGTCTGTCTGTCTGTCTGTCTGTCTGTCTGTCTGTCTGTCTGTCTATCTGTCTGTCTGTCTGAGGATCCCGCAGGCTTGGCATTGGGTTTCATGAGAAGGGACAGATGGTCATGATGACATACTTACTGTTCAGTCCAGTATGCCATCCATATGCTACATGCAAGTCTGTTGTTGTTCTTTTTTCTTTTTCTTTTTTGTTATACTTGTAACTCTTAATTATACGTAGGCCTGTTACAATTATTACATAACCGCCTAATGGCACTTATTTGAGATAATCGCAATTATTTTCCATTATTGTCAAAATCTTTTCCATTCATCTGTATTAATGAATTAATCTGTTGAAAATGTTCATACATTTTCAAACATTTAAAGATAATAGTTACTACATCATTTATTTAGATTATTGGTACAGGTCATTTCTTTTAAGTTATTTGACATATCTGCCTTGTGCAAGTTTCGTTTACAAAGCCTAAACGGTAGCATCAATGTCTCATATTTCTACCACTTCCAGATTTGCACACAAATTAACGTGACCTCTTCTCTCTTCCTCCCTCACACCTCCTCTTCTCGTTCCACTCGACCTCTCTTTCCACGATCTTGTCTCGTCACATGTCACTCAATGCTCTTCCTTCCTCACTGCCTCATTCGCCACCCCACCCCCCCCCCCTCCCTACACAACTTCCCCTCCTCCTCTCAACTTTGTTCCCTCCTTACACCCTTTCTTCTTTGCGCCCTCTCCTCTCCTCTCCATCCCCTCTTCCTCTTCGCTCCTTTAGGACTTGGCTGATGAGCTGGCGCTTGTTGACGTGATGGAGGACCGTCTGAAAGGCGAGATGATGGACCTGCAGCACGGCAGCCTCTTCCTCAAGACCTCCAAGATCGTCGCTGATAAAGGTTTGTCCTGGACCGTACGTAGGCTGATACATGTAGCCACACACAGTCAACTCTTTGTGTTTGATGTTGTGATTCTCTCCCTCAGGGGCACAACATCTATTGAAGTAACTCTCTGTCTCTCTCTCTCTCTCTCTCTCTCTCTCTCTCTCTCTCTCTCTCTCTCTCTCTCTCTCAGACTACTCTGTGACGGCCAACTCTCGCCTGGTGGTATTGACGGCGGGCGTGCGCCAGCAGGAGGGCGAGAGCCGCCTCAACCTGGTGCAGAGGAACGTCAACGTCTTCAAGATGATCGTCCCTCAGATCATGAAGTACAGCCCCAACTGCACCATCATCGTCGTCTCCAACCCCGGTACGAACGCGCCGCCCACTAGCAGAGCGCACAGACTTTCTCTACACGTTTTGTTGTGTAAAAACAATAATACTTTTTCTAATGTTTAGTCACGTGCGGTCGTCCATGTCTGTCAGTTGTGGTCTGGCTCCATTTATATGAGCATACACATAATTAAAATAGAAGGCCAATCTAAGGCTGGGCAATTAACTGAAAATATATCGAAACCGATATTTAGAACCAATAACCAAATAATCCTTTCTTATATATCAACTAATGGACACCAAAAAAATCAAATAGATTTTGTATAATTGACTAAATCGATTACTATGATTAACCACTTAACGTTATACTTCATTGTACAATGGTGGCGTACAAAAAGTTGTCAAGTACAAGTTCACAATGTGTCGCATTGTGACGCGTTGTGAGCTTGTAGATCTGCTATTGTCACTATCTTCTTTTTTTTTAATAATGGTTCATTAATTGTAATCAAGGCAAAAGTTTGAAATTATCATGCTATTGATTTGAAGTCATATCGCCCAGCCCTTGGTCAAACTATTAAAATTAGATGTTTGTGTGTGTGTGTGTGTGTGTGTGTGTGTGTGTGTCTGTGACAGAGAGAGAGAGACATAATGCACAAGTGCCCATGTTAATGATCTCTGATTGTAACCCTCTGTACAGTTGACGTGTTGACCTACGTGACCTGGAGGCTCAGTGGTCTGCCAAAGCACCGCGTCATCGGCAGCGGCACCAACCTGGACTCTGCCCGCTTCCGCTACCTGATGGCTGAGCGCCTGGGCATCCACGCCAGCTCCTTCAACGGCTGGGTGCTGGGAGAGCACGGAGACACCAGTGGTACGTAGACAGAGGGAGGAGAGGTGTTGCTCACAGCGCGTCGCTTTGCAACGGGCTGTTAAGCTTGTAGATCAGCTATTTTCGGCAAAGATATTTAGTGTAGAGGGGAAAATAGGAGCGGGCCTTGTATAGGCCCCTGGGGGACTCCAGTCAACTACCGTAAGTATAGAGGGTTTAACCACTTAATAAACCCTCTAGTCTTAGAGAAACAGACTTGAGTTGTACTCTGACCGCTTTTTTCTGTCTACACCAAATATCTTCATCCAAAAATGGCCGATCTACAAGCCGTTTTGAGATTGTATTTTTGGCAAATGTGAATAGGCATGCTGGGCTTCAAGAGGTTAAGCAGTGATTCAAAGCATGACTCTGAATCTGACAACTATTCCAAAGATTCAGGGCTCAAAATCATCGCAAAAAGTAACTGATTTTCAACAAAAAAACACGCCACGTCACATTTTATGGTTATTTATTTATTTGTTTATTTCAGTGAGTGACGCATTTGTATGGCTAAGTAAAGTTTAACAATTCAGTGTAGGAACAGTCAAAAGGGCCCTTCCTGAAGATCTCAGGTTACACATTGTTTAATAAAGTAATTATATATTTCACATGTAGCTGGAAACAAACCCTCCAGGGCTTTAAAAGCAAATGATCAAAAAGGTAGCAAGTGAAAGAAGGCTGTACTGTTGGTCAATTGAAATGCTGCTAATTTAGAAATATGTGGTTATTGTACTGTTGCCATGCCTTGTTCCTCTGTAGTCTGTACAGGCAGAGTGTCTAAATGTCTGTAGATTTTTTTGGAAACATTTTAACAACACATTTCTTGTATGGGCGTCCCTGGAACAAAATATGTTCAGACTGCGGCCAAATACATATTACGGTAATTTGGGGGTTCTTGACATGAAAGAGCTTGAGAACCACTTTCAAAGAGCACATCAAATGTATTTGACAGTTATTTTCATGCGGTACCATGCTAAGCCATGTTAATCAGTAGTGTTAATAAGGTGATCAAATCTTGTGTGTTTCAGTGCCCGTGTGGAGTGGCGCAAACGTGGCAGGAGTCAACCTACAGAAGCTGAACCCTGAGATTGGCACAGACGCAGACAAAGATCACTGGAAGGAAACACACAAAGCTGTAGTCGACAGGTACTGTGTGTGTGTGTGTGTGTGTGTGTGTGTGTGTGTGTGTGTGTGTGTGTGTGTGTGTGTGTGTGTGTGTGTGTGTGTGTGTGTGTGTGTGTGTGTGTGTGTGCGTGCGTGCGTGCGTGCGTGCGTGCGCGCGCGCGCGCGCGTGCGTGTGTGATCTAATCTAAACATTTTACACCGTCAGTGAGAATGTACAAACATTCCTGTGTCAAACCTTCCATGTTTCAACTCTGTACTGAAAATCCTGAAATCTTTGCACATATCTCTGCTAATACACCAGAAGTTGTTGTTGTCAATGAAGGCTCCAGATCAGTTTCCATTCTTGAAATGGCCTGACTGCACCTTTGACCCTACCTTTGAGGAAGCTTTTATGACCAAAGTCATTAAATACCAGCCGCTCCTCCATACCATCACAGAGCTAGTCTATAGGTGCAATCTACTTGTGTTTATCTTTGGCAGCCTAGAACATGTACATAGGTTGGTTTGACGCGTGGTGGAAGAGGCTTCCAACAACTTGGGATGCCAAAGAGCCAAAAAAAGCAGCTAAAGGGCTTGCAAAAGTCTGTGGAATCTCTTTCTGTGTGTGTGTGTGTGTGTGTGTGTGTGTGTGTGTGTGTGTGTGAGAGAGAAGGCAGTGAGCAATCAAGCGATGGCAAGCAGTATCAATGGACGGTGAAACATAAAACCATGGTTTAACTTACCAAACACTGTCAGTTAAAGCTATCCAGAGGGGAAGCTACGTCTGTTAGTCTGTATACATGTATACACTTGTCATCAAATATAACACTGTATCATTCACTACTCAGAATGAAATGAATATACTACAAAACATTTTGGGGTAATGACCGAGGGGAAAGAGACCCATAATGTGTCTGCGTATAATCCCCCACATGACCATCACTGCCTGGATGGTCTTGATGCTGGTGGTGGGAGGTGGTGGGTGGAGAATGGGAAGTGCAAGAAGTAAAAGAACTGGTGGAGGATGAAACCCAGACAGAGTTGTAAACGCTCATTAGAGGAAAGGTGGGAATTACTGTACATGAAAGGAGAAAAGCATGGCTTAGCGGAGTGGTGAATGAAACAGATGTGGGAGAGGATTTGTGAATGGAGTAGTCTTCCTGATTGAACTTATGTATGCTTAAGCTCCATGTCATAGAACAAAGAGTTGCAGTCTGTAAGTGCCAGATAGTTAGATAGTAGAAAACGGCTTACGTTTCCTAAACTAAATATAATGGTTTGCCATGATCATAATCCTAAAGACCACTGTCACAATTAAATCTCTTATATACAAGAGTGGGCCCAAAGCAAGACATTGAATCAGCTTAAATTGAGCCATGCAAAACATAAATTCCAGTTTAACTTTAGATAACCACTGTTGTAGAGAACTATTTTCCAGAGGGTCTGGCAATACCATGAGTATGTATTTAGTGTGGTTGACCCACTATGAGAATGTGGCCTTTGACCCAGTGACTACTCAAGTGCCTAATGGCTTTGCAGTGTGGTGGTTTGAGACTCTACTACAAGTATTGGTTTCTATCCATAACTGCCTCCCGTAGATAAACTGTACAAATGCCTCTTGCTATTATGCATATCAAGAGTTAAGGCATAGACAGCTTGGTGTGTTTTAAATGTTGATCATTAATGTTCATAAAATTACACTAATTCCACAAAATAATCTTGGGTTAGGACCCAGAGACTGTTCCTTGTTTATGGGAGGGGTCCACTGCAAGAAAACATGGAGGGTCATGCTAGGTCAAATTTTATTTTAACAGTATGCACAATAAAAACTGAACAAATGTTTCCCTTTTTAAATAACATTAAAAGCTTTTGTCCAACTGCCATTAAGAGAGAGAGAGACTTTGTGCACCTTTAGTAGGTGGACTTAAAAATAAAACTTGAATTGACTAATCATAATACTAAGTTTCAAATCGTATTATTAACGTAAGTCTTATTCTGAAGTCCGACTAGTATCTATAGGAAGTCAGATTCTTGCTGAAGCTGCCCTGATGCTGATGGAATGAGAACAGAAGAAATGTGGCCTAACTTTATGTTTACTAAGTGAAAACCATGCACTGTGGAAGTGGCTTCTCTTTCAACCTACGTAGCAGTAATGCTGAGTCATATGCTGGCTATGATAGTGCAGTGGTACAGAACTCTGCTACTCTACTACACCGACAGCGTCAAAGTTGTCGGTGATTCTGCCTGACGACAACTTTGACGCGTCCGCCCCAGAAGGACAATCGTTGCAGAAAGTTCTTTAAAATTCTAAATGTATTCACAAGCTACACACTGAGACTGGAATCAAGAACAAATATATTTATGTCATAGGGAGGATCCCTTTTTTTTAAATCCTCCAGTGACCCCTAATTTTAAACACTGAACGGTCCCTTAGGAGGAAGCCTTTAGTACGAGAAAGCCTTAATTAAGATAGTTAAATTAACACCATGGGCCGTATTCAGAATCAGGTTTACATGACATCACAGGTTTACAGGTGTAAAGAAGTGGGGGAAATTATTTTTTTCATGTTTGCTCCATCATTTTGTAGTATTCCATGAGAAGAGAGAGGTGTATGAGTGAGCAGATACACCCTATTACATGGGCACATTTCCTAATAATGATAACTAAGGCAATCCGGTACACTTCCCTTTCTCCTCCCTTTTCTGTGGAAGTTCTTGACCTCCTACTTCCCAGTAACTGCCTTTCAACTACATTTGACCTGGTGATCTTAGGTCACCAGGTCAAACATTGAGTGAACTGTTTCTCATGGCATTATTACGGGTGGTCCATGTCCGTCTCTTCTTGGCTATAGTGGAGTCTCACGTCTCATGTCATTTTCTGGCGCGAACCTTGCCCTGTACATACTCTTCAGGTATGTCAGCATGAAAATACTACTGTAACAGAGATACGTATTTACAAAAGGTAAAATTAATTTTGCTTTTACTGTAAGCTCTGGGAATTCTGCCTGGCAACTCATCCAGAACTTCACAAGGGACTGTGAAGTTCTTCACTTTGCTACGTGACTCAATGCATGATCAGGGACCACATGCAATACCTCCACGGACCACCAGTGGTCCATGGACTACCAGTTGAAAACCCCTGAAGTAGGGCACTAATTTACGAAAAAACACAAAAAGTTAGAATATGGAGATAAGAGGTTTCTGCCCGACAGCAACGATATACATATAACGTATGTGAGAGCAGAGTGAGAGCAGAAGAGAAAGTGGTTAAAGGTTAAATAAAACAAATAAATAAATATGTGTACATAATGTATATTGTCTCTGTAGGTCGAAACCTCATTATGTCCAAAACTTAGCGGGATTCAAATTCAAAAATAGCAAAAGCAGCAGATCTGCAAGCTTAAAACGCGGCGCAAAGCGACACTCTGCAGTCTGCACGGTGTTTAGAACATTTTGCTTCACGTGTTATGCACACATTGAGTGTAATCTTGGGCAGTGGTCTGTTGATCAACACTTGACCCAGAAAGCCCCAGTGCTGCTCTGTGTAGATTGTGACGGAGCTTCCTTCCTGTTGTGTTCCAGTGCATACGAGGTGATCAAGCTGAAGGGATACACCAACTGGGCCATCGGCCTGAGTGTGGCTGACCTGACCGAGAGCATCATCAAAAACATGAGCCGCATCCACCCCGTGTCCACCATGGTCAAGGTAGGTCCCAAGAACTCACTCACGCACGCACGTTTTTTTTGGGTAAAGCCTTGTTTTTGTTTTTATTTAAGTTAACTAAAATGTTTTTCCAGTTCTAGTTGTAGTTATTTTGTTAGTTTCAGTTAACTATAAAAACCCTGATGCACACGTGTAATTGTTTTCTCCTGCAGGACATGTACGGCATCAGTGAGGAGGTGTTCCTGTCGCTGCCCTGCGTGCTGAACAGCGGAGGCGTGGGCAGCGTGGTCAACATGACCCTGAACCCAGATGAGGTGGCCCAGCTGAAGAAGAGCGCAGACACGCTCTGGGGCATCCAGAAGGACCTGAAGGACCTCTGAAGACCCCCCCCCCCAAAACACCCCCCACGATGCCCCCTGAAGCAACTTGCAGCAGGGCCGAAGAACACGAGCATACACACACGTAGTATGAGCATTCAGACACATACTGGCTCCTATACACATCATTTGGCTCTTTATCACTACAAGAACTAAATGCCATGAAACGTTTTTCACGGGTTCTGGATGTGTTTCCATACACTATGGCTCGCTTTTTGATAAGGTTCTCACAACCTAATTTGGGACCTGCTCAGGAGGTGGTCCTAACCCTGAGCTCTGGGAACCTAGACCTTGGAACTTATACCTAAAATACCCAAAATAGCAGATCTACAAGCTCACATCGCGGTGCGTTGCGAGACGTTGTGAGCTTGTAGATTGGCTATTTTCATTTTTGTAATGATCTTTTGATCTCCCCCTTCAGGACGTAAACAACAACAACAACAGAACCTCACGGGTTATGGAAAGTTTCAGGTTATGGAAGGTTCTGGGTTAACCCTTCGTAGTGGAAAAGAGCCAATACATACAGTAGTACATTCAAGCACTCCAATACACACACACACACACACACACACACACACAAACACACAGACACACACTCCTTCTTCTAACTTCCATGTCTCTTATCACACTCACTCCATCGTCATCAGTATAGAATGAAGCACTCTCCAGCTTCCCCTGTTCCACCACATGAGGTTACTGTATCATTGGTGTCTGTGAAACAAAACTGCTGTTTTAGATGCTCCCGGGATGAGTTGGTTTACCTTCCATGAATCCTTTTGTGCCGCAGCTTTTTTTTCTTGTTCGGGCCATGATCAAAAAAGGAAAAGAGAAGGACAACAAAAAAAAAGAAACAAATATGAAAGTGTCTGCCAATTTGCTGCTTCTTTGTTTGCACATGTGTCGTTCATTTCAGTCCCCTGGGGATGCCTAGAAACAAAAGTCCTCTCCCTGAACATGTAGACGTACACTGTAGGCCCTAAAGAACAATCAGAAAGACACTGTCCTTGTCTAGAAAACAGAAAATTGTAGACTTTCGAGAGACTTTGGCACCCTTAAGACCAATGTGAATTTCATTGTGGATCCGAACCCCTGTCACTCTGGTATATAGGCTACTGTCTGAAAGAGATGGAGAGCCATGGGGCGGATTTAAACGTCCAAGCTTGTTTTCTAAAAGAAAGAAAAAACACTGACTGTAACCGTCACTCTCGTGTTGTGAGTTGTGTGTGTGAAACAGTGATGAGTAACTTAATAAATATGAACCTTATGGAAGCCCTGTGGTCTTTGTGTTGTGTGAAATTATGTTAGCAGTCAGCAGATATCAGGTAATACACTGCCATCTTGTGGTTAGATGGAGAGAATAACTGAAGAACAGTAGATGTGTGTAGTGTGCATACATATATTACTTTTTGCACAGAAAGCTTGAAATCCCTGGGAGAAGAGCATACTTCTCCTCACATGGAATCTTAACTACTCAGCTATACCGGAATAATTTAACATTGATTCAATCAGATCACTTATTCATTGTGACAGATTTTATCAGTAACAATCATGGCACACAGCGGCTATAAGTACAAAAGTTTTAATTCAGAGAAAACATGTTAAGTAAAAGTCTATTTGACACATAGAACAAACACATCACAAATGTAGGCTACTTGAAGTAGACTCAAAACATTGACGAGCCAATTTCAACATTTTAGACAATGGTTTCCAGCTGGGAGGGGAGGGGCAGGGACATCTCGGTTAAGGTTGGCACCTCGAGTTCTCGTGGGAACAGTAAAATAGGCAATAATCTACTGATCCTGGGTGTCGTGAAGCTGTCTTTGTAAAGGTAGCTGCTGTAACGCTTTCCAAAGCGGAGCCCGAACGGGTTGTGGTTGAATTTACTCCGCCGGTCGTTGCATAGAAGATCATTTTCCCTCAGAGACGAGCACAGGTTGGAGTCCGCCGGGAAAACATCGGAGACATCTCTTCTTCTCTGCGACTCTGAGAGCTCCGGTAAGCTGGCTGGCCATCGTCCTGGATGGTGAAACACGGTCATATTCATTTGATTCATTGTTAATGTAGCTCAACATAATGAGAGTGTGCAAAATGTAAAGGGTTCATTCGGTTACTTTTGTACACTGTCAGACTCAAGAGTAAGTTGGATAAATGAACACAGGATGTTACTGATGCAACTGGACCCCATTTGAATCAAGCCCTTAGGCTTTCATGGGCTTTTTAATCCTATTTAGTTGACCTTGTATTTAAACTGTACTTTCATGTACTTTTCCCCTGCAAACTTCCAAATAAATTATTAAATCAATCAACTAATAATCGATTAATTCGAAATCCTAAACCTGAATTGAATTTCAGATCCAGTCAAAAGAAAAAAAAGTTAGTTAGGCTACACTATGATATTGTTGTTTATAAAGTTGCCAATTAATTCCTTCATTTGTGTTATCAGATATGTTGTAAATATATCATTTATTGATTGATTGTTGTCTCATTTCTGACAGCCATCCGTGCAATATGTAGCCTTGATATTGGGCATTTAATTTAATTTAAGAATTAAAACTACAGCCTTTTGAATTAAAAAAACCTAAAAAGACATTAAAATGTTTGGTCAAAAGCCCATTGCTATGCCATATTTCTCAGATGGGGGTCAACAAAATATATTAATGTGAGTATTAGCCTGCATTTGATTGAAGAAGCCTATGATTTTGGTTCCCTTATGCATTTGTGAATCACAAAGAAATCAATCAACAGCCTATAATGATATTTTCACCTCTTAATTGAAGACTCACCTGCAGCATGTGTCCACTGTGAAGACTGAGATTCAAAGCCATGCAGAGAGGCTCCTGACGTTCCGTCCAGGCGAATAACCATGCACACCACCACGAGTGCCAAAGTTCTCATTTTCTCAATCAAACCAATGTTAACGTGCTACACACACCAAGCAAGTGTAGAAAACTAGGCCACATGTGTTTACCAGCGCTTTTTATATTCCCCACTAGACACTATAGTGTGACCTGTTGGTCATCCACGATGCGCGTTGGGTGTGGGGACAGCGAATGGGACAGCCGGTCTCGCGTCTCTCCGGTAACAAATTGCGGAGCTGTCCACGACGCGGGGTGCTGAAATGAATTATTCATTAGTAATGCATTCTCGGAAATGTTGTCACTCACCTCACCGCTGAAAGCATTTCTGCCACCAGCAGAAAACAATCGCTACCTTTGGCCTACTTACCACCACCATACCATATGTATGTTGAATAAATGGAATTATGCGCTGGCAACGAAGTACATTTACTTGAGTACTGTATTCAAGTACATTTTCTGAGTATTGATTGATTGATTGAATACTTTATTTAGAAGTTTGCAGAGAAAAAAAGCACTTGGAAGTACAGTTCAAAATACAAGGTCAACTAAATAGGATTGAAAAGCCCCAAAAAGCCTACTGGCTTGTTTCAATTGGGGTCCTCACTCCTCACTTACTCAATTCATGGAGTTCATCTGTAGACCTACTTTACTTGAGTTGAGATTTTTTTGATACTTTCACAGTGAAAGTATCAAACAATTTAGTGGAGTGAAAGTTTCACTCCACTGCATTTCAAAGACAAATATTGTAGCCTACTTTTGACTCCACAGGAATTAACCTTAATTTAAATATATTTGAATTATAGTAAACATAGCAGATCTACAAGCTCACAATGCATTGCATTGCATTGCAAAGTAAAGTGAGCTTGTAGATCTGCTATAGAGCGTGCCAACAATCCTGAAGGGGGCGTCAACAAGTGTCTTTTGGTAGCAGCAGACATCTTTGAGGGGTATAAACCAGGTTGACTTAACATTGCCCAAAACAAACATGTCTGCGCTACTATGCCACGCCTCCCCGTGGTGACGACGCGTTGGCACGCTCTATAGAACTATTTAATACAAATCGGACTGACTGAGCAATTTTCGTTTTAGTAGGCTAATATTTGACCAGGAGGAGTATCTATACTTTGACTCAAAGTTGAGTACTTTGTCCACCACTGTAATTCTGTAAGGGATCAGGGAGAATTAATGGACTTTGAAGAAATGCATAATTATGCAATCATGTCATTGGTGTCAGCAACAATGGATGCTACTTTGAAAGACAAACAACTTAATTCTTGGAATCCTCCCTTCATGCTTCCTGTGAAATGGTTCCATGGATTAACCTAAAACACAGACAGGTGGCAGCTCCAATTAAGATCCAAGTTGATCTTTATGATGTAGCCTATGTCAGTGATTCTCAACGTTTTTAATTTCAAGGACCCCCAGTTTGATACGCATTATGCCACAGACCCCCATTTATACGTTTTTATTTATTTATTTATTTGTATCTCTGGGACCCCAATCTACAAAACTCATTCACCTTGTAATTCTAACGATATCGGCTGTGTAGATTGGGGTCCCAGAGATAAAGAAAATTGTATCAAATGAGGGTCCGTGGCCTAATGCATATCAAACTGGGGGTCCTTCAAATTGAAAAGGTTGAGAACTAGTGACATAGAAAGTTATTTGGCTGTGTATTTAATGTCAACCCCCACCTGTCAATGTTAATGAAGATGTGAGCTATTAATGAATGTCAATTTAGGCCGTTAAAAATCAGTGGTGGAAAAAGTACTCAAATGTTTTACTTAAATAAAAGTATCAATACTGCAATATAGAAATACTCTGTTACAAGTCTGGCATTAAAAATGTACTTGAGTAAAAGTACAAAAGTATTGGCATCAAAATGTATTTAAACTTAAAGTACCTAATAGCAGATCTACAAGCTCACAACGCGTTGCGACGCGTTGTGAGCTTGTAGATCTGCTATTTTCAATTAGCCCCTAGGTATAAAATAGGGCTAAAGTGGCTAATGTATGTTTTATAATATAATAATTTATATCTGAAAAGTAACTAGTAACTAAAGTTTTTAAATAATTGTAGTGGAGTAAAAGTACAATATTTGCCTCTGAGATATTGTGGAGTAGAAGTAAAAGTATTGGAAATACTCAAGTAAAGTACAAATACCTCAAAATTGTACTTAAGTAAATGTACTTAGTTACTTTCCACCACTGTTAAAAATAGGTACGGAGAATGTGGGGCGCCTGGCAGCATTTGTTTATTTGAGCATGATTAACAAAGACACGTTGTTTGATATCGTCATGGGAGGAGGAAGGGCCGACATGAGGTCAGGAATAAAGTGTGATTTGGTCAAAAGGGAATCTACGTCTGCGTGCTTCTAACAAGCATGCAGCGGCATATTGTTGCTGTCGGGCAGAAACCTTGTATGTCAAAAAGTGTTAATTTTCAGGAAATGTAGCTACTTTAACTTTATTCAAAAATATATAATCAGATCTATAAGCTGTTGTAATGACGAAGTAGGGCATTCATTTATGAAAAAACATAAAATGTTGAAATAGAGAGAAGGTTTCTGCCCGAGAGCAACAACATCTAAATTCGACATTGTTGAAAAATAATAATGTTTTCTTTTGTGTCAATGATTTCCCTTGTCCCGACAGGCCCAGAGGTCACGAGCATTTCGCAATATGTCTACACAGTGTCGTTTACCAATGTGCTCTCCCAACCGTGAACACAAACGGCTCTCCCAAATCTTTCACCTCCAACTCTTTGGACTTCAGTCTGGTGCCGTCAGAGCGTGCATGACCCCTCCTACTGCCTTGCACCTTCTTTGGCACATAGTAGGCAGAGTGGTCCAGTGGATCCCCAGTCTGGTCCCCCACCAGTCCCAAACCTTATTGTCTCCCATAGTGTTCCTCCTTCCAGGCTCTACCCTCAGCCGCCAAATAGTGTCATCTATTTCTTTTTGAACCTAAGCCACAGGGCCGTTTTTTAAAAAGCTTTAACTGGACACTAGGATCATCTGGGTTGTGCATTGGGACCTGCTGCCAACATCTCAAGATGCCCCTGTCCCGTTCCTTATCCATGACGTCGCTGAGTGGGGTTCTGCCCCAGTGGGAGGACGATGAGCTGCCTGTTGACGACCTCTTGCTTTTTGAGGTAGCCTGGGAGGTCACCAACAAAGGTTAGCTTTCCTTTATTATCTATACCGGTGGTTCAAAAAGGGAAAGTCTCTTTTCCCGGTCTCTTTATCTTCTTCCTGCTCCTTCTCATCTGTGGAATATGTAAACAAAAGAAAAGAAAAAGGGAAATGAATGTAATCACGTCAAACCATAAATGAAATAAATAAAGATGAAATTAAATGTTTCGCCCAGGTGGACAGGTTTTTGAGGTTAGGTTTAGGCATCATTTCTGTGAGGTTAAGGTTAAGGTTAGGCATAGTGGTTGTGAGGTTAGGTTTAGGGTTAGGGTTAACCCTAACCCTTAAATGTTAGGGTTTAGGCACAACCTGCGTGACACACCAATGAAAGAGGGTGTCTCGGTTCTCAAAGTGGGGTCCGTCCAGGGACCCCCAGGGGTCCTTGAGGGGGTCCCTAGCCAAATGATTGATATCCAAATAGACCCTTAAGAGTCTCTGAGAGTGCACAACTGGAGTGCCAATTGTGCACTCTCAAGTTAAATTAACCCCGAGATTTTTACAATGTAATGTAGATTGTGGAAGTCAAATGAGGTTCTGTGGCCTAATGCATATCAAACTGGGGGTCCTTACACAAAGAAGTTTGAGAACCACTGATTTATACCATTCAGGATCTAGTGATCCTGTGCTTCAGTCTACTGTTTGTAGTTTTGTTTCAGTGTAGGAGACTCAGTGTTGAGTATTTTGCTGTTCTAAAGCATCCAAATGATGACATCCAGTGGCTTTTCACTCAGTGGTTTGCATTTGTTCTTATTAAACCAAAACAGCAATGAAGAGCAACAGTTAGACAACCTTCCACAGAGTGCATGACCTGGTGGCTTGTGACCATGCGTGGCCTTGCATGTTTATTCTATAGAACTGTATAATAGTGGCATATGTTTCCATGCACACTGATGTTGGATATCTGAACAGACTTTGCAACATTAAAGCTAGGGACATTTAAGCACTGCTGGTTATAGGCTGAAACACAATTCTTTCTGCAATGCTGTGAGTCTTTGCCCCTAAATGAGTAAATATTGAAATGCAGGGTAAGTGAAGACAGTATGGTGCCATCTGAAGAGTTAAATATTAAGCTAAAGATAAGTAGGCCTACTGGACCTGGAGAGTATTAGCTGTATTAGCTGTCTACTTATTCAGATATTAATAAGTAGCATGTTTATCAAACATAATAAAATAGCCATCATAATAATCATAATCCTATTAATTTGTGGCTTAATACATGCTTGCAAGGTGAACACATTGCAACCCAGGGTCAGAAAGAGGCCAGCTTGGTGGAAGTTTGGTGCTGGAGTCCAATTATATGGACCTTTCACATCTTCAGCATGTATTTACATGCACAGCAAAGTCCTTTTGAAATGAACTAAAGAAGTGGACCAACAGAAAAGGGTTCTCTATCTGGTCAACTTCAGCTCTGATGGGGCCTCAGTCCTCTTTCTGTTCACGCTATAGTTCATTTTTAGGGTTGATAAACGCAATCTGTCTACGGCAAGCCTACAGGAATAAATAACAATGGCAAAGGGTGAAGTGGACCTTGATCGCTTTGTGTTCACAATGCACAGGTTAAGAGAACCATAGCCTCGTTTACCAGGCATTTTGTGTCATAAAAAGGGAACCCAATCTCGGACTACAACTTCAGAGGTTCACATACATACATACAGCAGTGGTTCTCAATTCTTTCATCTCAAGGACCCCCAAATTAATATCTATTTGACCACATGGACCCCTATCTGAAAATATGTTGCGCCAGGGACCACCATACAAGATGTGTGTTGTTAAACAGTTTTTGATGCTAAATTAGCACATTTTGCTGGCGACCCCCTGGAACCCCCTCAATGACAGTCCCTGGACCCCATTTGAGAACAACTGACATACTGTAGAGTCCACTTCAGAGGCTGAGGTGTGTGCCCACATAACCTGCTATCTATTTGATATCCCCTTCTTAGAATAGAATAGAATAGGCTTTTATTTGTCATTGCACTCAAATGCATACACAATTGCACACAACAACATTTCTAGGGAGCTCCCATATACCCGTAGCACACACACACAACATACAACAATACAACACAGAGTATAAAGTGCATGGTGATATTTTAAAGTGCATGATGAATGAATAGAGAAACAGAAACCAATAAAAAAAAAATAATAATAATAATAATAATAATATCAGAGCATTACATTTGCATACATTTGAGTAGAAAAACTGTTTTTTTTGACTGACACTATGGTTGTTTTATATCGACACTGGTTGTGGACAGGCCGAGAGCTTATCTACTTCTCTGGATATTTGCTCTTGGCTTCAACTATTACATAAGCCAGTGCCAGTCTGACGCAATTTAGATGTCACATACAGTACGTCTTTTTGACTGTGATCATCCTCAAATATTTGTCTTCTTTTGGCCAAATCTGAGACTTGTTAGAATGTTGCCCACGTGTTTTGGCCACAGTTACACCGTCACTATACAGCGTAAACACGTCTGTGTTTGTATACGCAAGAGTATCACAAACTACACAAAATGATGTAATCAGTGCTTTTTTTACAAAATGCATAGATATGTGCAGAACAAAACACTGTCGCAAAGTACTGCATGGGAGGTTGGAACGGATGTAAATTAATACAAAATATGTACACTATACAAAAGACAGTTCTGAGATATTGCAATAAAAATAGTGTTCAATGCGTAGAGTTTATAGTTGCAGTACACAATAAAATCCTCAGTATTAATTTATCCAGTGCCCCCCCCACCCCCCTGCTAAATTATTGATAGTTAGGAACCAAACGGACCCTTACAGGTCTGTAACTCAGAGAGTGTGCAAATGGAACCAAATGGAGCCGTAATGAACAGAATGGACACTGTGATATCTTTGTCACAATGGAAGGTGGAACAGTTGAAGACAGTAGTCAGTGTGTTGTTGTCACATCCCATGTACCGGTCAGAGTGACAGCTACACTGATGCGACTGTGACTCAAGAGCGTATTATTCCACCTTCCATTTGGCGTCATGCTGGAAACCTGGGCTACCAATATCCTTTGTCTAAATGTATGCTTCGGTGACACTACAGATTAACCCATTGAGACCTGAAGTCGATTCTACATGTCTCCTCAATCTCAACGGTATTCTGAAAAAACATATGTTTCTATATCAGTGGTGCTCAATCTTTTTCATGTCAAGGACCCCCAAAATGATATGTATTTGGTCGCGGACCCCCATCAAAATATTTTGTTCCAGGGACCCCCAGACGCAAAGATTTGAGTTAAAAATGTTTGTGCACATTATCACGATTTTTCAAAAATAGCAGATCTACAAGCTCATAGCACGGCACTCGGTGCCGCGCTATGAGCTTGTATATCTGCTATTTTTGAATAGCCCAAAGTGTAATATAATGCTTTTTAGCTCAAATCTAAAAATGACACAGTTCCAGGTCTTCATCATTCATCATTCATCATTATCAGGCCTCAGGGATTAGGCTAGGCAATTTTATGGTTATTTGCAGAAGACATTATTTTATGGTCACAGTGAAAGGGCCACTGCAGCATCCTGATCATAACCATAACCATTTCAATATGAAGCCGTATTACCAGCCAATCTCTCTCCTAGTCACCGATACTCTTCAAAATGATGAGCCTTTTTTTCTTTATCAGAGAAATATTTGTCAAAGAAAAGCTGTTCATAGCTAACTTAAATAGAATATCCATTATAGTATGACAGTAGGCTGCGCTGTAATTCTTCCCTTTATCCATTTGTAAGTCTGAGAGTGTACAAATGGAACTCTCAGAATCAATGTAACACTGAGGATTTTACAGAGCACGGGTGTGTGTGTGTTTCAGTTGGGGGAATCTACACAGTGATACAGACCAAGGCCAAGATAACAGTGGATGAATGGGGGGAGAATTACTACATGATGGGGCCGTACTTCGAACACAACTTCAAGACCCAGGTGGAGGGCTGTGAGCCCCCCAACCCTGCCATCAGAAATGCCATGGACGTCCTCATCAACAACGGATGCCAGGTATTGTACTGTATGTGTGCATGCAGCATGTGTAGCAGGGAGCCCAAAATTATAATGATCTAAGGGGAGATTCCCTCTCGGCCTGGCGGTATAGCCTTCTGGTTTCCCACAGAAGGTTCGAATATCAGCACCAATGTCTGTTACATTGGTGCTGCATGTGACCCGGATCGGGGTCCCTGGCGGGAGGAGATCAAAGGGGGGAGAAAGTACCAGAGTATCTTTTAGATTAGATTATGAGATTTTATTGATCCCCAAGGGCAATTCTATGGAGATTCTGAGGTCTGTTTGTGCAACAGTCGGTGGCCACTAGATGGCGTGCATGTACTGTAAACCCTAATGACAGTAGGCTGGCAAGAAATTGGGCCACTTCTTCCTTCAGGTGTTACCTACAGTATGATACTAATTAAAGTTTTAAGAGAGAGATCAACCAGGTGGTCAATGGAGATAAGGGTTGAGTTAAAAACGTAGATTGGTGCTTCTAGGATCAGCAGGAACCAAAACTTGAAAAAGAGGAGAGATCCATCCGAGCGCTCAAAAGATATAATGGAGGAGAGGGGTAAAATCCAGTGGTGGAAAGTAACTAAGTACATTTACTTAAGTACTGTACTTAAGTAACATTTTTAGGTATTTGTACTTTACTTGAGTATTTCCAATTTTCCAATACTTACTTCTACTCCACTACATCTCAGAGGCAAATATTGTACTTTTACTCCACTACACTTATTTGAAAACTTTAGTTACTAGTTACTTTTCAGATATAAACTATGATATGAAAAATACATTAACCACTTCAGCCCTATTTTATACATAGGCTATTTGAAAATAGCCGATCTACAAGCTCACAACGCGTCGCTATGCGACGCGTTGTGAGCTTGTAGATCTGCTATTTTCAAATATTTAGTACTTTTACTTTTGGTACTTTAAGTTCATTTTGATGCCAATACTTTTGTACTTTTACTCAAGTCAATTTTAAATTCTGGGCTTTTACTTGTAACAGAGTATTTTTATAGTGCAGTATTGGTACTTTTACTTAAGTAAAGAATTTTAGTACTTTTTCCACCACTGGTAAAATCAAGGTAGGCTACTTTAATTATGTAATAAAAAAAAAAAAGCCAACATGTTTTGACCAGCAACTGGTCTTCATCAGGGCAACTTGGCAAGTATGAGTCTGACAAACAAACACTGGTCCATAATATCAGAACATGTGAGAGATGCGAAAGCTCCGTTAGTCAATCACCATAGTGTAGCAAACACACTACACACGTGTGTGCCTGAGCACCACACTGATAAGGACATGAGAAAAACACAGGAACAACACAGGAACAATCAATCAATTAACATGATTAAGGAGGCTATATTAAGAGAAAGCAAAATGCATACACAAATATAAAGCAAAATAGCAGCAAGAGAAACAAAATGACAGTGAATGTGGTATAAAAGTTAAAAGGAACATACAGCATAGAGTAAGTAAGCTATATAACTGCAAAAACACTAATGAAAACACAACAGCCTTAAGTCAATATCCTCATTTAGACCTGGAGGACAGTGCGTCCAGGGAGTGGAGGTTTTCCCATTAATTTATTTTCCTAAGCCGATCTCCACCTCTGTTCCTGCATTGTCCTTATCAGTGTGGTGCCCAGGCACACGTGTGTGAGTTCTGGGTGTGTTTGCTACACTAATGGTGATTGACCTGTGTTTGTTTGTCAGTCTCATACTGTAGGCCTACTTGCCCTTATGAAGACCAGCTGCTGGATGTTGGCTTTAAAACCTTGTAAACATGATAATTAAAGTACCTAGATTATATGTCCTCTCCTCCGTTATATTTTTTTAGTTTGATTGATTGAATATTTTATTGGTGATAGGCTTGGACTTTTTACAGGGGCCAGTTCCGCAGCCACCTATAAGTGCTCTTTTAGAGAGGTTTTGAAGGAGAGTAAGGATTCACACTTTTTTTTTATGACTGTTGGTAGAGCATTCCACATTTTGTTGGCATAACAGTAGAACGAATTTAACCCCTTGTTTGAGCCAAATCTGGGTTGAACATGATTTGTAATTTGTGTATGTGGACGTCTTTGATGTTTTTGAAGTAGTTTGACAGGCACATGGGTGTCTTTGTGTGTGTGACTGTAGTGTACCTTGTAGGCCCAGGCCAGGCCCATTGCAAGTTGCTGCACTCTGTCCTCTACCCTGAGCCATCCCACCCTAGCATAATGAGCAGGGGTTAAATGAGTTGTAGGTGTGAGGTCTAAGGAGTGTAAGGACCTCTCCTCTTTTACTAATTAAGGTTGTGTTCCATTCTGGTCAAACAGAGTCAGGGTGCTGGTACTGTGCACATTGGGTCACTGGACAGGCTCTGCTACACTAAATGGAAAACAGAGCTTAATTAGTATCATTGGTAACACTGGTAACAGGATAGGTGGGCACTGGGAACATCTGGGCACCTGTAAAGGCTAATTTATCCAAAATAGTAAAACATATAATATTTGGAAAATGTTTTAAGTAAAGTAAAGTATACATCATTAGAACATGCTTAAAATTTTGACAACATTTGATATTTCTACAATTGCTACAAATGGCTATAAAACCTATATATCCAGTCATGTTTAGCATAAACAAGAAGTGGAAGGATAACATTAAGTATGATAATGATGTACGTGCATGTTCACATCATGTATACAGTACTTTACATTACTAAGACCATTTTTCAAATATTTAACATTTTAACATTTTGGACAAAATAGCCAATTTTCATCGAGGTGCCCAGACGTCCCTGGTGCCAGCCAACAGATAGCAGGCTATTGCTCAATTTAGCCACAAGATGGCAGCCATGAACCATTGAGACATTTCGCCAAAACAAGGCAAAAGTTGTCTATAACTGAACTGCAGGTTTTGGATGTTTAACAGAAGTGAAAAAGAAGACAATAGGCCTATCAATAGATAACACGTAGTAAAGAGTACTGAATGGGTTGTTTGCATGGATTAAAGTTCTCAGTCGACTGATTTACCGGTAAGTCAAGAAGCCAGCATGTCTGCTACAAAAGCATGTTGTGCAGCAAAAATAGCCTAGCTACAAGCTCTCTATGCATTGAAAACGTGAAGACAGGCTATTATTGTATAATTTCTTTAGGGATATAGTTTGGGGGACTCCTTTCACTCTGTCACGCGTCTCTGTCATTTTTTTGAATTCTTTGGGCTATTCAAAAATAGCAGATATAGATCTGCTATTTTTGAAAAATCGTGAAAATATTGCGCAAATCTTTGAATATAAATATTTTTAAAGCGAACATTTGTAACTCAAATCTTTGCTTCTGGGGATTCCACAAAATGTCTAATAAATCCTAACAGTTATTTTGAAAATGTATCTGGCCGTGGACCCCCCATCTCAAAATATTTTGTTCCAGGGACCCCCAGAAGTTGAGTTAAAAATGTTCGCTTTAAAAAACACATATTGAAAGATTTGCACACATTTTCCACGACAAAAAAAAAATAGCAGATCTACAAGCTCATAGCGCGGCACTCGGTGCCACGCTATGAGCTTTTATATCTGCTATTTTTGAATAGCCCAAAGAAATCCTAAAAATGACACAGATGCGTTCCCGGTCTTAATGGGTTAATACTTGGTCATACAAACATTTTCAGTTGTGAGATTTTATAAAATCACGTGCACGAAGCCATATATGTTGTTTGCGTTTGTGTTGCAGGTCCACTTCGGCCGCTGGCTGATCGAAGGCAGCCCCTATGTGATTCTGTTTGACATCGGCTCGGCGGCCTGGAACCTGGACCGCTGGAAAGCGGACCTGTGGGACACCTGTGGCATCGGACTGCCTGTCCACGACCGAGAGGCCAGCGACTCACTCATCCTGGGTTCCCTGGTGGCCTGGTTCTTCAAAGAGGTCAGTGGTGGAAAAAAAGTATACTCACATGTTTTAACTTGAGTAAAAGTATCAATACTGCAATATAGAAATACTCTGTTACAAGTAAACGTTTGGAATTCAAAGTTTACTTGAGGAAAAGTACAAAAGTATTGGTACAAAACTGTAGTTAAAGTACCAAAAGTAGAAAGTACAAAGTATGCAAAATATCCCATTTCAAGTTTTCAAATGTATAAAATGTATAAAAATCTTTTGAAAATAGCCGATCTAAAGCTCAAAATTATACTTTTAGTAAAGAAATTGAGTACTTTTTCCACCACTGGGTGGAATGGTCATGTGATTAGTCTTCATCATCTGTTCCCAGCTAACGGACCAGCTTGGGGACAATCCCAACGTCATTGGCCACTTCCACGAGTGGCAGGCGGGTGCAGGGCTCATCTTCTGCAGGTCCCGGAAGATTCCCATGGCCACGGTGTTTACCACCCACGCCACCCTGCTGGGCCGGTACCTCTGTGCCGGGAACGTCGACTTCTACAACAACCTGGACAAGGTTAGGAAGAGGGTGCTCTTTGGATATCGTCGGGCAGAAACCTTGTATCTCCATAATTCAACTCTTTGAGTTTTTTTTATCAATTAATGTCCTACTTCATCAGACAAGAGTGACATGCAAAAGTAGTGAAAATAGCAGAAATACAAGCTCACAACACGTCACATTGTGACGCGTTGTGAGCTTGTATATCTGCTATTTTCACTGTCAAAAACAATAATAAAAAAGGAACGCTTTTGGATATACGATATCATCGTTGTCGCGTGTAAACCTTGTATGTTCAAAACCGTTACTTTTCAAGAAATGGAAAAGAATAACCTGTATTCCAATGGATCCAATGTAGTTATTATTTAGTCACAAGCGCTTGTTAATACCTTTCAGTGGTTCAATATTCATAAACTTCACTTTCAAAATCTTTCTAAACTAGTGAAAACAGCATAGGCTATTTTCACTGCTTTTACTCTAAACTGCCATACGATGTAGTAGGGCATTAGTATTTGAAATATGGAGATACGAGGTTTCTGCCCGACAGTGACTGACAATATGTAATAATACATTTACCCAAACTACGCACACAGCACACGCACACACACACACACACACACACACACACACACACACACACACACACACACACACACACACACACACACACACACACACACACACACACACACACACACACACACACACACACACACACACACAATCAGACCGCATCAACAAACTGATTGAATATAGCAAACGGCCGCCTCCTCGCTAACGCACTTTGCGAGATAGCGCTATATATTACACCTGGCTGTAGGCTGTATTTTGATGATGTTGACATTTGCGCATTTGGTCTTTTTCACTAAGAGCAGAGGGTGGTTAAAGCCTCCTTAACAGTAAAGAGGTGGATTAGGGAGGGTGAGGGTCGGTCCGTCGTTTTCCATATTTGCTGTTTGTAATTGGGCCTCCTCCTCCCGCTCATAGCCTAAAGGTTACATCTAAAGGTTACGCACTGGCTGGATGAGTGATTGGCAGCCGCTTTGCTGGACACAATGCAGGAACCTAGGTGTGTAACAAGCATCCGTGTCCGGATTAATCGATTGCATCTGTTTTGTTTATTCACACTCGTGTGTCATTGCAATCCGAGTTCAATTTCGTCGCCGTCGGTCAGAAACCTTGTATGTCCAAAACGGTAACTTATCAGGAAATGGGGGGGGAAAAGAACCTCCGTTCCAATGGATCCGCTGTAGTTATTATTTAGTCACAAACTCGTGTTAATACCTTCCATTGGTTAAATATTTATCAAACACACTTAACCACTGACACGATACAAGAGATACGATGCGTGCCTGACAGCAAACAATTTGAGTGCTTGTTGTGATTGGGGTTGTTAAGAATAACATTGAGTTTGGCCTCACACAGTTGGAACACACAACTCAAAGCCACTATCCAGTGTGTCAGAGGTGACTTGAGTGTTTGCTCTCATGACAGCCCTGCCCAGTGGACTGGGTGTATTGTAATCACTAGGCATGTGTTTGTTTGGTAACTTGGAAGGGGTAGCTGTTGGTCATTGAAAGCTATAATGCTCTATTAAAGCTGCAATCCCTAGTACATGTGCAGTGGTTGGAGGCGGTCTCCCTACTCTTCCATTGAGACATTTAGACGAGTCGAGTAGAACACCTACTGGTTGACAAGTAGTACTGCCTAAAGCTCATAAGCAAAATATCTCCCCTGGCCAAGCGGGAATTATATCTTGGCAGAGTGGTGGAAGTTTGGTCTCCCACACGGTAGACTTAGGAATTGTAGTTTTAAAGCGCATTGATTTGAGGGCTGACTTTGTGTGTGTTGCAGTTCAACGTTGACAAGGAAGCAGGGGAGAGGCAGATCTACCATCGCTACTGTCTGGAGAGAGCAGCGGTCCACTGTGCACACGTCTTCACCACCGTGTCCCAGATCACTGCCGTGGAGGCCAGACACATGCTGCACAGGAAGGCAGGTGGGGAACCATTTGAGTCAGGACACATTTGTCTTGATTAACCCATTCCATGCAACTCGGCCTACTCGGGGGCCATGCAAGTCAGGGATGATGCAAGTCGGGAATACAGGCCCCACCCGTTGTGCAATGCTCCTGTTGTCTGATGTACTCGTCGTACCCGTTGCCAGGACCCCCAGGGGTCCTTGGGGGGGTTTCAGGGGGGTGCTAATATGGCATCAAAATCCTTTTTTTACCACTTTAACCCTATATACACTGCTGGCTATTAAGAAAGAGAAGTTTGATATATTTGAAACATTTTAACAACACAAATCTTGTTTGGGGGTCCCTGACACAAAATATTTTCAAATGGGGGTCCGTGGCCAAATACATATTAATTTGGGGGTCCTTGACATGAAAGAAGTTTGAGAACCACTGATATAGAGTACACAATGGAAAATTGTAACTATTCCACTACACTGTCATTATATTTTACCCGCTGTGTTAATGCTCCAGATGTAGTAACCCCCAACGGGCTGAACGTGAAGAAGTTCTCAGCTGTGCATGAGTTCCAGAACCTCCACTCCACCAACAAGAACCACATCCAGGAGTTTATCAGAGGACACTTCTATGGGTCAGTGGGGCTTATACTGTATACTGTTGTTAGCAGAAGTGGAAAGTAAGTACATTTACTCAAGTACTGTACTTTTTTGAGGTACTGTTACTTTATACTCTAGTATTTCCATTTTCCATTTACCATACTTAATACTCACACTCAACTACATCTCAGAGGCTGTAGATTATTATTACAATACATACGGTACATTAACAAATTATGCCCTATATGGCTATTCGGATATCGCGGCGATGCCTTGTGAGCATGTAGAACGGCTATTTTCCAAAGGTTTTGACACATTTTGAAAACCTTTGAAAAAACATGTGAAATGGGACATTCTGCATAATGAGTACTTTTACTTGCCAATTATTTGGGGGTCCACCTGCAATATTATCACGGCCCACAGGTTGGGAATCTCTGATCTAGCTATTGATACATTGTGAGCTCCCCCTTATCTTTGTCTCCGCCAAGCCGAAGGCAAAACTTATTTTTTTTTATATTACTCCTGCATATTTTGTCCAAACATCATGCAAATCGGTAGACAGTATCTCTATAGTCATGTCATCAAGACTTTTCATATTTCATCCTTATTGGCTAAGATTGACTTCTACTACCTGGCCGAGGAGCACATTTTTCTAGTCCTTATTCTCTTTTTAATCTCTCACCGGTGATGACTGTCCTGTAGCCACCTGGACTTCGACCTGGAGAAGACCCTCTACTTCTTCATCGCTGGACGTTATGAGTTCTCCAACAAGGGAGCTGATCTTTTCCTGGAATCACTGTCCAGACTCAACTACCTGCTGAGGGTAAGAAGAACCCTGGCTTCCATGTGCATTTTACATCTGAAGTTTTACACTTCACAGCCAATCCAATAGGACATTTTTAGCGATGGCCAATAGGATTTCTGTAAGCTTCATGGAATAGCGTGTAAGGTTATAGTTTAGAGGTTAAAGTTGCCCAAAAGGCATAGTTCCAGATCTCTGTAATCCCATGGATTATTGATGAAAGCATCACATACTCCCTGCCAAAAGGATTGTAGCTCCGGATGCGACTCCTTCAAAACCGCCATAAAAGAGCTGTCTGCAATTTGCAACTGGATGTAGTCTAGCTTGCCAAAATAAATTACCCCCAAATACACTGCTTATAAAATCCCATGCTATGAAATTATTACAATTTGGTATATTAATAAAATAATGCAAATAATGTTCAGAGTTAAATCCAAAATCAATCAAAGACGGTGTACATATGTTATTTTCAATACAGGAGTGCAAATATGATTTGTGAGATGTTTGTAAGTGTACTGCACAGAAAGCTAAAAAATGTATTAAACTGGGATGTACTGTATTTCTGTTGCTGGGACTAAATTATGGAGTAGTGCTAATGTGAATTTTAAGAAGAAGATTTTTTATATCATTGTTATATCTGGAATCGATGTGGAATCGAATGTAGGACAGGCATATATAAGAATTTCAGTTTGTACTGTATATCACATCTGCACTGTTTTGTTTTGTTTCTCTGTCTGTCTGCCTCTCTCTCTCTCTCTCTCTCTCTCTTTCAGTTGCATAAGAATGATATGACAGTCGTAGTATTCTTCATCATGCCTGCAAAAACCAACAACTTTAATGTGGAGACGCTGAAGGGACAGGCAATCCGCAAACAGCTGTGGTACGCTAACTGTTAACTCCACAGAGCCAAGGGACTGCTTCTGATGGAAACACTGTTAGATGAACTTTAACATGTTTTAGGCAGAGAGACAGACTTGAAATAGCCACGTTTTAGAAGCACTTGTAAAGCTCATACTGTAGCTTATAGTATAGAATAGAATAGACTTATTTTGCCATTTGCACGAATGCATAGGAAATCTTGGAGCTCAGCTCCCAGGGTCAGCAAATCTCTTTAAAAGACAAATAGAATAAATAAGTCATAGTCTAACTAAAACCAGTGCAATAATAGTGCAATTAATCTGTCATGATTCAGTTCATCTGTCATATTGGCTACCGTCCTTAATGTCTTCGGCTAGACATAGTTCTTGTGTAAAACAATATTACACTGTATATTATATTATGTGAGTTCAATTCTCTTTCTGTCACCCACAGTGATACGGCTCACACTGTGAAGGATAAGTTTGGGAAAAGGCTGTATGATGCATTGTTAAAGTAAGTATAAATATACACTATCATTGTAATCAAATTCACTGATCGGTGCTTAGTAGAGCCCCCTAGTGACTGCAGCTAAGTAGGGCAACAATAAAGTGTCAATACGACAAATATATTCCTATTCCAAATAAACCTCATTCAAACTCATTAACCAAACTAGAAATCTATTGAAGCCTCCATGTAATCCAATAGCAACACATCAGAATCAGAAGGAGAAAAAAGACAGAGGGTATGTACAAGAGGTTAGACATAAGGTGCAAAAGAGTGGCAATGCATTGGTACTGTAGGTCCACTTAAAAAGGTAGTCTACATGAGGTGATGACTTTCACAGGTAACAATCCACATGGCAGATACACAAAGGAAAAGTAGTCCACATAAGGGATCAATCCACACGAATCCAACTTTGACACATAGTGTAATACCATAAATATATGTAGCTGTGGTCTACTGTTTTACTGTATGGATTGTTTGTCCTGTCTTCAGAGGAGAAATACCTGATATGAACACCATTCTGGACCGAGATGATTTCACCATTATGAAAAGAGCCATCTATGCCACTCAGGTACTGGACAATGCTACTACTGTGAACCACAGAAAACAGCCAAGAATGAACAGGGTTGCAAAGGTCTAAAAATTACTGGCAAATTTCCAGAACATTCCCGAATAGGGAATTTAAGCTCTGAGAAATTAGGGAATTTGGGAAATGTGTACATTTTCAAACTAAATGTCATATATTTTAATAGTAAACTTATTTGCGGGACAATTTACGTAAAAAACAATAGATCTTATGGCATTTGTTTGGTTAAAAGTATAGCCATTTAAAGGGAAACTTCACCGATTAACCCTATTCTGGGGTGAATATTTGGCAAAAATACAACACGTTCGCAACGCATTTCTTTTGTGAATTAGTTGTAGACTAAGTTTGCCCATAGCTCACATTGTTGGCTCTAAGTTGGACGTTCTGCTGATGATGACGACAGCCCCCTACAGACAGTTTTGCATTCAAAAACTAATCACAGGAAGTTTTGGGATGTGTGAGATATCTGTAAAATATATCAGCTTTATTACATGCTAAAAAGAAACAAATCACATTAACGTGATGTACTTATTGACTGTGTAGAATCTTCACAGTAGTTGAGGATAACTGATCTGCAGTTGAAGATCAATGGTCAATGGAATGGAATGAGAAAAACAATATCCCCAAAACGAGAAGAGGCCTCTGGCACGTACTCACATATCGGGTCCTATTTTTGTGAATGGAGAACGAAAATCAATGCACTGTAAGGATCAATGCGGCTCTTAGTGGTGATAAATTGTGAATGGGACGATGGGGGGGATTCCCTCTTGAATGGACGTCAGAGATGTGACCAAGCTCCGGGTGAGTTATTTAACGTCTTCAGCACCAGACCACGAGTCAATAGATTGGGAGCGTTGTTGGGAGTGATGTATGCACTCTTGTGTTTAATAGCAGCCTCATGAGCAGTGCGCCAACGAAACAGCCGTTCTCAGTTAAATGAATTTATGCAGACGTCAATATTTCAGAGGTCGGAAATGGAAGGCTGAGTGATATTGACCAAGATTGTGTAGGGGAGAGAGAAAGTGGTTGGCAGGGTTCTAAGGTCTGATTGGTGATTGGTGGGGAAAAACTCTAGCTATTTCCCCCCCTCTTTGTCATTTTTCAATTGCGCCCCCTTTATTTCTATTTCCATTAGTGTCTCATGCTGAAAAAAGCCTTGTTTATTTCACACGCCGTTTAATGACCAATAGGAAATTGCACTCACCCCGCAAAGTTCTTCCTCACATTACAACTGCAGTGACAAATGGCTTTGGAGCTGAATGCCTGTCAATAGAGGACGCATCGTATTAATAACTTTGCTACTTTCACCCTGGCGTCCCTATTCTGGGCATGTCGTTATTGGTGACACTTTTTTAAATGTTTCAAAAATAGCATGACGCTTTGTGAGCTTGTAGAGCGGTTATTTTCGCGAGACATTGTTGTACAGCGAAGCATAAAATAGGGCATAAGTGGTTAGAAACTGCAACATTACAGTGGAAACAGACTTTGTGATGAGCAATTCGATATACAGTCCTTTTTTGAAAATACAAAAGCAGTGTTCGTTGGCTTGACTTGCAAGTGCTGGATCTGCTTCATTTTAGGACGGTCAAATGTCTGGCACGGTGAATCAAGTTCACGTCTGACACTAAAATATATTTTGCCTAAATTGCATGAGATTTAATACTCGAGACCTACACGACAGCGGAAGAGCGATTGGAAGGGTGAGAAATCAATCAGATATCATTAGATCATTGGTTATTATGTTCCTCCACAGATAAAAGGTTGCTAGTCATGGATCAGTGGCTCAAGGATTCATTCCGTTGTTTGGTATGAGCTTTAGGTAAATGCAGTGGTAGGTTTGGCCATGGCTTAGTGGGTAGAGAGGCCGTTGTGGAATTGGCAAGGTTGTCGGTTTGAAACTCTGCTCGCCCAGTCTACATGTCCATAAACAAGACACACAACGCCTAACATTTCAACAATTCATTCGCCTAACAATTCATTTAACTCTGAAAGTATCCAAATTCACCAGTAAGGGTACATTTTTAAACTATTTTTAAATAATTAAATTAACACTCAGGATTTTATTATTTATTCATTTATTTATTATTATGCATGGGCCCAGGGAGTTCCACGGTACAAATGGTCACCATTTATAAACTGGCTTATTGTCTCTCTTTCTCTTTACCTCTTTTCCAATTCTCTCTCTCTCTTTCTCTCTCGCGCTGTCTCTCACACACACACACACACACACACACACACACACACACACACACACACACACACACACACACACACACACACACACACACACACACACACACACACACACGCGCGCTCACAGAGACACAGTCTTCCTCCAGTGACCACTCATAACATGTTGGAGGACTCGACCGACCCCATCCTGGCCAACGTGCGACGCATCGGCCTCTTCAACGCCAGGACGGACCGCGTTAAGGTACGTTGTACATCCAGAGAGCCTCTTCAACACCAGGACGGACCGCGTTAAGGTACGTTGTACACCCAGAGCTCCCTTCCCATGTGTCCCCTCCCCCTCCTCTTTTAGATAATCTTCCACCCTGAGTTCCTGTCCTCCACCAGTCCCCTGCTGCCCATGGACTACGACGAGTTTGTCCGCGGCTGCCATCTCGGAGTGTTCCCCTCCTACTATGAGCCATGGGGATACACACCAGGTTGCTTGTTACCGACACACACAAACATGCATGGGCCCAATTCCAAAGCCAACAGCTTAACCACTAGCCTAAAAAGGGGGATTCCCCTTGGCCGGGGGAGATATTTGGCTTTTGGTCATCAGGCAGAGGCTCTGAGCCAGTGTTGATTTTGACAGCACATTTTGATTTAGTTTTAGTCATAGTCTTTTGAATAAAATAGTTAATTTTAGTCATATTTTAGTCATCTGAAATGTTTTACTGTCAGTCTAGTTTTAGTTGACTAAACATCATAAGATTTTAGTCGACTAAATCTGCAGTTGATTTAGATTTAGTGTATTTTGGCGACACCTTGATGGGGTTGTACTGCCTGATTTTACACAGATTTTACACAGCCGATCTACAGCCTATTTTCAGAGCGCAACACCCAAACCCAAACAAGCATAAAATGACTCGTCTTTTAGTTCTCTTCTCCTCTAGTCCCTCACTAACATTTTAGTCTAGCTTTTATTTGTTGACGAAATTGTAAAAATTGTAAACTTTTATTTTAAATTAAAATAAATAATAAACTGTATTATTATAATATTATATATTTGGCTTCCAAACTTTGCAGGGTACACGCAGCGTGCAATTTCCGTGAAACTTCGCACGCACATTCTCCCAAGGAAGAAATGCCACCTGACATTTTTCAAATCAGCCTCATGGTGGCGCTATAACAGGCCGATTCGCATTTATATCTATGACTGCACCGATCTACGTGAAGCGCACACTCCCTTGAGGTCAAGGAAAAACCTCTGGCCTGCATTTTTCACATCAGCCTTTTATAGCGCCACCAGGAGTCCGATCTTACTACAAATTTTGTCCAAACATCACACAAATCGGTACACATGATCTCTATAGTCATGTGATCAACACGGATTTGTCTGATTTTTCATGTTCTCTCCTGATTGGCTAAGATTGCCATCTAAAGTTTGCAGGAGTGGCCTGTTTTGAACAAAATGCCTCAAATCATGAACGCAGCGTTTGATTGCCGTGCAATCTTGAACGCACATTCCCACTAGGTTGAGGAAGAAATGCAACCCTTTTCACATTGGCCTATTATGGCGCCACCAGCAGGCCAATTTTAGCTGAACAATTATTTTTATATTACTCCTACATATTTTGTCCAAACATCATGCAAATCGGTACACATGATCTCTATACAGTAGTTAAGTGATCAAAACAGATCTGTCCGATTTTTCATATTCCATCTTGATGTGAATTCCGAACATTGCTGGCCCACACTAACCTACCTGACCTGGCGGAGACCTGTGCTCATTGAGGTGCCCACAATGTTTAGGTGCCCCTGTATCCCTCTACTCTACCACACAGGCTGGCTAAAGTACTGTTTCATTCATTAACATAAGTTCTGTATTGCACTTTAAAGCGTAAATATGGCACCTCGTCTTCCACACAGCCAGGCTGTGTGGCACAGCTGAAACAGAGCAGTATTTACTGTAGCCGTCTGCATGGCCTTTCTCTTTATGAAGACCACTTACACTTTATTTATATTATGTACACATCCGACGCTTACAAATATTAGGACAGTAGAGTCTACATACTGTACACCAGGTCGATGACATTTGTAAGTAGTGCGACTTCAAACAGAAAAAGCCTGTTTTATCTACAAGTCAAACAGACAGTGCAACTTTAAGAGGTTCCAGGCGGTCCCCAGCTAAATGATTGATAGCTGGGAACTAAATGGCTCGGTATGGGTCTGTAACTCAGACAGTGTACAGATGGAACCAAATGGACCCAGACCGTGGCCAAATGCATATCAAACAGGGCGTCCTTGAAATTAAAAATGTTTGTGCCAGATTCGGCTTCTCTGCTTCTCTCTAATTTGTGTCTTGCACGCACTCAGTGACAATGAATGTACCTTTTATTGTGTTTCTTTCCCAGGTGAGTGCACGGTGATGGGCATTCCCAGTGTCACCACCAACCTCTCAGGATTCGGCTGCTTTATGGAGGAGCATGTCTCAGATCCCAGTGCCTATGGTATGTGCACGGACAGACAGACAGACAGACAGACAGACAGACAGACAGACAGACAGACAGACAGACAGACAGACACTCTCCTCTGTTAGATGGTATATTGTTTACACAGATGCTAGATTCATGGTTTACCTGATATCCTAGTTTCTTGAGGCAATACACTGTCTCTCTGCATTCTACGAACGTGATTATTTACCTTGCTTATTGTAAGTCACTCTGGATAAGAGTGTCTGCTAAATACATAAAATTGTAAATTGTTACTGACTGCTTTCACCTACTATATGTCGTCTTTCACTGTGTATATTCCCACTTGTCACGATACTGCTCTCTTACTCCCCCACCCCCCCTGGTTCTCGCCAGGTATTTACATAGTGGACCGGCGGTTCCGTTCGGCTGATGAGTCGTGTAACCAGCTGACCCAGTTCATGTTCAGCTTCTGCCAGCAGTCTCGGCGCCAGCGGATCATCCAGCGAAACCGCACCGAGCGGCTGTCCGACCTGCTGGACTGGAGATACCTGGGTCGGGTCAGTATATCTGCCACTCCAGCACCACTGTAGACGACACACGACTGTTGACCCGTTAAGCCTGTTTTACACTCTGTAGTACGATGGTGTTACTTACCAAAAAGAACTGATCTACACGCTAAAAATGCAACCTGTAGATCAGTTATTTTTGGAAGCTGTGTTCACGTTCACTCTTCCATTGGAAATAATAGTCCAACCTGCTTCCGGTCTCCTAAAAAGGAGTACTTCACACAGATATGGGAAGTAAACCGAGATGGAATGTCTTCTTTTTTTTTGTCTTGGCTAACACTTGTGTTTTCTGTGTTGTTATATGATTTGTCTGTTGGCTTGTGATTGACAGTTCTACGTACACGCCCGCCACCTGGCCCTCAGCAGAGCTTTCCCTGACAAGTTCAAGGTGGACCCCATCGCACAGCACACGGTACAGAACACAGTGTGTTACCACACCAACGCTACTATTAACCCATTAAGACCGCATCTGAAAGCATCTGTGTCCTTTTAGATTTTAGCATTGGCTATTCAAAAATAGAAGCTGTTCAAGCTCACAGCGCGTCATTTCGTGCCGCACTGCGAGCTTGTAGATCTGCTATTTTAGAAAAATCATACAATTTTGTGCGAACCTTTGAATCTTTTAAGTGAAACATTTGAACCCAAATCTTTGCTTCTGGGGGTCCTTGGAACAAAATATTTTGAGATGGGGGATCCGCAGTCAAATACGTATAATTTTAGGGGTCCTTGATATGAAAATGTTTGAGCACCACTGATATAGCAAGTCTTTCAGAAAACTGTTCTGATTTAGAAGACATTTGTAGAATCGGCCTCAGGTCTTAATGGGTTAATATGACTTCTCCTCTATTTTGCTTCTCTTTCTTTTTCTCCATGCATTACTGTATTTGTATTACTAATAATACTGTGTCACAAAGCAAAAAGCTGTATTGTACCAAGTCATTCCTTCAGCAGAAAAAGTGTCAGTAAGATCCCAGATTCGTGTCACCATACAGTAGATACTACACAGGCATTCTATCATTTGACAATGGACTGCAACCCTGATTCATACTTTGTCCTGTGATGGTGCTTGCGTGCTGAAAATGGCAGATCTTCAAGCTCACACTGTGTTGCGGATGTGACGTGTTATTTTATTTTATGTTTTATATATAGGCCTACATATATAAAACATAAAATAAAATAAAACAACACGTCACATCCGCGACATGGTATAAAAACAACGGTGTATATATACAGGTATATATTTATGTGTATATATATATATATATATATATATATATATATATATATATATATATATATATACACACAGTATACATTACATTACATTACATTACGGTCATTTAGCAGACGCTTTTATCCAAAGCGAGTATAATTTATTTTTCTACATTTAACTACTTTAATATTATAATGGAAGTCAATGGGGGTCGGATCGGGCTGAAACCTTGCCCAACTTTGGAGCCATTCGTCGTAGATACATCATAATTTAATTTAGAAGTTCATTTAGAATATTGGCTAATTTAGAAGTTGATAGTGTTTTCAAATAGATTGTTTTATATAAGTAATATTTTCATTGTAACCTCCTCCCAGAATGACACTTACAGCATAGCTGTAAAAAAAAGTGTATCATCTTCACAACACAATTGTTGTGAAGCAAGGGCCCAGGTCTTCTGGCCTGGCAAATAGCCTGTTGTTAAGCAATCTGTCATATGTACCAAATGCATGCAGTTGTAGCAGTAACATTATTCAGATGTTTGTCAAGATTCAATTCAATTGTCCAATGTGTGGCCCTTCACCCCCTTTATTGAAGTCAGTATGGTCCTCTGGGGGAAAATGCTGCCCACCCCTGCTCTAGTGTCACAAGGACAAGCTGTACCCAAAACAATAGCTATCAAGTCTAAGCGAAGACATCTTGACTCTTAAGCAAAATATCTCACCTTATCGTAAGGATGAACAACATAAGGAAACATTCAAAGTTGGATAAAGGCAAACATAATAACAATATAACATAGAATTCTACCATAATTCTCCTCACTTGTTATTAGAGCCTATCTTTGTTTTGAGATGTTGTGATGTGTTTTAGGGGGTTGTACGCGCTGCAGAGACCTTCCTTTAAACCTGTGGTTCTCAAAGTGGGGTCAGGGGTTCCAGGGGGGTAAACAAGTAGTTAATATAGCGTCACAGTCATTTGAACCACTTTAGCCATTATTTTATACTTTGGCTATTCAAAAATGGCAGATATACAAGCTCACATGAGCTTGTAGATCTGCTATTTCTGAAAAATCGTGAACATTTGTGCCAAGCTTTGAATATATAAACATATATTTTTAAAGCGAAAGTTTTTAACTAAAATCTTTGCTTCTGGAGGTCCCTGGAATTATTGAGATGGGGGGTCCAATTACATATAATTTTGGGGTTCTTTGACATGAAAATGTTTGAGTACCACTGATATGGCAGCATACGTTTTTCAGAAACCTGTTAGGATTTAGAAGACAATTTTTTAATCGGCCTCAGGTCTTGGGTTAAACCACTGGTTTCCAACCTTAGGTCCGGACTCCGGGCCCCGCTTAGGGCACAGGGGTCTGGGGCGTGAGGCCATGTCTGTCTGGAGGAAGTCCAAAATGTTAAACATGTTGCACAAAATCATGCGCTGCCTTCGTCCACTTTCAACCTGGCACTCCTGGCAAAAATATGTGGGGGGGGGTCTCGGCTTTTGTCAGATGTAAGAAGGGGGGCCGCCAAGGAAAAAAAGGTTGGGAACCACCGCTTTAAACTGCGTTAGGGTCCATAATAATCATCATCATCCTGATGACTGACAGGATCCTGTTGAATGGGACCCACATCACCTGGGCTTTAATTGACAGCGTAACATTTGGATGAGTGACAGACTTCTGATTCAGATCTCCGTAGAATGGCACGGAATACGTACGTTGTCTCTCATACTGTATGTTCATTCTCTCCTGGTGCTCTCCACTCATCCATCACTTTTCTTTCTGGTTAATTATGCGGTTGAGTCTATGGTCCACATACTCTGCATGCAAGCACGCACGTACGCACGCACGCACGCACACGCGAGCACACACACACAAAATGTCTGTTTCTTACATTCTACTAAACTTGTGGGAACATTAGGCCCTTAAAAGCATAGTAATACAAGTAAACACACACACACACACACACACACACACACACACACACACACACACACACACACACACACACACACACACACACACACACACACAGAAAGTATGCCTGGTACACGATGAGCAACCTATGCCTCCTCTTGCTCTCTTGCGTTCACAGACGGAGGGCTTCCGCTACCCCCGGCCCTACTCTGTGCCCCCCTCCCCCTCGGCCTCCCTCCACTCCACCCCTCACCACAGCGATGACGAGGACGAGTCCTACGACGAGGACGTGGAGGTGGAGAGGGACAGGCTGAACATCAAGTCTCCCATCAACCTGGGCATGGTGCCGGAGGGCAAGAAGAAGCTGCCCAGCGAGTCGAGCGACTGACGACCGGACGACCCCGCGCTGCGTGCGAGGCGTAGTCAAGTTGTAACAGGCAGGTACACGAGTGTACCTTACAGTCGTACACCTGCATCTCTGGGCATTCGCAGAATACACTGTACCTCTGAGAAGTGTACAAATGGAACCAAATGGACTCTTACAGGTCCATTTGGTTCCATTTGTACGCTTAAATTAATAAATTAACCCTCAGAGGGCCCTATTTTGCGCGTTTTAAGTACCAGGTCTTATGACCAAACGCCTCCAGGGCTTAAGTTAGGTCATAAGACCTGGTACTTAAAGGGGAAATCCACCCATTTTCAATATTTAACTATGTCATTAATATAGCATAAAGGAGTTGTGTGGAAATAAGAAAAAAGTTCCCCCCTTTTCTTTTTGCCTTGAACTGGAGGATTGATTGTGAGTTTAACATTGCAAATTACAACGTGATGACTCATCATGTTGTAATTTGCAATGTTAAACCCACAATCAATCCTCCAGTTCAAGGCAACACAGAAAGGGGGGAACTTTTTTCTTATTTCCACACAACTCCTTTATGCTATATTAATGACATAGTTAAATATTGAAAATGGGTGGATTTCCCCTTTAAGACACGCAAAATAGGATAGGGCACTCAGGTTTTACTGTGTACTCATCTGTCAGACAAATAGGCTCTGTGCATAATTGTAGTTCCCTTTTCCAGGAGGTGGCATACCTGTTCCCTGTTCCAGGTTCAGTTTCCTATATACCTAGCTTCATTTGATTGGCTCAGCAGCCGATTTATGTTTTCCAGTTCACATCTGTCGCTGAGACAATCAAATGAAGCTTTGGGAAAACTGAAATCAGAAACAGGAAATGTTTATGCCGCCTTCTGGAAAAGGGAACTACAATTATGCACACAGAGCCCTACTGTGATGGAAACATTTGGGATGGCAGGATCAATGTTTGACCACCTGAGCGTGAATTACACATTTCCTGAACCACGACACCATTTACACAGCCGCTTCAAAAAGCCCAGCCAGGCCACACCAATAAGCCCTTTTCACTCAATTGTCCTACTTAAATAAAGGTTTAAATTCCCTTTTTGAACATTCCTGCCCATCATGTTAGATGAGCATATTGTTTGTGAAACTAGTAGTGCAATCGGTCAGGAATTGCACTACTACTACTACTGTCAGTAAAATGTTTCTGATAACGCCGTTGCTCTGTTCCAAGTCGAGTTACTATAGTTACTTTTAATTTCAAGGACGCCCATAACTCTGAGAGTGTACAAATAGGTTCCATTTGTACACTGTCAGAGTTACAGACCTTTTTAAGGCTCCATTTGGAACCCCATCAATGAACCCTGAGGGTCCCTGGACCACACCTAGGCTACAATCTCTCCTTTGAAACAAATGCCTGGCTTTTGAAAAACATGTTTTCAACAATGTTTTCCCTTGTTTTACATTCCCTCAGCTATAGTTTGTTTTTACAAAGAGAAATGATTGAAAATGTTTGATTACTCTGCCCTGTAAACTCATGACAGTATTATGTATGATGCTGGAAGATTGAAATTCAGTCAATTAAATAATTATGCCCTTCAATTAAATACATGTATTGGCATATTTTATAGCACTAGAGCTATATAACATATGAGTACTTTAAATCAGTCAGTCAAATCAATCTTTTTCCAATGCATTTGGCCACGGACCCCCATCTGAAAACATTTTGTGCTTGTGTTTTTTTATGCAAAGGAAATATTCTCACATCCGCTTAGTTCAGATGCAGGTGCGTCGGACAGTGACAACTGAAGCAATCATGAAAAAACGTATTTCATGAAAAAAAGTCCTGCACACTGCTCTTGCTCAGCAGCGTCAGTTTTTATTCAAATTCACAGACGTTTCGGTCCCTCTCGACCTTCATCAAGAGTGTCTTAGTGCTTGTGTTTTTCAAATGTTTAAAAAATATAGTGTTGTCACATTCTTTCAAATTTATTAGAAATTAGCAGATCTACAAGCTCACAACACGTGGCATTGCGACACATTGTAAGCTTGTACATTGGCTATTTTGAATAGCAGATGTATATAGGTTTAAACTGATTTTGATGCTATATTCTTTTTTTCTAGGGACCCCTTGGAACCCCCTCAAAGACCACTGGGGGTCACTTGACCCCACTTTCAATACCACGACTAAATAATGTGCGAATGAACTGTCAGCCGATGACTCCACTTCTGTGATCAAACAATCTCAGGCAAAAGGTGCTATCATGAATTCAAACCAATTTTATTAAAATAATGCAATACATTTCAAGCCAAGTGATATTTACAAAACCAATTTCTTCTCTCCCTTCAATGTGGAGCTGAGTCTGTGACATCCATAAGCGAAGAGGATTTTTTTTTTACAATAACGATCAATGGATTAAAGTCTCTCAGAAGTATTCCCTTTTCCATATTGGCAGGTCCTTGAAGAACACCTGATCAGGACTTTCATCAGCTAGAGAGAGAGAGAGAGAGAGAGAGAGAGAGAGAGAGAGAGAGAGAGAGAGAGAGAGAGAGAGAGAGAGAGAGAGAGAGAGAGAGAGAGAGAGAGAGAGAGAGAGAGAGAGAGAGAGAGAGAGAGAGAGAGAGAGAGAGAGAGAGAGAGAGAGAGAGAGAGAGAGAGAGAGAGAGAGAGAGAGAGAGAGAGAGAGAGAGAGAGAGAGAGAGAGAGAGAGAGAGAGAGAGAGAGAGAGAGAGAGGAAAGGAAAAGAGTTTTAGTCTTCTATTGTAATTAAAGGACAACTTGACCTGTGTTCAAATGGATCCAATGTAGTTATTATTTAGTCACAAGCTCTAAATACTTTTCATTTAGTTCAATATTTATAAAACCCACAGACACACTTACCCACTTTCACTATCACTTTCAACGTTTCCTCCCCAAAACTATGACAACGAAGTAGGGCATTCATTTACGAAAAAAAAACATAAAAAGTTGAAATATGGATACAAGGTTTCTGCCCGACTGCGACAATTTGTGAGTTGTTTCTTCATCTCACCTTCCTCCTTGACCTGCTGCAGAAAATTGAGCAGAACAGTTGCGGCCTGGTTGACACTCAGCCTCTCCGTGTTCTGACTACGGGTCTCTGCAAAGAAACGCACATTACAACAGACCCACCCAACATGGACCTTTGTTTATGCAAAAACTACATTTTCCCCTTGACCCATTGAGACCTGAAGCCGATTCTACACGTCTCCTAAATCTCAACAGTTTTCTGAAAAACGTATGTTTCTATATCAGTGGCGTTCAATCTTTTTCATGTCAAGGACCCCCAAAATGATATGTATTTGGCTGCGGACCCCCATCAAAATATTTTGTTCTAGGGACCCCCCCAGAGGCAAAGATTTGAGTTAAAAATGTTCGCTTTAAAGATATATATATATTCAAAGATTTGCACACATTTTCACGATTTTTCAAAAATAGCAGATCTACAAGCTCGTAGCGCGGCACTCGGTGCCGCGCTATGAGCTTGTATATCTGCTATTTTTGAATAGCCCAAAGTGTAAAATAAAGCTTTTTAGCTCAAATCTAAAAATGACACAGTTCCAGGTCTTAAAGGGTTAAAAAAAAAACTCTTTTCAACAGAGACCTATGAAAACTACATTTTCAGGACAATGTGGAGACAATGTGGTATCATAATTTCATTAGGATGACTTCCAGGTAGGAGTTCACAATTGTAGGATTATATCGTTTGTAAGAGAATTGGTATACTATACTGTACCTGCAATTTACAATTACAATTTACCATTTAGGCATTTAGCAGACGCTCTTATATCCTGAGCGACTTACAATAAGCAAGGCCAAGACCAAGACTAGCATCAGTCTAAACAAGAATATGCCATACAGAATAATAATCTGTACATTGAAACTATAGCATACCAGGTAAACAATGAACCTAGCATCTGTTAAAATAACATGCTATCTAAATGACATTCTTGACGTTACCTAAGTGTAAGGTGTCATACACGTCTCCTTCTTTGCGGTCCTCTGAGATAAACCTTCGTCCCTCTGAAATGACATCACATACAGTATTGGCATAGAGTATGCGTTAGTTTGAAACGTTTCATTCAGGGAGCGATATCGATAAACAAATCTTTTTTTTAACTTTTACTCCTTTACATTTGGGCCAAATGTAAAAGAGTGAAAAACATTATTTACTTATTTTTTTTACTATTTGTTTTACTATTTAAAACATTGTTTGTTTGTTTAATTCACTCGGAGATATGTCAGCCAAATTGTGTTGGACATGCACTTATATTTTATACATTTAAATTACAAATTTAAATAATAAATCAGATCGTATGATTTTCAGCAACCCAGTACTTGAGCATTCTTTTCACAAGATACTTACTGAAGTAATTATTTGGATCACTATATTTATTCTATTTCAGTCATTATTTTTGAGTAATGTTATTTTTACTTGAGTACAGCTTTTGGCTACTCTGCCCACCTCAGCAAGTGACACAAAAGCTACAAAAGATTACAGTAAAACAGATGCAGGGTACTTACGAGTTCCCTTTAAGTACAGCATAGCCTGGGGAGTCCAGTTTCTCCGCTGGAAACTTTCCTTTCATTTGGAAGCAGAAATAAAAATAATCAAGCTTATTTTTGAATATTTGACATTTTTGAAAATTAATTACATGTAAATGAACTGAAAATCCTGGATGCTCAACTAGGTTTGAATACTTTGGTTCTTGTGAGTACTATTAATTATGAAGTGAAATAAAAAAAGGATGAACTTTTAAAATGATAAATAATGTTATTTACCTTTGGTGCGCTCAGCGAATGTGAGACAAAGGTTGCCAGTAGTAAAAGTGTTAGTGTGTAGGCTAAAGTAATGGTCCTCAACCCCTATTGGATTCAGAAAGAGAACAGCATATTGAATTACACAGCTTGCAGTACAGCGTTGGTTGAGCAATACTTACAAAGATTGAGTTATATTTGCTCTAGTCAATGTGCCATCATCTACAATTTATTGCATAATTTAAGCCAATTACACAATATTCTCCCCAGCATTGTCCATTTGTAAAATAGTTTAGCACTAGAGGAGCGCAGAATATTAAATATATTGTCCAATGAACAGTAGTCTGATGTATAAGCATGGTTTATCAGCCGTCTGATGATAAAATCAACTTGGTGGTCTATTGAAGTAGCCTATTAAAGGAGTAGTTCAACCAAAATCTGACTTATTTTCTATCAATTTCACACCCTACGAAGCCTTGAATTCATGGAGATTCTTTAGTTTTTGTCGCATTCCTAAGCCAAGAATTCGATGACCGGGTGGCTGCTCAGTAGTCTCCTACTTTGAGTCTCCTACCGGATAGATTCCGCCGGTCATCAAATTATTTGGCGTTGGAATGCGACAAAAAAAAAAAAAATCTCCATGAATTCAAGGCTTTATGGGGTGTGTAATTTTTGTTTGGGTGAACTAGTCCTTTAAGTGTAGTAATTAGGCTATAAAGTAAATATACTTACTTTCATTGTGATGACAGATCCTAAAGGGACAAGAGTAGGTTGGTCTCAAATGGTAGAAGAGAGACAATCTAACGGTGTTCGTTATCGCTTACCCTCTATTTATGTTGTTGGGGTGGGGTGGAGGGGGGAACCTCTATGGCCCAAGGCACTACGTAGCTGTGAACAGACGTCAACAGCGATAGGTCACGCCAATTTGATGAAGTAGGGGCGGTTGAGGTTGTGAATGGACCAAGGCACCAATCAATTCCTTTTTCATTCATTGCCGACTGTACTGTATATCAATGAATGGAAATTGCTGTCATAGGCAGACCTACTGCAATAGTGCCGCAACGGACTGTGTACATTTATTTGATCAAAAATGAATAAACTGTGAGGGATCGTGGACTTGATTCAGTCTTATAATGCTTTAGGTTACTTGTCAGTGGGGGAGATTTTCTCTTTGGGATATTGATATGTTTACGCCTTGCTCACTGAAGCAGTTAACGGACAAATGAGGTCTGGAGCCCATGAATGAATAGCCAATGCTCTCGATTAATTGATAACCTGCATCTCCCCTCAGGAAATAGGACAGGAGCTGTGTTTGCGTCCCCTAATTTCACCAATTTAGGAATCACGACATTCCAAAAAATGGGAAACAATTGGTACTTATTGCTAAATTATTCCTGGCAATACTATTGCAATTATTTCTGGCATTTCTTATTTATCGTCTTCTGGAATGCTGGAACCAGTTTTTGACCATTTTTACAATTGGTCTATTCAGTTGATTGGTCTTTTAATGTCATACAGTTCATTTCAAAGCTGACGTGTAGCATTTTGGACTGAAACCTGCAGTGATAATGCATTAAAGTGGTGTCAAGGTCTAGAATATAGTTTGCTTCCAGTATAGAATTCTGAATTCTAAATTCTTCTTGAATTCATGATGTGGAATCGACTAAACAAATGACAAGACACACTGCCAACTTTCATTGTATATTTACAAAAGTGGCATACAGCAAAATATTGTCAAAGCATTGTCATTTCAAATGTAATCATTCAGTACTTTGTTTTATTTGAAAGGCAACACCACTCACTTTAGGAACTTGTGTCTGCATGCCATTGCTGGAGTCGGGACAGTTCAACCAATGTTGATGAGCACAATATATTATACTGTATAACTCTTTCAAAGCTAGGATTTGTCATGATGACAAATGTATGGTTGCGCCATTGAATATTAAACTGCACATGGGGGTGTGAATGATACTACATAAAAGGATGTTTGTGGGGATCGTGATACATTTTCTGGTTCAAACCTGGTAAAATAATAAAGTAATTTTGGCACATAAACTAAACAGGCCCGCAACGCCAAAGTACTCCATTTCTGGATTTGAAAGAATAGCTTATTTTCACACATACAACTAGACTGCCCTCAACCTCAGAATAACGTCATTCATTCTTAAATTGGGTAGTATTGCCCTTACCACGGTAAAAGTCAAACTCTTGTGATCCTTAAAAAAAAAAGTAGTAGTAATATTTAAGTAATCCCATTAGCCAGTCATACACAGAAAGATAACAGTAGGAAAATACAACTGCCACACCTGGTAGTCAAATAGCCGCACGAGAGAGAGAAGACACGGTAATTGACACAAATATCGGACATGAAATTCTAGTCCAAATAAAGTTTAAAGCACAGGCACTGTAATGTCTCATTTATACTGCGTTGGATGACGGTGTCCCGCACCAAGAATAGCAGAGCTACAAGCTCACAATGCATTGCAACTATTCTTGACGCGGGACACCGTCATACAACGAACCGTGCACTCACACAAAAAGCAACAACAAGCGACAAAGTGACCGGGAGTCATTCAATTCATTTCAAATGGGTACTGACTACACGGAGACAAGAGGCCCGGTGACAAGGTTGCTGCGACTTCACGGCCTCAGAAAGCTGAAAACATTTCATCTCATGTGAATGAGCAGCGCCTCGATTCGAGCGTCCACGAGTGATGGATGATTTTTTTTTCTTTCATTCATACTGTACTGTAGTATAGGTGAACAGCTCCTGAATTTTGCAAAATGTAGATTATTACGTTAAACATTAATTTGGTATATTCTTACAGTAGGTGAATTCGTAACAGAACATACATACAGCATAGCCTATGTTTATGCATGCAATGCAGTATATACTGTGACAGCGGGGAATGACGTAATCCTACACTGCATGCTTAATGTGAATTCAATCAATATTGAATAATTTATGGTCTATTTCTCGCCTAAAATGTTGTCAGAAACCATTTTAGTTGTACTAATTAAATAAGTATATAGCCAATTAGCTCACTTCCATACAAGCTCCTCAGAACTCCACTTCCTCACATATACAGCTAGATGCAGTGACAAGGAATTCACACCCGTCGTCACTTTTGGTGCTTTTTAGTAATTGATGACTGCGACTTGTTGGCGACACACAGCAATAAAAAAACGCATTTCGTGTGAGTGCACGGTAAGACTTAAGTATAAATCAGGCTTTTATGTAACAACAAACTTTCTCTCCATGTCTCTTTCTTACAAGCAAAGTAGAAGCAAAACGAGCACAACTCAGTCCTTTAAAACAATTGTTTACCGGGTGCACGGCTCAACAAGACTCAATGTATAAGACAAATAATTGCCAGCAATCCAAAGTCTTTCTGGTACTTTTTAATTCATGAAAAGGCACAGTCAAACACGGACGTGTTTCGACGGCGAAACAAATCCGTGTTTGCCCGTGCCTTTTCATGAATTAAAAAGTACCAGAAGGACTTTGGACTGCTGGCAATTATTTGTCTTATACATCTTTCTTACAAGCAGTCAGGAGTGTTTTGTGTACATTCCACAGAGTAAGAGAGCCACGTGGATAGAGTCCAGGGAATCTTTCGGGAGAGTCCTCCATTTACTTCTTTATAAAGTTGCATTCAGCGGCGGAGAGATCAACGACGTCTGACATATCCCGATGTGAACTTCTTGGTAACGAGATCCTTTAGTAACAGTCTCCTGAAGGTAACAGGGCCTGAAGAGCCTTCCACTGCTTACGTTGGCCAAAACCAGTAACCGATGCATACAGTATAAAAGCAGTCTTTTGCCTGCCAAACGGGAAAGTAATCTTAATGTGTATAGCCGTAACTGTCGCGGGGTCAGCCAGTGACCGAAGGGAGATCGTGTTGCTTTTTGAAACTACTGTACTGCACTGACACAGGCCTTCTCTGGATACAAAAAGTCACCATTATACCATGTTATTGCTCTCGCCCACTTTGTCCACAAACTGTAAAATGAGAGAGAGAAGGAAGTAATGTTATAATACGCCATACACTGCATTTCAACACTCCTTACATACAAAATACAATGAAAATGTGATATTGATCTATGCCATAGGTCAAACTGCATTAGGATGATTATTACTAAACAAATATTTGATATTTGCTTGGCACATACAAAATCATTTGTCTATGAATGAGAGAACACATGCATGACATGCTTTAGACTTAGTGTTCGGTAGGGCTGGGCGATACGACTTCAAATCAGTATCACCATTATTTCAAACGTTTGCCTCGATTAGTATTACCATTAAAGCACACACCTTCTTTCACAGTAAAAATTGCAGATCTACAAGCTCACAACGTTTTGCAATGCGACGTGTTGTGAGCTTGTAGACCGGCTATTTTTGTACACCACCAATTCAATTCAATTCAATTCAATTCAATTCAAAGGGCTTTATTGGCATGAGAAAACATACGTTTACATTGCCAAAGCAAAAAGCACCACCATTGTACAACAAAGTCAGTTTCTATATATTTAGTAGTCAGTTAATTGCCCAGCCCTAGTGTTAGGTTTTATGAAAACATCAATGAGTGAATTGGTGCGCTCTCTATGCATAACTAATTTGCTCACATTTAGCCATCTATAAAACACTGTTTTCATTTGACATGTGTTATGACAGGTTAACAGGTTGTACATGCTGACATGCATGGGAAAATCGGCAGCGACTGACCAAGACTGCTGATTGTCCTCACAGCCTTACGAAGGCTTTAAAAAGACAGAGAGACGTTTCACATCAAAACAAAGCCTTCCGCACAACACCACACAGGGAGCATGTCCATTAGCCACAAAACTAACCAGCCTTTTTCTTTTCTTTTTTGAAGTTCTGGCTACACCATAGCAGTAGAATTAGCACATTGTGCCAACTCCACACAAAAGCTATAGTTTGAGTGGCTACCTAAAACAGCACATTTGTGTGTTTGTTAACAAGTATAATGGTCTGGAAAACCTTTGCTATTGTCCATTTTGATGGTGAATTACACAACGTGGTTCCTCCTCAGGTTTTGTGTCTAATGAATGCACCTTTTTGACGGCCATGTTTACACGCAGGATGCAACAGACAACAGCCCCACTGTACAGTAGCCACACTATTGCATCGGATCGGCCGTTAGGAGTTCAGGAAACAAGACGGCGGTCGTCAGTTTGGTTAATCAAGTCTGGTTACGGTGTTTTCGTGAGGTCAGTTCTTTTGGAGCGGCTGCATGTAAACACAGGGAACCAAGTGCTGGTACTATGCTAGCCAGTACTCACTCCACTGATGAACGGCAGGTTTAGAATGGAGCCAAGGATGGGTATTCTTCTGATGAATCCTACGACCACTGGGAAGAAACCCCTGGATGGGACAGAAGGTGACAGAGAGAGAAGGCTTCAATCACTGACAGCGTCATATGAAAACATTTAATCTGCAACACAATTTATACAATATGTAGTGGGGGTCCCTGCCTGGTTCATCTGTCTCTCAGCTAAGGGGTCCTTGGGCTGAAGAAAGTTGAAGACCCCTGCAATTTGAACCTAAAGAGTTGCGTCATTCCCTCACCTGAACAAGAGGAAGAAGCCGTAGACCTCCAGCACAACGCCAATGATGGGCCAGCCTATCAGCACTATAAACACCCCTCCCAAGAAGAAGCCGGTGGCCTTCATCTTGTGCTTCTGGAAGAAGAAACGGAAGGTCCTCTCCAGGCCGATGACGAAGGCCAGCCCGGCCACAAACAAGATCTGGGCGGAGGGAAAGATAAGATAACTCGATATCAGAGAATGCTTGTCTAAACTTAACTTCCTCTCATAAGAATGTGAGCCAGAGAGAGAGACCAAAACAGTGGTTATCTCAAAGTTTTACATTTCAATGTTTATTTTATTTGACATGGACATCACAATCACATTGGACGGTACAGATATAATGCTTGAGTGTCCTAGAACAAGTTCAACACCTGCCCACGGGAGGCTTTTCTAAATAGAATAACTATTATCTAAACTCCAATCAAATACTGTGCAGGGAATCGAAATCACACACGATACACACACTATAAAATAAAGGCAACATAACCAGTTATAGTCAAATTAAATTATGTGAGCAGTCTGAGCACTGTGTTGCTTTGATTGAGTCCTCTGTTAAAAAAACACCTCCATCAGTCTATCGTTTTAGATCAGTGGGCAGAGAGACTCCCCATAACTCTGAGAGTGCACACATTTGTCCATTTGTGCACTCTCAAGAGTGACAGACCTGTAAGGGTCCATTTGGAACCCCCTCAAGGAACCCTGAGGGTCCCTAGACCCCACTTTGAGAACCACTGATATATAAGAAAGAGGTGAGTGCAGGTCAGTAACATGGAAAGTTCTCAGGTTTACAGTAACTGTACACTATCTCACGCTACTATGACTACAGAGAGAGCAGGAACAGAAAGGCACCTGTGAGTTTCTCAGTGTCACGCAGAGATAACAGCAGTGGGATCAATTCAAGCAGTGACACTTACATTTCCAATAGCCAGAAGGGCTTTGTCGAAGAACAGGATCATTCCAAAGAAGAGGAAAAACACGCCGAAGCCCGTCAGTCCCATCCCAATCTCTGTGGGACACAGACAAGAAGACACAAGGGGAATGCGATTATGTATCTGCTAAATAATACTGATCATCATTTCTGAGATGGGATGATTGTGGAATATTGCTTAAGTACTAGTCTTGTAAACTTTATTCTCAATGTTCTCACTTAGGAAAAGGTGAGGAATTGTTACACTTCTTGGACATTGTATGATTTATCATATAATGTCTTCCCTCAATTATTTATAAAAAATAGTCAGAGGTAATGAAACGTCCAATCATTACTTTCTATCACAGAAGTCTTCAACAAGGGGTTAGGGACCCCTAGGGGGTCTTCAGAGTAACTATAGGGGGTCCACCAAATCTTTGTGTGATGGGGAACTTTAGCTGTTCAATCTACAAGCTCACAACGTCTCGCGCTGCGAGGCGTTGTAGATCAGCTATATCAGAGCTTGTAGATCAGCAAAACATTGAAGACCCCTGTTCTATTATAAGCTCCAGGCCACAATAATCACCCACCCAGCTAATAAGAGTGGGAGTCAGAAGGGCAACAGGATAGGTGGGTAGTGGGCACTAAGGACATCTGGGCACCTCTATGTTATTCCATAATGAAGAGATTTTTTGGAAAATGGTCTTAAGTCAAGTTAAGTATACATGATTAGAACATGATTGAACATTTGACAATTGAGATCTAATATTACTACACTTGCCAGAAATTGCTACAAACCCTGTATAGCCAGTCATTTTGGGGCATAAACAAGAAGTGGAAGGATAGAATTAAGTCTGATCATGATGTACCGTGCATGTTCACATCATGTATACTTTACATTACTTAAGACCATTTTTCAAATATATGTTTTTGTAACATTATGGACAAAATAGGCAATTTTACATCGAGGTGCCCAGATGTCCCTGGTGCCCACCTATCCTGATCCGTCAGAAGCCCTGAGTGCTGCTGGCATGATGTCACAGTGGATGGCATCATGACATGGACAAAAATCAGACCATCAGGGCCAATGTATTTAGCATTGTTAGCTTTAGCTAGCTTACTGCACATCAGCTGAGAGAGCCGGTTAAAAAGGAGAAGTCAATAGGCAACAGCTGGTCGCTTATTATTATTAATCTGCAGAACAAACTCAAATCAAAAGGTCTTACTTTGGGAGTCCGTTAGAGAAATCATCTTGGCGACGCTTCAACAGCTCAGGACAACAGCGTATGAATAATTAAATGTGGGATATTATTAATAATATGATTAAACTCTAATGATGACAGCTGCCACTGCAGCAGCAAGCCAACAAGCCACGTCTTCCGGAAACACGCCTTCTCCGATGACGTTTTCCGGCGGAAACACTCTTTATTTGGATGACGTTTTCCGGGTGTACATTTGGGCTGCGTTCAATACAACTACTGTAAAAACAACTCCCATGGTTCAACTACTGTTAAAAACTCCCATAGTTCATACAACTACTGTTTAGTAGTGTATATTTGTCTTTCATACATTTTTCGATGAATTGAGTACAAAGAACCCCAAAAAATCCTCTTAAAAGAACTTGTATTGAACTGTACTTCCCTGTGCTTGTCTTTGCAAACTGTTAATAAAGTATTAAATCAATCAATCAATCAATGTTAAAGACTCCCACATGTTCGATACTGTTAAAAACTCCCACAGTTCAATTCAACTACTCTTAAAAACTCCCATATATACACAACTACTGTCAATCAATCAATCAATCTCGTTATATTCTACTTAAAAAAGAAAAGAAAAGCAAAACAATAACAAATTAAACAAAATAAAACGTTTATTTTATCCATTTCCCTCCACCAAGTGACCATCTCAAATTAAATAAATAAAAATAAAAATAAAAATACAAATAAAAATAAAAAATAAAGAAGGAAACAACAAGCTATGATAGTATGATTGATAGCTTGTTTATAAAGTGGCCTTATTTCTAAAGTGAAGTTGCTTATTTGGCCTTGTTTTAATTATTATTAATTATTTATATTATTATACCAGTGGTTGTCATTTTCATGTCATGGACCCCTAAATTATTATGTAGTGTAGGCTATTTGTCCCTAACCAAGGAAGGTATCTTCCTTGTCCCTGAACATGTTTTGTTCCAGGGAGCGCCATTCCAGATTTGTGTTAGAATGTTTCAAAAAATCTTCCAAATATTTGAAGCTTGTTTTCATAGACCCTGTTGGTTGCTTATTTCTCTCACAAAACCTGGCAACACATGTGTGCCGCTGTCTAGCAACCGTGTTTAGATCTGAATACACAAGAGAAGAGAGACAAGAAAAGGAGAGTGTATTCAAAGCTGAAAGAAAGGTGATGTATTTTTTGTGATAATTTCTTAATTGAAATGCTACCAAAGGGCTATAGTTTCTTAAAGAGCATGATTAAATTATTGACTTTGTTTTAAAGTTTGCGGTACAATATCCCAAAACGTGCTAGCTTAGCTTTTCCGTGTATACAATGAATGAAGCATTCTGTCATGTTATAGTAAGTTACAGTTACCAAACTGCTGAAGTACCAAAGTTAACGTTTAATAGCCAAGAAACCCTCCTCTTCATTAACTCATAAACGTAATATAAATCATATAATTAAAACGTTGTTTCCTTAAGAGAACCACCAGCATCTATGATTATCTGCAAGGTGCCTTGGTGAATCGGTCTGAAATATGGAAAGTGACAGCAATAATGGTAAGTTTATCTCAAAACCACTCTCAATGATATGTGTGTCTGTGTGTGTGTGTGTGTGTGTGTGTGTGTGTGTGTGTGTGTGTGTGTGTGTGTGTGTGTGTGTGTGTGTGTGTGTTATTGTGTATTTTACACACACACAATTATTTTGAAGTTCATACTCGTCCTTATTGTGATGTTATTGTCTTTTGTGTGAGGAGAATAACGTCACTTCATAGGGACAGGCACATTACTTGTACACGGCTATACCCCAGAGGAGGCAGGGCCCCCCTGTGTGCATGAGAGAGAGAGTGGATGTGGGAAGAAAGTGATCATTAGCTGTGGACCTGTGAGCCACAAGGGATAAGTACCTGTGGAGGTGTCAGACAACCTCCTGTCAGTTCTGGGTCCCATAGTAATCACATTACAATCCCTGGAGGAGAGTTCCTGCTCCACATTTTAAGCTACTCGTAGAATCAGAATCAATTTTATTTGGCACATCACAGTTTTACAGGTGTAGAGCAAGTAGGTAAAATTATTTGTTTCTCTGTGTGCGTGCTCCATCATTTTGTTGTATTCTGTGAGGACGAGAGAGCACAGAGGTAGAGTGAGAGCAAAGGGAAAGATTTAATAGAACTATAGGCTACTAGATCCGTCCTGTGCTTGTCTTGTCAGTCACACGCAGCTTTGTCGATGCTAGTTGCTATATTTTAGTTGTCGGCTAGTAGTATAGAAATAAAACTAAGAAATGGCACTGATATGCTTAAAGTTATATGTAACTTTTCCCTATGTACAAAGCAATAAATTTAATATATATATTTGACCAATACCAATCATTTCCCTCTGTACAAGCAGTTATCAGCCACTGGAGTAGTGTGGTGGCGTTTACCTGCAAAAACACATTGCCCTACCGCTGTACAGAATATTGGTATTTTCACTGCATGTTTTTCGTATATGGGGACGTTTTTTGGACAGTGAAAACACCCAAATACAGTGAGTACAGAGTAAGAACAGATTTTCAAGTTAAGAACACATTGGGATGCGGCGCATCTGCATTAACTTGAAGATCAGTACTTTTTGTCTAGCGACACTCAGTGGTGGAAAGTAACTAAGTACATTTACTTAAGTACTGTACTTAAGTAAAATTTTGAGGTATTTGTACTTTACTTGAGTATTTCCATTTTACAATACTTTTACTTCTACTCCACTACATCTCAGAGGCAAATATTGTACTTTTACTCCACTACATTTACTTGAAAACTTTAGTTACTAGTTACTTTTCAGATATAAACTATGATATACTGTAATGAAACATACATTAACCACTTTAGCCCTATTTTATACCTAGGCTATTTGAAAATAGCCGATCTACAAGCTCACAACGCGTCGCATCGCGACGCGTTGTGGGCTTGTAGATCTGCTATTTTCAAATATTTAGTACTTTTACTTTTGGTACTTCAAGTACATTTTGATGCCAATACTTTTGTACTTTTACTCAAGTACATTTTTAATTCTGAACTTTTACTTGTAACAGAGTATTTTTATATTGCAGTATTGGTACTTTTACTTAAGTAAAGAAGAATTTGAGTACTTTTTCCACCACTGCACTCATGTGATGTGATATGAGTCTTTAAAAGGTATTATGGCATTGCTGTATATAAATGTCGTTAACACTGTGTTTTGACACTTTAGACGTGCAGGCGGAGCTGGACTCGGTGGAGGCTGATCTTCAGGTTGTGGAGCTGGAGATCGCAGAACTCCTGGAGAAGCAGGTTGAACTGAATGTCCGCAGGAAGAGCCTTCTGCGCAGGCTGGAGGAGGCCTGTGATGCTGCCCAGCCCTCAGGGTCCGCCTCTTCAGCATCTTCATCCAAGTCATCTGGAGCCGAGCCGGCGATGACCAAGCAAGAGCTGAAACGCTATGATAATCCTGGTGAGACAGTGGTTCTTCTACTACAACCTTTTCATGTCAAGGACCCCCAAATTAATAGGTATATTTGGCCACGGACCCCCATCGGAAAATATTTTCTGCCAGGGACTCCCATGCAAAATTTGTGTTTCAAAAATATTCCAAATGTATTACATTTTTGTTTGCGTGTCCCGTGTCGCTCCCAATGCTCTCTCCATGTTTGCCATCTTTTAATTGTATAGAGTATACCAGTCAAAGGCTCATTAAATGGCCCCAAAAAACCCAAGGCGTATGGTGATCGAAACAAAATGATTTAGTCACGAGAGGCTAAATCGCTGAACATTTAGTAAAAAAAAAGGACATCCTGTATAAATGTAAAATGAGAAAATGAAATACTTTGAATCCTGTTAAGTGCTGAACAAATAAGGCTATTACAGTAGAGTTGAAGGATATTGTACATGACAGCATGAATGTACTATGTACTGAAGCAAGGTGTTTGAATCCTATGTAGACATAAGAAGCGCAAAATATACACTGGGTGAAAAAGGTGATATACCTGGATACATGGGCAAGGCATACACCCACCTAACATAAATGATAGGTGGGAGTTTTTCAATGAATGCGGGAGAGGACTGTTTACCTTAAAATGCCTTTAAGATACCTGTATATGCGTCTCTCTTTTCTCTGCTTGGGAATCTTCCTTACACATGTAAATTAGAGGTTTGTTCAAACAATGGGAGGTGTGGGGTTCATAGAGGGGGGGGGGGGCAGAGAGAGAGAGAGAGAGAGAGAGAGAGAGAGAGAGAGAGAGAGAGAGAGAGAGAGAGAGAGAGAGAGAGAGAGAGAGAGAGAGAGAGAGAGAGAGAGAGAGAGAGAGAGAGAGAGAGAGAGAGAGAGAGAGAGAGAGAAGAGAGAGAGAGAGAGAGAGAGAGAGAGAGAGAGAGAGAGAGAGAGAGAGAGAGGAGAGAGAGAGAGAGAGGAACACAGACTTTGCACAATTACTGATTAAACAACAATGAGTGATGAATGACACACACACACACACACACACACACACACACACACACGCACACACACACACACACACACACACACACACACACACACACACACACACACACACACACACACACACACACACACACACACACACACACACACACACACACACACCAGGTCTTGGGTCTAAATCTCATCTACTGTGCACAGTGGTTTAACTACTGATACTTTCTCTTTTTCACAATCCAAGGACGCAACTCTAGCCTGGTAAACCCTCCCTCCAGAAATCTCATTTCCATTTCACTCCAGAAATCAAATGGAAATGAGATTTCTGGAGGGAGGGTTTACCAGGCTAACGCAACTCGGGAGTTGGGTCCAAGCGGGGTACCTCAAAGCTTGAGTTGCTAGAACACCACTTATTGATACTTTTACTAAAGCAAAACAGTTGATTGTTCCACCAATGTCCACCAATGTCCCTGTTTAGAAATGATTGAATAAACACTAATAACCAAGGTTACTGTAGTAACAGAGGTCCTCTCTGTTACACAAGGTGCTGTACAACAAACAGTGGTGTGACTAAGTACATTTACTCAAGTACTGTACTTAAGTACAATTTTGAGGTCATTTTACATTACTGAAGTATTTCCAATCGTCTATACTTTTACTTACTATTTTATTTACTATTATTTGAAAACTTGAGTTACTAGTTACTTTGCAGATATAAATGATTACATTATAAAACATACATTAACCACTTTAGCCTTATTTTATACATCAACAAGCTCACACGCTATTTTCAAACGTATTAGCACTTTTACTTTTGGTACTTTAAGCACATTTTGATACCAAAATGTGTTTTTACCCATATCACAAACAAGGCTACTTCATGTGTGTTTTCGTTTGTATGTTGGGGGATAGAGATTAGATTGCATGCAGACACAACATTTGCATGATAGGTGTCGATGGTTTCAATGTTCCTATTGTTTCATGTTTCACTCCTGAGCACCGCCTCTTCACACCGTGTCTGTGAGATGGAGAGATGTCTTTGAGCCAGTGTTGCCAGGTTTTTTTATAATAAATTTGCACCAAGAATTTTATTTGAAAATAGCAGTCTGCAAGCTCACAACGAGTTGCATCACGAGTATATCTTGTATAGCTTGTATATCTGCCATTTTCAAATAGCCGATGTATACAGTAGGTAGGTTTAAAGTGCTCATGTGACCCATAATCGCTTCTATTGGGCTTGTTTTTCTAGACCTGCTTGCTTGTTTCTCTCACAGAATCTGGCAACCCTAGCCACAGCACGGGGGCGTGTATTAGCCAAGGCACCAAGTTGGCTTTACAGGATAGCAGTTTGTTGTTAGAGAACTCTGCTTGGAAACTATTAACTGCATGATGAATTTGTTTAATTTGTGAGTGAAATGGCAACAAACACGAGTAGAGATTTATTTTATGCATCGGGTGCTGCTTCGAGTCCTCGCAGACGCCAGCCTTCGACTCCGAGAAGAACAGAATTATTAGGTGGTCCTCTTAGCTGGTCGAGAGCAACGCTGCTCGGGATGATGCTTTGTCTACGCTGCTGCCTCTGCCTGCACCAAAAAGCAAATAACATCAACCTTGCGGTAAGTGAAATTATGTCTGACTATATGGGCCCTGTGTCTACTATCTAGAAAATACTTTGTATGAGTTGCTTGTAGAAAAATAAGTGTAACTAATGTTCTGGTAGGCAAACGGAAGGCTCACCCCAAAACACGATCGCCCCCATTTTAGGGGGAATACCAGGTAGAGATTTTATCGGATATGTGCCGGATTTGCGCCCGGGTGACTGTGTTTGGGGCGAGCGTTTTGGTATTCCTTTGGTGGTTTGCCAAAAGCATTGATTTCCTCAAATTTACCTTTTATAATCATGCTGTTTACAGGAGGCTGTGAGGCGTCTACACAACTCGGAGAAGAATAACCACAAATTCAATCCAAAAGAAGTGTAAGTAACCAAATTCAACTATATCACAATCATGCTTTAGTAAGAGGGGAGACCAAGCCCCACCAATTTGATTTGTGGTGGGGGATAGTGGGGGGAGGTAGGCCTGTGGATTGAGTTCCTGTCCTGGTGAAATGTTTTAACTGATAAAAAAAATGCACATGACTAAAAACTAACACGGTTCTTCTCTTCCAACAGGGCAAATTCTCCACATAATATTGATGTTGCAGCTCATCTTTTAGGAGAACTAAGCATTAGTTTCTGTAATGTTGATCCTGTTTTTATAAAAGGTAAGCGCACATGCATAATACACTCACAGTATTCACATAAGCTATTTGCATCTTAATAGAGTGGGCTAGACCTGCAGAAAACAGCAAACCTGTATTTCTTATTGTAGCCTACTTACAGGGCATTGTTTTGTCTTTTTGTATTCAAAGACCCCTGTGTTATAATTGAAAGCACACTTATTTTGACTTATTTTGGCCTCACTCACACAGTTAAAACTATTTCTTAGTTTTGTGTTTTAATTGTAATTCTATTTTTTTATGTATTTTTTTTTTTTTACAGTTGTTTGAGGGCAGGAGATCCGTGTTGAGGCCTGGTGAGGAAATTCTCTGGAACAGTACTGCAACCAAAGAGCTCATGTCTGATGAGGAAGATGGCTTCGAAGATGGTTTGCCAGCATGGACCTCCACCAGGAAGAAGTTCAGCGCTTTCGAAGCTGTGCAAGGAGCTCCAGGAAAGAAGACCCCCAGGACCTTGTTCCATACGCTTGTAGATCGGCTATTTTCAAATAGCCAATGTACTGTCATTTTTTTGGCCTTGTTTTCATAGAACTGGCTGCTTATTTCTCTCACAACATCTGTCAACATCAAACGTTGTGCCGTTTCCTCTGCTGTAACTGTTTACATGGAGACGGGACGTTCAGCTTTTTCAAACTTTTCCACCCTGGAAGGAGGTTTCACTTGGTAACGGATTCAAGTCCCGCAAACACCGTTGCTGTGTAAACGGACGGCACATTTTATACTTTATTTTGCCGTTTTCTGTAGAGACCGTTGTCGTGTAAACTGCATTAATCCGGCTGCCATCAGGCTGCTGAATGAGGCATGAGCCTCGTTCAGCCGCCTGATGATAGGCGGTACTGTCTAGCTGGTCTCGGACCTTTTGCACTTCCTTGGACCAAACTGTGGAGTACACAAGTATAAGTGACTTTTTCCCCATTTTTCCCTCATGCCACTACTTGCTGACTACCAGTGTCAGTCTACTTTATGTGGATTATGCGGTCGACACACACTGACATTTTGCACCTTAATCCCATGTATAAAGCACTTGACTTTTGTCTTGTATTGTGTTTTTTTCCCCCTAAGCACCTTAACTAACGTCCATAAGTATATCATGCACAGTATAAATTGCTGCTATCTTCACGCACACATCTTATCTCAGGTACTAGTGTAAATATGAATATGTAGACACAAATTTCACCCACTTTTTTTTACTTAAACCAGTGATGTGACAATAAACCTGATTCTGATTCAGAATCTTTGAATATATATTTTTAGACTCAAATCTTTGCTTCTGGGGTCCCTTTGAAACATTTGATTTTATCTGTGTGCTCCTGTTCCATTGTTTTGTATAAATATATATTTTTAATCAATAAACATAATTACATGAGTTAAGCCTATTTGTCTTTCTATTTTGCTTGATTGTTTGTGTGTGTGTATATGTGCATATATATATAAAATAATTAATTAGAGGGGGGGGACAAGCCACCGCCCCTGGGGGGGGGGGGGGGGGGGGGTATAAACCAGGGGGGTTATGCCAGAATTAGCATGCAAAATTGTGGGGTGGGTGGGTGGGGTTATAAGCCACAGCTTCCAATCAAATGTAGTTTTCTGCACATGCTCAGAAGTGGTTGGGGTGGAAGGGTGAGAGGGGTGGGAGGGGTGAGAAGGAGGGGAGGGGTGTGTGAGGTCCTTGCTGGCAGACACCATAGGGGGTAAATGCAAATGAAGGTCTCAGAAATGGTACATACAGCTGAATATGTGGGAGGTATGTGGGAGGTGGTACATTAATGAATGAGGGCAGCATACACACACATACTCCCTTAAGTATCAGGGGTATGCCTAAGGAATACCCTCCCAAAATCATTGCTTTTCACCCAGTGATAGCCTCCCGAAACAATGCAGCCAGATTTAGATCCTGTGTAAATTCAAGCATGAAGCACCATTCAAGCACCATTTATAGCATGGCATACCAAGTGCTGAAGCCAGGTATTTAAATCCTATCCCTAACATAATGGTGTGTTTGGCCAGACCTCTTCTACTCCCAAAGTCATGAATACCAGTAGAAATGCTTATGATGACTTGTTATGACAGTTTTTAATTTCATGACTAATTTAACCCATTGAGACCTGAAGCCGATTCTACATGTCTCCTAAATCTCAACAGTATTCTGAAAAACCTATATTTCTATATCAGTGGTGCTCAATCTTTTTCACGTCAAGGACCCTCAAAATTATATGTATTTGGCCGCGGACCCCCATCAAAATATTTTGTTCCAGGGACCCCCAGAAGCAAAGATTTGAGTTTAAAATGTTCGCTTTAGAAATATATGTATTCAAAGATTTGCACACATTTTCACGATTTTTCAAAAATAGCAGATCTACAAGCTCGTAGCGCGGCACTCGGTGCCGCGCTATGAGCTTGTATATCTGCTATTTTTGAATAGCCCAAAGTGTAAAATAATGCTTTTTAGCTCAAATCTAAAAATGACACAGTTCCAGGTCTTAATGGGTTAATAATTAATATAATAATAGCTAATCATTTATTTCATTTCATATACCAGTCAAATAAAGGCTCAGAAAAAAGCCCCCGAAAATCAGTGAATCTGTGAATGTTATAGCCCTTCTGTGCTTTTATCTTGAACGTTATAAATCTACTTTACGCTGTAGACTTTGCTTGGTCCAAGGACCTGGAGCAACATCTGAAGGATTCCTTCCAGCTGTCCAAGTTCCGCCCTCTCCAGCTGAGGGCCATCAACATGAGCATGGACGGCAGGGACCTGTTCCTCGTCATGCCTACAGGACGAGGGAAGAGCCTCTGTTACCAACTCCCTGCTCTCTGCTCACTGGGTACTGTACATTTATGGCTCTGTTCCCCTACATGATCTGCTCACAGGGTACTGTACATTTATGGCTCTGTTCCACTACATGAGTGGTTCTCAAACATTTTCATGTCAAGGACCCCCAAAATGATATGTATTTGGCTGCGGACCCCCCCCATCTCAAAAATATTTTGTGCCAGGGATTTTTCAAAAACAGCAGATCTTCAAGCTCATAGCGCGGCACTCGCTATGAGCTTTTATATCTGCTATTTTTGAATAGCCAAAGTATAAAATATGGTTAAAGTGGTTAACATGATTGTGACGCCATATTAACCCGTTTTGCTGGGGACCCCTTGGTAACCCCCCCAAGGACCCCTGGGGGGGTCCCCGGACCCCACTTTGAGAACCAATGCACTACATGATCTGCTGGATGTGTTTCCTTACTCAGAACTTATATTTTCAAAAATGTTTTTGCAAATAGCCGATCTACAAGCTCGCAACGTTATGAGACGCGCTGTGAGCTTTTATATCGGCTATGTTTTTGCTCGTTTTTTTTTATTACGTACCTCGACCGTGGTTCGGGTTATTATAACCCATTTCGACTTGACTTCAATTCTAAAAACGCTTTCTAAATCCTGACCTGGTTTTCAGAAAAACTTTTTATTCAAAGAATACAAAAAAAAAGTGTCCTGGATTGAAAAGTATAACACCGTATACTGTAGGTTTAACAGGTCTAATAATAGAAATGAAAACAAAAAACCATCACAGAACGTCAGGGCTTCTGGAAAGTTTCAGGTTAGTGAAGGTTCTGGGCTACCCTTTGTAGTGGAAAATAGCTTTTAGACACAGTTTACATTACATCCTAGATGTAATGCCTCAATGCACTCGCACACCACTTTCACACTTCAATGAGTCATCATGTTTGTTCTGCGGTAATGTAGCAGGCTTACTTTAACCACTTATGAGCCCTATTTTATGCGGTGAGGCGGTGTCACACGACGAAAATAGCTGAGCTTACAGGCTCATACTGTAATGTGTTATGAACTTGTCGATCGGCTGTGTGTTTGTGTGTGTCAGGTTTTACTTTGGTTGTCACTCCCTTGGTGTCACTGATGGAGGACCAGATCATGTCTCTAACGTCCATCGGTGTGCCGGCCGTCACACTCAATGCTTCTAGCAGCAAGGTAACTTTTCACAGCCATATTCCCCGATCCTTTGTTTCGTCTGGATTTCTTCCTTTATTTTAACCCATTGATACCTGGAACGCATCTGTGTCACTTTAGATGTCTTTGGCTATTCAAAAATAGCAGATATACAAGCTCATAGCGCGGCACCGAGTGCCGCACTATGAGCTTGTAGATCTGCTATTTTTGAAAAATCTTGAAAAAGAAAATTTTAGATTTTTTTCCAAAAAGTGTTAGGATTTCGATTTTTTAAAAGAATGGCCTCAGGTCTTAATGGGTTAATGACAGAATTTTCTGCCAAACATGAATCGCATGTTGCTTGGCCTCTAACACTATTTGTCCCAGCGGATTCCTCGGGTCCCAACAGCCGCAACCCCGTACTTGCAACCACACTTAAAACGTCCCCAAATTGTACCTTTCTAGTTAAAATATAGATAGACAGATTTCTTCTTGGAGACATTTATGTTTTGTTTTATACATTTAGATTTTGCAGACACATTACTGTCATATCTTAATAAAATGTTGCTTTTAGCAAGCACAAATAATTATGTGCCAATTAAGCTTTATTAATAAGTTCACAATATGCAACACATTTAAATTTTAAAGTAAGATTTCATTAATTGAATATTATATTAAGCATTTCATATGACTTTTATGTACTCGTTAGCTTCTAGTCTTTAACTCATTCCCTGCCTAGAACGACTAAAACGACTTCTGTCCCATAAGCCATGCCTGCCTAGAACAACTAAAACGACTTTTTTTTAAACATAAAAAAAAAAAATTGACCCAAAGACCAAGGAGATATGATTTTTCGAAGATCTAGACTCCCATCCACTTCCTTGTTAACTTAAAACTTAAAAATTCTGTATCTCGGCTCCTGAGTACTTCTTTTTTTCAATGAAAAATCTTCGCAGTGGGCAACGCGGCCAGAAATAATTCAGGCAGTGAATGAGTTAAAGCTGAAAACGTGTTCCTTTTATTTATTTTATATATCAGTATGAGATTTTTTTATTTTATATATCAGTATTACATTTATCTTGGTATTTTCAGACTATCTTGGTATTTTCAGACTATCTTGGTAAGATCAGACTTTGTCTGATCTTCTGTCTAAGAGATTTTCACTGGAAGAGATTTTCAAAACATCTTTGTTGTCGTTCCAGGAACACGCTAAGATGGTCCTGGCTGGAATGACCGACACGAACGCTCCCTTCAAGCTGCTGTACGTGACTCCAGAAAAGATAGCCAAGAGCAAGCTGCTCATGTCTCGGCTGGAGAAGGCCTACAACGCAAACCGCCTCAGTCGCATAGCTGTGGACGAGGTGCACTGCTGCAGCCAGTGGGGCCATGACTTTAGACCTGGTACAGTATTCTTTTATTTTAGATTCTCCCACAGTCAATATGGGGGATTTATGTAGTTGAATGTTTGGTATTATGCATGAAAAAAACATTTTACAGAGGTGTCATTGTCAATGTACTGCAAATGGAAACAAGTATAGTTCATGGCCATTAGGAATGTGATGATGATAAAAAAAAGTTGCGATTAACGATATTATTGCGATAATGTACATAATGCTTAAAACTCCTAAAATGGCACTTTTGTTAACCACTTGCACCCCAGCATCCATATTCTGGGGGGAACAAAAATAGCAAGATGTACAAGCTCACAATGCAGTGCGTTGCAGCGTGTTGTGAGCTTGTACATCTTGCTATATTCCGCGAAGAGATCTGGTCTAGACGGAAAGTAGCGGTACAGAGCCAACTCAGGTCCAGTGTATGACAGACAATTTCACGATACATTAAAATCTCCGCGATGTGATTATTTGTGAGTGTTTTCTATCGCGATAAACGCTAACAGCGAGTACCGCCCCATTCCCTACTGTCCATAGACGTGTTGATTCTCTCTTCTTGTCCAGACTATAAACTGTTGGGCATCCTGAAGAGGCAGTTCCCCAACGTCCCGCTGCTGGGGCTGACGGCCACGGCCACCAGCAGCGTTCTGAAGGACTGTCAGAAGATCCTGTGTGTGCCTCAGCCAATCACCATCACCGCCTCCTTCAACAGAACCAACCTCTACTACGAGGTGAGCTCTGCTGTGGCTGCAACCATAGTCCATGCACAAACACCACGCCTGTGTGCCACCTGCCTGCGATGCACAAAAAACACACAGTAGTCTACTCACTGTACTGTCTATGCAAATGAGCAATTACATCAATAATCAATTGTTGATTCACCTTATCGATCAATCATCAATGAATTGATAAGCGGAGATTTTCCTGAGAACCTGTATTTACCATTTCTAGTACCAACTGCTTAGTAGCACCTGGCTGAGATAGAGACAATGCTGAAAATACTGGTGTTTAAATGAACGAAACAACGATTGTCCCTGTAAACAGTTTTTACATTAATAATTGTCAACTATAAGAAATGTATATGAATAGTAACCTCAGCAGAATGTTCAATTAAGTTATTAATTTATACATGTTTAACGATCGATTAATTGAGAGTTGATTAAATGTTTACATCCCCAGTCCAAACCATTGGTTCTCAAACTTTTTAATTTTGGTATTCATTAGGCCACGGACCCCAAAAACTCTGCAAGCTTACAAATGTCCAGAGTTCCAGATATGGGTCCATTTGGTCTATCAAACTATCAATAATTTTAGCTGGGGACCCCCTGGAACGCTCTCAAGGACCCCGGATCCACTGGTCTAAACAAGTGGTTCTCAAACATTTTCATGCCAAGGACACCCTCAAATTGTTAGTGTATATTTGGCCGTGGACCCCTATCTGAAGATTTTGTACCAGGAATCCCCAAGATCTATGTTAAAAAGGTTGCGACGAGTTTGGAGATTTGGTGTAGAGAGGAAAAGAGTGCACAGAGTCGTCTCTTCTACTAAGAATAGAGGGTTAAGTCTTTAATATTTACATGTCTGATACTGAACACAGATTTGTTTGTTTCTCAGGTTCGACAAAAGGACTCCAATAACGATGTGGCCATTAGCGACATCTCGTCACTGATCATGAATCGATACAAGGATCAGTCAGGTACTGTGGCAGTACTAACTTAAAGTAGCTCTGGTCAATAGCGTTGGCGTGTTCTCTTTAATGCTACAACAGGGACTATGTATTTCCTCACTACTCACTGAAACTAAGACTTGTACAGTAGGTTGATGAAAGCCTTTTCTCAACTTTTGGAAGATAATTATTATAAAATAAAATAAAATCCAACTTAAACTTATATTCACTCAATCCTGCCATGTACAGTACAGATCCGGTCAATAGAAAATGCCATTGGATTTTACACAACAATAAGGAAATCCGTAGTCCTTGGCATAGTGTTAGGGAGAACTCGCTAACGCTCTGGACAAAAGGCTCTAATCAAAAATCAGATCTTTCAAATTTATCTTATACATCTATATACTTTATTTACACAATGCCATATTTCAATCCATGTTTTGTAGTTCAACACACAGTCATATAAAAATGGCTCCTAAAAGCTGTGTTTTTATTCTCTTTTTTTTCATTGTGGCAGGCATCGTATACGTGTTCTCCCAGAAGGATGCGGAGGTGGTGTCGTCAGACCTTCAGAAGCAGGGCATCCTGGCTTTTCCCTATCACGGCAACATGTTACCCGAAGACAAGTCTCGAGTTCACCGCAAATGGACCTCCAACAAGATCAAAGTACTCTCTCTGCAACCACACACCAGGGTTATCTTACAATAAATGCGTGAAATCGATGTATCTCTGTACTTGCGTACGCATGTCTGAGCGTCCTCCTGTCATTCATGTATCTCTGTGTGTTTGTCCTTCAGGTGGTGGTCGCCACGGTGGCATTCGGCATGGGCATCGACAAGCCTGACGTTAGATTTGTCATCCACCACACCATCAGCAAGTCCATCGAAAACTACTACCAGGAGAGTGGACGGGCAGGTAGGCACACATTATTGCCGAGAAGTATTTTTTGAGTTGCTTCTACTGGATCTTTAATATGCAATTACGTATGCAGTATGTTCTGTAACATACCAAAAATAGCTGATCTATCGCGTCATTGACGCGTCGAGAGCTTGTACATTGGCTATTTTTGTCATACAACAAAGTATAAATTAGACTAGTTACTTGTTTGAGGCCTTTCTTTATTGAGATTGTGGAGATCTGATTTCTTATCTCATTATCTCTCTCGGCCTCTGACCTGCCCCCGGTGTCCAGGCAGAGACGATCGTCCGGCCGACTGCATCCTATACTTCGGTTTCGCCGACATTTTTAGGATCAGCACCATGGTGGTGATGGAGAACGTGGGCCAGAAGAAGCTGCTCCAGATGGTGGACTACTGCCAGAATGTGGACAGGTAGCATACACGCATGCATATTACTATCCATGTCTCGAGGTTACGTCAAAAGCAATTTTTCATTTAAAACCTTTTTTGTTGGTGCCATTTTTAACCCCAACCCCTAACCGTAAAGGCCAAATGCACAATCTTAACGCTGACCCCTACCTAATGCTTTTACTAATGAGTGTATAATAATTGCTCTAAAAATCTTTCTTAGCCATGAAAATGACCTTTTCCCTCAAGGGGACCAGAACAAACCTCGTAAAGGCCAACTATGGCTGAAACGTTGTACCATGTAACTTGTTCTGTGTTTTATTGCGACCGTAGGTCGCACTTACTATAGAAACCTGCTCCAGGTGTCCGTCCTGTCCGTCCGTCACTCCGTCACTCCGTCACACACGTCCGTCACACTTTTGCCCTGCTCATATCTCCGCACCCGTTGCCCCGATCCATGCCAGATTTTGCACACACACTCCTTACCTGCCAAACTACACCCTCCAAGGACCCCCGGAGCTCCAGGGACCCCCAGCGGCCTCGGGGACCCCCAAGTGTAGAAAATGAGCACATGTGGACAAATTACCAAATGACCACCCCAACGGGGCTGCTCACGGGGCATTCCCGGGGACCACCCACTCCTGGTGCTCCAGAACGGATGCAAAAGTGGTGGCGCCCCCAGTGGAGGACCCCCTGCCACTGCAGCTCACATAAAATGCCACACACTCTGTGTAACACCTTGCATGTGTTCAACTTATGTCTTTGCTATGTTCTTTGCTACATGTCACTCACTGTCAAGCTGCCTCTTCAACAATAAACAACATCAAAATGAATACGCCTGTCTGCATTCTCATCAATCTCCCACTGTGCTCCCCACAACAAAATCTGTGCCAGTCGTATTTCTCAGCATTCACTCTGTTACCCATTTGCAACAGCTACACATTACACGTTTTCTGCCCACATAAACGCCACCATGTCACAGCTAACCCCACATTTAGACCACCAAACAAAACTATCCATTGCCCACACAACTAGGAACCAATCGCCGTTACAGCCCTCTTCTGTATACATGTGACCTACGGTCGCTTATCTCCCGATTAGGGAGTCTTACTGGTACTAAACTAAACACTTAGGAGCAATGCTGTTGTGCGGACTTTTATTCTTTTGAATTGTCACACTGTGTCCAGCACCAGCAACAAACTGGATGTGTGCAACCCACTGTTTTGAACCCCATACGTTTGTTTACTTTGACATTTTTGTCTCCTCGCGAATAGTAATAGAGTGTGTACTCACACACGTACTAACTGTACACACAGGCACACACACACACACACACACACACACACACCGTAAGGACATAAACATGTGTGTGAGCGTCTCTCTTGACTTGTGTTGAAGGTGTCGGCGGTCTCTCATGGCGGTTCACTTCGACGAGGTGTGGGACGATGAGGGCTGCAATGACATGTGTGATGCCTGCCGTCATGGAAAAGGTGTGCATGTGTGTGTGTCTAGGGCTGTCACGATCATGACATTTTACGCAATGATTAATTGTCACCTAACTATTTGCTATTAACGATTGAATTGCGTTTTTGGCATTAAATATTGGAACATTTAAATACAATTTTAACTACTACTGCTAGCCACTCTACCTTAATATAATTTCACTAATTAGCACCAGCTTCCCTGCGGTCAGCAGCCAGGTGTCCTTGTCTTTGACATACCAGCACCTCAAATATGAGTGCATATTTTTGCCGTTTGTCTGTTAGCAAGCCTTCCCTCAAGAATTGATTAACCTTTGGGGTGAAAATGTCAAATAATTCATTGTGCATGATTCATAATAAAGTGACTGTTAGTAAAAATAACTTGAGAACGCATTGGTTGGATTTTCATCCAACTTGGAGGGAATTTAATGATCAGTCGGCTGTAACCCTATCCCAAAGAGATGGTTAGCGTTTGGGTCCAAAAGGGTAAAGTTCAAAAGGCGTAGTGTTGGCAGAGGTATTCACTCTACTGAGTGCATTTTTGTTTTTGATTCAACCCATTAAGACCGGGAAAGCCTATACATTGTTACACGTTTAAAACCGGGAAAGCATCTGTGTCATTTTAGAGGTTGCTATGTATATAGCAACAGGATTTTTTGAATAAAAGATAAACGTTTTTCTGAAAACTCGGCCCGGGTCTAAATGGGTTAAACTGTGTGTGTCACTATTTGATCTTGATTTACTTTATTTTATTGAATGACCGTGTAATGTCCTGCACTGCAGACTGCGTCACTGTAGACATCACGCAGCATGCGCGGGACGTGCTGCAGATCGTGGAGCTGGCAGCGTCCAGCGATGAGAAGATGACTCCTCTGAAGGTGGTGGATGCGTGGACGGGGAAAGGCCCCGCCAAGCGCAGGAAGATGATCCAGATCACGTCCATGTCCCGGCTAGAGGCAGAGGCCATCATCGTCCGCATGCTGCTGCTGGGTTACCTCAGGTACTGATCAGCACCTGTGTACGTTGCTGTTTCCCAAACAGTGGGTCGGACCCATGTTTGAACCTTTAAGTAAAGTGTTACCTGGCTGGCAGTTATAATGTGCTGTTCTGATGAGCGTATAATACATTATGACCAGCGCTTAATAATAATACTTAATAGACCTTTTAATAAGTTGTTATGCATGATTATAAACATTTATAATGAGTGTTATGAAGCATTATTTAATTGCATTATAATGTATTATAAATGCACCTCATACAGTCTTACCTTAGTACATCTGCAGTAGTTACAGGTGTCAGTATTTAAATGCACTTTTCCATTACGCAATGGAACCAAATTCCCAGTTTCAAAGAACTAGATTTTGAATACCCGTTGTGTTTCTGATGGGGTCTCAGTGAGGATTTCAGCTTCACCCCGTACACCACCCACTTCTACCTGAAGGTGGGACGCAAAGCCCCCCTGCTGAAGAGCCAGAGTCACACCTTGTGCATGACAACCAGGAAGGCAGGGGCTGAATCTGCCACGGTCAGTCACACGCACACACACACACACACACACACACACAAATCTGCACCCATGAAAGGTGTACGGCAAACTCTACTGGTGGACACTGGGATTGCAATATCGATATTGGTCAATATGACCATGGAAACAGCCGGTTCTCAGATATCGTCCGATATTTCATTAACGTGCATCCCTGTGTACAACACCATCAACAGATGAGTACTGTCACAGTTAGAAAATAATAGCCAGCACTCCGAAGTCCTTCTGGTACTTTTAATTCATAGGTGCACGGACAGCATACACAGATGCGCTTTGTGAGCCGTGCACCCGGAAAACTGCATTATATACATATACAGTACTGACTGTGCTCGTTTTCGTTTTCTAGATGAGTACTGTCCTCATAGTATAGGTCAGTGGTTCTCAAACTTTTTCATGTCAAGGACCCCCAAATTGAGACTTATTAGCCCGCGGACCCCCATTTGAAAAGATATGCCAGGGACCCCCATAAGAAAAGATTTTTACGGCTCTATAGCAGTGATTTTCAACCATTTTAATTTCAAGGACCCCCAGTTTGACATGCTTTAGGCTACAGACCCCCATTTAATGGCATTTATATCTCTGGGACCCCAATTCATATTGAAAAGTCAATGTTAATCTAACTCTGAGAGTGTACAAATGGAACCAAATGGACCCGTTAGGGTCCATTTGGTTCCATTTGCACACTCTCAGAGTTACAGACCCATAAGGGTCCATTTGGTTCCTGTCCATCATTTAGCTGGGGACCCCCTGGAACCCCCTCAAGTACCCCTGGGGGTCCCCGGACCCCACTTTGAGAACCAACGGTATAGGTGACACTTCTCCACGCTTTCCAAATTAAATTGTTTTTCGTTGCTGTCGGTAAGAAAACGTATATTTAAACTTTGTCTATTTCGTAAATGAATGCCCTATTTCGACTACGATGTCGTAGCAAATAGTAGCAGAAATGGCGGATCAACAAGCCGCACTGCAAAGTGTTGCGAGCTTGTGCAATTTGCTTGTGCAATCTGCAATTTCTTCTACTTTTGCGTCGGTTTTATGACCATTTAAGTAGGTCGGGAGAGGCTTATTGTAGGTATCAGCCGATAACACAAGAGTCTGTCCCCGTTATAATGCGCTAGACCCCTGGGAGATAGATTGCTGAGGTGGGACGGCACACCTAGCACATGACTTGCTGCACCCAAGCCGTGCTACATATACGCTGAGTTGGCGGTGCCCGGGACCAAACCCATGATGATCTTGTGGTCCAAAGGCTACCCGGACACTGATGAAAAGTATAAACTAAATAATAACTACATTCGATCCCGTTCTTTTACCATTTTGTGAAAAGTAACTGTTTTTGGACATACAAGGTTTCTACCCGACAGCAACAATATGTTTTGTATTTCTTGGTGTGCTCTTGGTTGTGAAGTATTTGAAATGTGAAGTGATTTGTCCCTATCCATTCTGTTCTCGCTGTGAACCTTTCTCTAACCAGTTTCTCCTCTTTTCCAATGTGTGAGTCCATGTGTCTTCTTCCCTCCATGTAACTTTAAAATGTCTACTACTCTTCACGCATTTTCTAAATGTGTCCCCCCTCCAAAAAAAAAACATATTCCAATTCCAACAAGGTAAGTCAACAGCAAACATTTTCATGTTAAGGTCGGACCCCCAAATAAATATGTATTTATTGATTTGATTCTATTAACTAAATTCACTGGGGACCCCTTCAAGGACCCACTTCCAGTTCAGTAACCGAACAGTTGAAAGGTTTTAAGATGTTGATATGTGACCTTTACACCGTACAGAGTCATGATCCATCAATCCATGTAAGCTGTTAGACTCTCAGTGATGTATTGTGTATTCTTTATCATTGCATATTCTCTTTCTTCAGTCTTTTCAGATGCTATCATAATCCACCACCACACAAATGATAATGATCATTAGCACCATAACAAACTGCTAGACTGTAGAATGAATCCCTGTAGCTCACGTAGATTTAATACTATTCTATCTACACATGTAAAAAACAGAGAGCTCTTCATGTGTTTTTGTTGTGTGGTTTTTCATTTGATTTCTTTCTTTCTTTCTTTCTTTCTTTCTTTCTTTCTTTCTTTCTTTCTTTTTCTTTCTTTGTTTCTTTCTTCTGTTTCTTTTCTTCTTTTAGATTTGTCAACTGTCCTTTCACATCTGGATGTCAGCTGTACTTCCAACATGTTTCCCAAAAGCATCACAACACTACCGTCATCTTTTTTTCTGTTAAACTAAGGGAGTCACAGTATTGCATAGATTTACACAGCAATTTCATGAATATGAAAAATAAAGATTCCCTACTGCCTAGAATCCCTATTCTGGGGGCGAACATTCTGCAAAAATAGAAGATCTATAGGCTTGCAGATCGGCTGTTTTCAGCACAGAGATTTGGTGTAGAGGGGAAAAAAGGCCAAATACAGATCCATGGGGGACCCCAGTCAACTAAGTATATAGACCAGGTTTATTTTATTAAATGGTGTATATTAGCAGATAGTTTAAGGTATTTCTAAGAACAGAAAATGTGATATTGCGTCAAAAAATTGGTTCTACTGTTACCGGCAACCATGACAAATTGTCATGAGTGTAAAGATGCTTTTGGGAACTCTATCTGTCTACTCTGACCTCCAGACTGTAATACTATCCTTATCCCACCTTCAGTCTCCTGTTGACTGTATTCCCACGGCAGCTATTTTGTTCTTAAGTCATACCTGAGTATGACTTACAGCAGTGGTTCCCAAACAATGGGTCGGCACCCATTTTGGGGTCACAGACCCATTTTGATGGGTCGTGAGTAAATATTTTTTCCATCTCGTAATTTTTTTGTAAAATGATTGATGTAAGAATCACAGCGATGGGGAGTGTGGTCTGTGAAATCTGCTGGTGCAAAAGGCACAACACGCGGTTATGACGTAAGAGCAAAATGGCCGCCGGGTGATGTTCCTCCCGCTGGTATTTTCTAGCTACTTCCTTCACTCCATTCAGCTCTGTAGGAGGCAGGCTGTCCCAGGTAAAACAAACAAAAACAAAAGGCTTGTTGTTAATCACATACAGGTTAAAGCCTCAGGTGCGAGTGACCAGAAAAAGGCCAAAGAGCGAAAGAGAGCAGTTGAGAGTTCTGGAGCCCCCCCTGTTGCCAAGAAGGTCAAGAAAGACCTCCTCTAGGCCCCCCCTCCCTCCCCTACTCGGAAGACAAGATTGGAAAAAGTACAGTCGCCCAATTCTCTTGTTTTGTCCTACAGCTACTGGCATGGTGTTGTCTGGGTCTTCGCTTACTAACGTTTAACCACATGAACCCCAGTATCCCTAATCTGGGGGTGAACATTCGGTGAAAATAGTTGATCTACAAGCTCACAGCGTGTTGCGTTGTGAGCTTGTAGATCGGCTATTTTCAGCGAAGATAGCGGTTGTAGAGGGGGAAAAGGAGGAGGCCTAGTATAGACCACTGGGGGACTCCGGTCATCTAAGTATATAGGGTTTAAACCCTCTAGACCTAGTAAACTGGACCCGAGTTGGCGCTGTACTAGGACCGCTCCCCTCCCTGTCTACACCAAATATCTTCGCCAAAAATAACCGATCTACAAGCTCACAATGCGGCGCAACGTGACGCGTTGTAAGTGTGTAGATCTGCTATTTCTTTGGCTAATGATCCCTCCCCAGAATATGGAGTTCAAGTGGTTAAACTTGGATTAGGCCATTCAAGATGATTATTTGGGCCTGGATGATTAGCTAAAATTGAGAATAATTGTTCCTTTACCATTAAAAAAAACCTATTCTCTAACGATGCATGGTTTCATTCATACCACCGCTCCTAACCGGCGCTTTGCATAACTGTTGCTCATGGTTCCTGGTCCCATCATGCCTTGCTCTCTGTGTATGGGTCCTGTCTCTGCTCACGCATCTTTCATTAGAAAGCATGCGTCCACTAACACTGCATCGCACTAACATGACTCTGTCACTCACTGGGTGTATAGAGAGAGGTTGGCCAAATTGTTATCGCTTAGGTTCTAATCCCGACCGGCAAGTTGAGGGTAGGGCAAGTGAATCTTTTTAGTTAAATAGCTCTATATTCTGATTGTACTCATTGTTATACAGTAGAATGTTTGTTCAGTAACGGGGGTCTCCCTGTCTCTCCAGCTCTTTAGTAAAGAGAGAATGCTTTTTCAGGTCGGGATAACAATTTTATCCAATCAGAAAAGAGAACTCACACAGGATATTGGATAAACAAGTGAAATTGGAATTGTATTTTGTTTGTTAAGAGCTGGAGAGACGGGGAGTATCCTGTTACTGAACAAACACTATTGAAATGATTACTATCACAATATAGTGCTTTGTTTATTAACCAAAAAATATCACTTACCCTACCTTTAACCCAAGAGAACCTATAACTATCTCCTGTCATAATATAACCTTAGCCATGGCATCCCTATTTTGGGTAAAATAAATAATAATATTAATAAAATGTGTTTTTTTTCACAATCCTTTCACAATTATTCAACATTTCTCCAAATTGTTTGAAAATGGCTGATCCACAAGCTCACAACAGCTTGTAGATCAGTTATTTTCGGTATAGCCATAGTTAAGTGGTAACAAAGTTAATAAATAGCTTTACTTCTCTATATGCAATGCATGCAAATGGCTGTGCGGGTTATGTTTGAATGAACCACCTTTCCTGCTGTTGGCCACTGACTTGTTTTTTTTATTGTTCCAGGAGGAAACATCATCTGTCGAGGCCAATGAGAAAGAGGTAAGCATGACCTTTGACCCTGTTACGGTGGGCAGCGACAGCCCCCCGCCATCCAAACGCAAACTAATAAAGGACCAGAGGAACTTGGCCAGGAAAAAGGACTCTAACCCAATCTGTCAATTAGCGAAGCGCACAGAGAGACGGACAGACATAGTTGAGGAAAGTAGAAGCCCCAGTCATGTTGAACACATAGTTAGTGTGGACATTGAGGTTAACGTCAAAGTGAACGTAGATGGCATCGTGGGGGAACAAATGCCCCTGCCGCCAGTCAAACCCAACTCCAAAAGAAAATCCACCACCCCTCAGAGACAGAGACAGAAACCCCGTGCCTACGCGGCGGCCGCGGACGTTCCTGCTCCACCCTCGGATGCTGCACTTACTTGCGCCGGCCAGCAGAGGCCGCCCGCGTTGGTCAGCGCTCCGTCCCAGGTCTCCGTCATCTCCGAGACAGCGGTGGAGGAGCTCTCCGACCTACGGAGCTACTACAGCAGACAGCTGAGAAGGATAAACTGCATTTCCCACGAGCACCTGGGGCAAGGCTCGGAGCCCGGGGTGTTGGCGTGTATCCGGGAGCCGCTCCGGAGCCTCCGCCTGCCCCGCGGCGGGACCATCGCCCGCACCGCGCGGAACCTGTGGACTCGGGTCAGCGGCAGGCGGAAGTTGATCCACAGGTGACTATAATCACATGAATGCACTTCGGCCAAATTTGAATCATGGAACATTAAAATCCTTTCACAGATGTGCATCCAGTGGCGTGCACAGACATTTTGAGGGGCAGGTGCTCAAGTAAATTATACTTTTTTTTGTTTACTTGGTCTGCTCTTTTTTCCCTCTACACCTATACCTCTTTGCCAAAAATAGCCGATCTACAAGCCCACAACGCCTCGCAGCGCGAGGCGTTGTGGGCTTGTAGATCTGCTATTTTTGGATAAAGTTCTCCTCAGAAAAGGGATGCTAGGTTCGAGTGGTTATGGTAAAAAGAAAAATCATATCACATAAAGATTTGGCGGACCGCCTGTAGTAACTCTGAGGACCCCCTAGGGGTCCCGGACCCCCTGTTGAAGACTCCTGCTGTAAACTGAAGAAAAAGAAAACTTTTTTTTATTTTTTTCAAAAGGGCACTTCTGGTCAAGAGGGCAAAGGGCAGGTGCTCTAGCACCACTTAGAGTCTATCTGTGCACGTCCCTGTGTGCATCCATATAGCTCATATCGTCACTGTCTGGTGGAAACCTTGTTTGTCCAAAACTGTTACTTTTCAGGAAATGGAAAAAAATCCTGTGTTCCAGTGGATCCAATGTAGTTATTATTGTTTGTTAATGCTTTTCATTGGTTTAATATTTATAAAACCCACAAACATACTTATTTACTTTCACTTCAAGTGTAGGATTTGTAAAAAGCAAACAAACATGCTGTGGTAATGTGTACTGTATCCTCTTTGCCTTAGCCATACTGTACATCACTGGTTCTCAGTGGTTGTCTGGGGACCCCCAGGGGTTGTTGAGGAGATTCCAGGGGGTCCCCAGCTAAAGTTGTTAATATAACATCAAAATCAGTTTAACCACTTTAAACCTGTTCGAAAATAGCAGAACTACAAGCTCACCACGGGTCGCATCGTGATCCGTGGTGAGCTTGTAGATCTGCTATTTTCAAAAAAAGGTTGTAGATCTGCTATTTTCAACAACAAAAAAGAAATTGGGAAAGTTTTGGGGTTCCCTGGCACAAAATACCTTGGATGGGGGTCCACTGCCAAATATATATTAATTTGGTGGTCCTTGACATGAAAAGGTTTGAGAACCACTGCTGTACATATTCTGAAGAGGAATTGGTGGGAATGATGGTGACACTGAAACAGGGACTGCTGAGAATGCTGAGAATAACTCCAGGGCTATTCATTATTGGCCCAATTAAAAAGAAGTCAGTGGGCTAATTAATGGGTCGGCATTTCCATGTTTGAATTTATGTTGATGGTGAAACAAAGTCTCTTTGTAACACTTTAAAGGAAGGGGATATTTCTGTACTTGTGCATTGACGCACGGAAGATAAATTCTGTAGCAATTTATAATGAGAAAAATGGCTAGCCTACAGGTCCTGAAGTTGTGGAGGGGGAAAGCCTAATACATTGCCGCAGATGGCACTTCACGCTACTCAAGGACCTTATAATTAGAATAATTATGCACATTTGTTTCAATTGTTGTCTGAGGACATCCGTTCATTTAGGATTGTGTTTTTTTTTTATGTCAGTTTACACCAGGTTATGAGCCAAGGTTTGTGGCAAAAATAAAATTGTTATTCTTTTTTTATTAAGAATATTTTTTCCCTATATGTGCTGCTTTATTTTATTGACAACTACTTCTCTTCATACTGAGTACAAAATATGGCTAATACTTACAGTATATTTTCCCCAAATGTTTCTGGTTGATTATTTTCAAACTAAGTTTGAATTCACCTTTTTTCAAATAATAGTAGTAGTTTGGGACACTTCTATTCTGGCATTACCTGCTCTTCAGGTAATGCTTACTGATGCCATTGTAGCCCAATGCTTTCCTGCTTGACACTCAGCAACAAGGGTTGGATTGTAGGTAAGTCTTCTGCGACACTAGGTCATGTCTCACGCTAATGAAACGGGAGATATGCTCCTGATGGGCCACAAATGCTTCCCAAGGCTACTTACTTGCCTCTCTATTATGGCAAGCATGACCAAATAAACGTGAACTGTGTCATTGAATGTGCAGAAGCTTCTCTCTTCTCTAGTCTCAAAGGTTTGCTTCCATCACCTGTTGAAGCTCCATACGGTCGTTATCCAGCTGGGAGCTGCCATTCTCAGACTCGACCACTGGAGGGTGCCCAATGCTTAAGTCTGTGCTCCAGTGTTGCACAACCAAGCATAAATCAGGTATAACACTTAAATGGCGAGGACTGACGGTAGACAATAAAGTTCAGGCCTGTGTGTTCTCTGATCTGGCTCATAATCGCACCACCACATAACTGCAAACACTGCCTGGGACACAACATGACATGGTCAAATAAAGCTATTTTGCACATCTCACCGATTACAATCTTATAACTGATATAATGGTTAACTCTAATCACAAATCACTTGTTTCCTTTTGACAAAACACATTAGGATTATACAATTACAATCAGGAATACACAGACTATTCTTTTTTTTTTCTTTATTTTTTTCTAAAGAAAACTGCCAGACTGAAAGAAATTGCAAAATGAGTGTAATCATCAGAAATAATTGGAACCCATGCTGTCTGGACACTCTGCTGTTGTCTGAGGAAAGGCCCGTATCTCAGGCTGTGTTGGATAAGACCATGATAAGTCCAGGTTCATTATAAGGCTAACTGGCTGATAAAATGCCTGAGTCAAGAGTTCAACAGATGGAAGTGGTGGGATTTCAGGGTCTGGTCTGGTCTGCTCTGCGTTCTGAAGCCTGATTCATACGCTGAGAATAGCCGACCTTCAAGCACACAGCGCCTTGCATCCGCGGTACGTTGTGAGCTTGTTGGTCTGCTATTCTCGGCTGTTCTCGCCGAGAGGCATAAATTAGGCCTCATTAGGAGTCAAATGGACCATTTACTTTTTGAAGTTACAAATTAGAAGGTGATGGTTTATCATGATTATCATTTATTAACAATAGAGAGTAGACACAATTTGTTTTTTTTTGTTTTTAAATTAAAACCCAATTTATCTAATTACAATTTTTTCTGGGTCAGTAGAAAATAATTGGTAAATGATTTACGAGTATAATATGATCTATGAATGATTATTAAAAGCTTTTTTTACACAATTTAAAAACATTTTGTTGATGCACCTTCTCACTTCACAACAGATGACTTATACTGCAGGTGTTGCTTCTGACAATTGTTGGGAAAGCCTCTACCATGTACCCAACTTCATAGATTATAACACTGAACAACTTGGATTTAACATAGCTGAGCAGACAGTGCTAACCGTACTACAGTAATTAATGTAACTTAAATCACATTATTTGTCTGTAGTTTGCATTGACTGTATCTTTGCTCAGATTATTCAAGCACCGTGGCGTGATAAACCAAGCACTTGATTGTCTCCGCCAGGCCGAGACGTTGAGATGTTTTGCCCCCTGTCCGTCCGTCATTCTGTCTGTGGACAGCTAATCTCCGGCACCGTTGGCTTTATGGCAGTGAAACTGTGCACACACACTCCCTGGATGCCAGAGCAGAACTCGGGCCCACATTTTTCACATGGGCCTGTTATAGAGCCACCAGGAGGCAGAATTTTAAAAAACACCCAAACATCACGCAAATCGGTACACAGTATCTGTATAGTCAAGTGATCAAGACGGATTTGTCCAATTTTTCATATTCCATCCTGATTGGCGAATTCAGACATTGCTGGCCCACAATAGCTTGCCTGACCTGGCGGAGACCTGTGCTCCGGTAGCACTTTTTCTAGTTTGATTTGAATTTATTAGACGTCATAAAAGAAAAACACATGTTACTTAGTTTATCTTAGAAATGTCAAGGATATAAACTCAATAAAGTCGTGAGACTTATTTCCATTGGGGTCCTTAATGCACACTCTTGCATAGAGCAGTGGTCTCAACCTTTTCAAGCCGCGACCCCCCCAAAATGATCATATTTGAACTGGGGACCCCCACCCCGATAAGCACTTGGAATTGTAGGAGTTGAGGCATTACATTACATTGCAAGCTCACAACGCCTCGCAACGCCAGGTGTTGTGAGCTTGTAGATTGGCTATTTTCAAAATATTCTTATATTATTTGACAATTTGCCCATGTTTTACCAGTTTTTATTGTATAGTTTGTTGATTACTTTTGATGCAGTAATCGTCTTTTTTTTCTTTTTCTTTCACTTTTTTTTAGGTACTAAAAAGGTCTGAAAAGTCCTTAACCCTATGTCACCAAACGTATCATATATGATACACACATTACACTGATTTTTTAATAAATCAGTGTAATCAATACTTGGACCAAGAACCTGTTGTATCATATCTGACACATCCCCACTTCCCCCTGGACCATACCATTTGCACTGCAGGTAGTTACAGAGCCTCAGGTGGTCTGACCCAAAATGGCTGCCATCAACTAAACAGGAGAGGTTGATGCACTACTAACAAACAATTATTTTTTAAGAAGTTCGGGTAAATTTTCCTAGTATATCTTTACTAATATTTTCAAATAAGTGTTGGATAACTTGAATGCACTTATGAGCTCTCAAAATGTAGCATTTGAGTTTGTTTTTTTATGATGTCAAAAGTGTTTGTATCATATTTGATACTACAGGTCTATAGTCCTTTACGATTTGTATCATATTTGATACTACAGGTCTAAAAGATTTTTTTTTGTAATTTTAAAACCAACTTGATTTTTTTTTTTTTTTTTTTTTTTTCTATTCCACGGTTTTGTAACCCTATTTTTTACACCCAGTGCCAATCTCTATAATCCTGGGCACTACACTCCCTCTGCGAACCTAGGGAGGCCAGGGCCGAGCTCATGCCTCCTTCAATGCATGAGAGCCAACTGACCTTCTTATCACCTGACAGGGGAGAGTTTCCCTGGTTGGACGTAGCGTGTGGAAGGAACACGTTATTCCAACCAGTTCCTTTCCCCTCCATCAGGCGCCCCGGCTGGCCAGGGGGAGGCAGTACAACCGACTTGAAATACCCCTTGTAATACCCCTTGTATCAAATATGATACAACAAATAAATGATACAAAGGAATGTTAAAAAAAAAAAAAAAAAATCAAAAATGTTTTAAGACCCAATAAAGTGTCCCTTTTCAAAATGTTGGAATTTTCGGACCTTTCCTTCATAGTTCAGGTTCTACAGGGTTTAAATTGTCACTTCACTGTCATCTGGGGACCCCCCCCCCCCCAAAAAAAAACAAAAACATATGGGGACCCCCTGGGGGTGCTGACCCACAGGTTGAGAACCACTGGAAAAGAGCAGGAACAATAAAAAAAATTGACTTAAATAATCTCCTTCCATCATGATTTTGAACCCTTTTTCTTCAAGAGCACCTGCATTTTCCTTGAGTCTTATATGATACAGATCAATCCTCGAGCACACCATTACCTCTTTTCATATTTCACCTCTGTGGGATAATTAAACCTGTCGTGACCACAGATTCACCTCGGTTAAATTAAGATAAGAAGTAATAATACGCCTTATAATGCAATAAAAGAACAAAGCAATCATTCTAAATTGGAACAACGTTTTCACTGCAGGCACTCAAGTACAAGGCAATTAAGCATATCTATAAGATGCAGCGATACGGTAATTTGGCAACACAAGGAGCAAGAGATCTAAAGATTAGATCTTGTGCAACCAGATGTAAATATAGCTACTGTTAACCATGAACAGCTCTACATTAGTAAACCAGTGGTTCTCAAATAGGGGTCCGGGGACCCCCAAGGGTCCTTGGTGGGTTCCAGAGGGTCCCCAGCAAAATATGTTCAAATAGCATCAAAATTAATGTAACCACTTTGAGAGTGTACAAATGGAACAAATGGTTCCAAATGGTATTCCATCCTTGAATTTAAAAAGTTTGAGAACCACCGGTATTATAATTGTATAGCAGACGTGGAGTCCATTATACACACTGAATACTGAATAGTCTCATGTGAGAAAACGTTTTTTTTTTTTTTTTTAAGGTTTCATGACATGAAATGCATATATTTTTATTAAATTTTTTTTGGGGGGGGGGGGGGGGGGGGGGTTCTGACCTCAATTACAGCAGCTGAAAAGGCCCCAGAACACAGAGAGAAAAAAACCTGCCATGGCTCGGAGTGGATTTTACTGTTAAAACCTTTAAATACACGTTTGAAATAAATACTTTAAATGTTTTGCAAAGCAGCATGTCATGAAACCTTTAAACCCATCTCTAATTTCCTATTCTATCACGTTTCCTCTGCTTCCCGTGTTTTCATTTCCACCAGTCTGCTGTCATAGATATATCTCTGCTGTGATCTGGGTCTCAGACAGATGGGCGCGAGAGGCTAGTTTTTCTCTGGTGTGAATGCTGGGGTATAGCGGGGGTGAATGTTGTCCCTACCTTGCCTGCAGCTTGAAGTGTGAGTATAGAGTAGACATAACTAGTCTGGGCCTCTCTGTTTCTGTTGCTTTTATTTATTCAAGTGTGACATAAATATATCAGTACGTACCGTCCATGAACTGAAGCATGCATCGTATAGTTCAGCTATCCACTCTTGGTGCATTTTTGTTGTATTATGATTGCATTTATGCCTTTTTTGTGCTCATATTCTTGCAACGGTACAATTCCTCAAACTGCATTTGTACTAGAACTAGACCATGCACACATAACACCATTGAGATAAATTAAACAAATCGTACCTCTTTATCTCCATATATTAACTTTTTTTTCCGCATAAATTAGTGCCCTACTTCATCATACCACAATGTTACACAAAAGCAGCAGATCTACAAGCTCAAAACGCGCCACAATGCATTTTGAGTTTGTAGATCTAGCTATTTTTGCTATTTAAAATGTTAATTCTGAAAAGTAACTCGTCTTGGACATATGAGGTTTCCACCCGACTGCAATGAGATCCATCTAGGCTGTCTAATAAGTGGTTTTAAGAACACCTGCGCAGAGCACAACATGAACACAACACACACACTTAATTCATCTCCAAAGGAACATTAACCACCGTCTGTATTCTCATTTCTTAGCTACTGTCTTTGTTGAGGTGTCATTCCCACTACATGGTGAGCATCCTGTTAAGAGCCCTTCAGGGAATCCCTTCAAACTAAATGGACCCTTATGAGTCCATTTGGTTACTACACTGTCTGAGTTGTTACAGACCCATACAGTTCAATTTGGTTCATTTACTACACTGTCCGAGTTATAGACCCGTAAAGGTCCATTTCCGTTCCTAATTCAATCGTTTAGCTGGGAACCCCCTGGAAACCCCCAAGGTCCCCTGGGGGCCTCCAGAGACCCCATGTTCTTAAGCCCCCTATACACACCAAGAAAAGCTAATAAATTAATCAGCTTTTATTTTAGTGTAATGTCTAAGCAAATCAGCTTTTGATTTTTATGTTGGCGTCCAGAAAGCCCCCTACACACCAAGAAAAGCTAATAAATTAATCAGCTTTTATTTTAATGTAATCTCTATGTAAATCAGCATTCAATATTTATACTAGCGTCCAGAAGCTCGAAAACAAAAAGCTTGCTTTTTTTCTCCCTAGAGCTCATTCTTGAAGACTGCATTCATACACAGACGCCTAGAGCTGTTCATTAGAATAGACCGTAATAGAGCCACTAGCGTATCACAATTATTTCAAACTTTTGCCTCTATTACGATTTAATGAATCAGTATTTTAAAATCTATATTTATGGTAAAATAGCAGATCTACAAGCGTTGCGAGGCGTTGTGAGCTTGTAGATCTGCTATTTTCACAATACATATGGAAGCTATATATATGGAACCAAGTCAAACAAAATGTAATGCCCCAACTCCTACAATTGCAAGTGCTTATCAGGGTGGGGGGTCCCCAGTTCAAATATGATTCTTTTGGGGTGTGTGGTGAGTTTGAAGATCGGTTATTTTCACTGATTTGTACACCACTATTGTAATACAAAGTATAATACAGAGTTACGTGGTTCATAAGACTAATCAAATTTGTCCATTATAAAAAGATATATTAGATTTTTTAGATAGAAGAAGAAATACAAAAACTGCTTTATTCGATTAACCTACAGTACATGAGCAAGATTAAGCTTGTTATTGGTTCTAAATATCGGTTTCGGTACATTTTCAGTTAATTGGCCAGCCCTAAATTAGAACTGTATTAAGTTGAAATAAACCAACTTTAGTTTCTGCGACACGTGCACACAAACACACACAATCCATTGTCAGAATGTTCCTGGCGCAAGTAAAAAAAAAAAAAAACTCTCTCATTCAGAATCCTTGTCTTGTCTGAGATCAAATTCATATTCAGAAGATGCCCTGAGTCCAGGGGAGATAAGAGCCAGAGAGCTCACACCGGTGTCGACTGCAGTCCCAGGGGGCGCCATCCTCTCTGCACCTCTGGATGATTGAATCTCTGCTTTAATCCTGCTGTGACACGATGGCTTTTTCTCCCCTGTGTCTCCTCCCCCCCCTCTCCTCCTCCTCCTCCTCCCTCCCCAGGCCCAGGATCCTGTGGATGGAGTGGGACAGAGTCTTGGAGGGCTGGGGCTCTGCTATCCGGTGATATCCAACCCCTACGTGTGGCTCTGCAACAAGTCGGGCTCCCTCAGTGGAACGTCACAGTCTCAAAGGTAGGCTAAGTGATAGTTTTTTTTGTTAAAACAAAACGTTGTTTCTGAAAACGGTTAAAGCTCTATATTCAGATGGTAATCATTGCTATAGGGTGTTTGTTCAGTAACAGGGGTCTCCCTGTCTCTCCAGCTCTTTAGTAAACAGAAAAATACATTTTCAGGCGGGTTTCCAATTTCAGCCAATCAGGAAAAGGTACCCATTTTCAGCTCTAAATTTGTCTGCTCATTTCTTCACTTCCAATTTCACGTGTTTACCCTGTATCTCGTGTGAGTGCTCTCTCCTGATTGGATAAAATTGGTATCCCGACCTGACAATAAACTTTTTACTAAAGAGCTGAAGAGACAGGGAGACTATTGTTACTGAACACTATAGCATTGAGAACTATGATAATGTAGAGCTATTTAACACTCTTTGTTTTAACCACTTAAACCCTCTATTCTTAGTAAAACGGACCTGAATTGCAACTGTACTTGGACCGCTTTAATTGTTCCATCTACACCAAATCTCTTTGATGAAAATAGCCGATTTACTGGCAAATGTTCCCCCCAGAGTATGCTGGGTTTCAAGTAGTTAACAAAAAAATATCACTTACCCTAGAGATCTGTTCAGGTTCTTGTCAGTATTCATTTTGGCAAATTTGAATCTAAAATTTCATTTAGTTTTAGTATATCTTATATATCATATTTAGTTATCTGAAATGTCTTTGTTTTAGTCGACTAAATATCATAAGATTTTAGTCGACTAAATGTACAGTACAGTTGATTTTGTCGACAACATAATATTTTGGCGGGCCTTGATGGCATCGTAATGCCTGATTTTAAACTTGGTTGCATGCTGAAAATAGCCGATTTACAAGCTTGCAACGCGTCGCAGCGTGTTGTCAGCGAATAGATCTGCTATTTTTAAAGACACAACACCCGAGCGCAACCAAACATAAAATGACTTGTCTTTTAGTTCTACTGGATCTCTTTTCCAGTAGTCCCTCCCTAACATTTTAGTCTAGTTTTTATTTTGTTGATGAAATTTTCAATATATTTAGTCTTAGTTTTAGTCATCATAGCTTAGTTTTTTTTAGTTTTTATTTAGTTTTCGTCAGTGAAAAAAGGTAGTCGACGAACATTTTTCATCATAGTTTTACTCAACACTGGTTCCTGTTTTAACTTCTCTATCTCTCTTTCTCTCTCTCTATCTCTCTCTTTCTATCTTTCTCTGTCTGTCTGTCGCTCTCTCTCTCTCTCTCTCTGTCTCTCTCTCTCTCTCTCTCTCTCTCTCTCTCTGTGCTATCGGCCTGATAGGCTCTTCCAGACTTTCCTCTGGCGAGTTTTCTAGCAGACCGGTGAAAGTGGTGGACTGGAACTCTTATAAGACCATAAAAACTCCCTCGACAGCTATCACTTGTTTACTCCACCACTTGTTTACTCTTGTTATACAACACATTGCAGAAGCTTTTATCACACCACCCCTCCCGAAAGTTATTATTGAGATAAATCTATAGAATAGAGAGTCACAGGTAATGATAACATGGCCTAAGTGCAGACAAAGCATAACACAGAATCAACTTTATTGTCACATCACAAGTGTAAAGAAGTGGGTGAAATTAGTTTTTGTGCAAGCTCCATCGTTTTTGTTGTTTTCAAGAAGAGAAAAGGAAAAAGAAGCGTGGGGTTCAATGCTCCTTAAAGCAGCATTGAACGCTGCACACACGTACCGGTACCACAGCTAAAGACAGCAAAATATTCTGTAGTTTACAGTATGCTTATCTGATGATTTATTTATATAATTTAGCAGGAAGTCGAGGATCCAGCTGCAAAGGCTGGGGTTGACACCTATATGCTGTTAAGCTTGGTTTCTAGTTTGAGGGGGGTTATGGTATAGAATGCAGAGCTATAGTCTATAAACAACATTATCACATAGGACTTTCTTTCTAGATGTGAGAGGGTGGTGTGGAGTGATGTAGCGATGGCATCGTCTGTGGATCTGTGTTTTATGTATGCAAATTGTAGGGGGTCTAGTGGGAGTTACTGGCAACTTGTTGTTGATCAGCTCTCTGACATGTTTCTCGCAAGCATCTGCTCACTATGGGTGACCGCGTTAGTGGTACAGGCCTCCAGTTAATTGGCCTTTCAGGCACTGTGATGATTGTTGCTGATTTAAAGCAGGATGGGACTTTGCTCCCACAGAGGGGTTTGATTGAAAATGGCAGTGAATTGCACAATGCTCTGTAGATCCTCCCTGGCACGCCGTCAGTTCCTGCTGCCTTTCGCGTGTTAATGCGTTGGACAGCCAAGAGCACGTCTGATTCATCTTTAGATCTGTCTTTAGTGTGACATGCGTCTTGGGGCGCTCCACTGAGATGCAGTTCACAACATCTCTACCCACTCAGCTACATTGTGGTAATCTATTATAATAACTGAGCTGTTCAACTGCAGGTGATTAGAGGGGTGCATAGCAACCTATAAGCAATCATACACATCACTCCCGCCAGTTGCTTCACATTTATAGACAATAAGCAGGTGTGTGTGTGTGTGTGTGTGTGTGTGTGTGTGTGTGTGTGTGTGTGTGTGTGTGTGTGTGTGTGTGTGTGTGTGTGTGTGTGTGTGTGTGTTTGTGTTTGTGTTTGTGTTTGTATTACTATTCGTGTGAGGACCAAATGTCCCCACAAGTATGTAGAATATGAGAAATTGACATTGTGAGGACCATTTTTCTGGTCCTCACTCCTCACACAAAAAATGGAGTAGAGGTTCACAATTACAAAAAGTGTCAGGTTGGGCTTAGGGTTAGTATTTAGACATAGAAATTAGGTTTAGGGATTAGAGATAGGAGTTACGTTTGATTTATGCTCAATTGCGAGCTTGTGTCGTGCACCGAAAAAAAGGCGATCTACAAGCACACAACGCGTCGCAGCGCGACACGTTGTGTGCTTGTAGGTCGCCTATTTTTCGGCTTTGGGCTTGCAAAAAAAAAATTAAATATGCCCTTCAGAAAATCGTCGTCCTAAAATGTCCTCACAAGTATAGTAATACAAAACTTTGTGTGTGTGTGTGTGTGTGTGTGTGTGTGTGTGTGTGTGTGTGTGTGTGTGTGTGTGTGTGTGTGTGTGTGTGTGTGTGTGTGTGTGTGTGTGTGTGTGCGTGCGCGTGCGTGCACTTATGTGTCCTTTGGGTGGAGCTTCCTGCAGTGATTTACCATTACAGTAGCCATTATGGAGCTGATCTATGAACATTCCATGTGATTCAGGCATCTGCTGGTGCTCTGGGATCAGTTAGCTGTCCCAATCATTGTGGTCAACTCACTTAGAGTGATGCAGGTTCACTGATCCTATATAGGTCCATGACAGGGGGGTGAATGTGGTTGTATCCAGTGCTGGAAGATGTACTCAGATGCAGTGGCGTGCACAGACATTTTGAGGGGCAGGTGCTCAAGTAAATTATACTTTTTTTTGTTGACTTGGTCTGCTCTTTTTCCCTCTACGCCTATACCTCTTTGCCAAAAATAGCAGATCTACAAGCCCACAACGCCTCGCGCTGCGAGGCGTTGTGGTCTTGTAGATCTGCTATTTTTGGCTAAAGTTCTCCTCAGAAAAGGGATGCTAGGTTTCGAGTGGTTATGGTAAAAAGAAAAATCATATCACAAAAAGAATTGGCGGACCCCCTGTATTAACTCTGAGGACCCCCTAGGGGTCCTGGGCCCCCTGTTGAAGACCCCTGCTGTAAACCTTTTTTCAAAAGGGCACTTCTGGTCAAGAGGGCAAAGGGCAGGTGCTCTAGCACCACCTAGAGTCTATCTGTGCACGTCCCTGCTCAGATGGTTTACTCCAGTAAAAGTAGCAATACCACCATGTAGAAATACTCTGTTACAAGTAAATGTCCTGTATTCAACATGTATTCAACATTTGACTTGAGTAAAAGTATCAAAGTATTGACATCCAAAAAATATACCTACGATACCAAAGTAAAAGTACAACCAACTGATCCGCCTATTTTCGAATAGCCGAATCTAAATCTACAAAGTAACGTGTAACTAAAGCTGTCAGATAATTGTAGTGGAGTAAAAAGTACAAAGTAGAAGTTTAAAGTATGGCCATGACAAAATGGAAATACTCAAGTAAAGAAAGTGTACCTCAAAATTGTACTCAAGTACAGTACTTGAGTAAAATGTACTTATAGTTGCTTTCCACCACTGGACTGTTCTGTGCTAACCGGCCTGCAGGCTATGAATGGTGTAATACACATTGTAACCCAGTGGTTCTCAACGGGCCGTGAGGAGATTGCAAGTGGGCTCCCAAATAATTGAGAAAAAAAACAAATAAGATTTTAAAGATAAAATAACATTAATACTAAAAAATGTTTTAAATCTTGAAAAAGTAGTTTTCATTGTGATACAGATGAATAGCAAGAGTATTCTACGTTAGTTCAATTGATCCAAGTTGCAACACTATCGATTAATTGATCATTAAAATGCTCTGAAAATGTACGCGGGCCGGGCCACCCATCTGACAAGGCTGCCGTGTCAAGTGGTCAGATGGGTGGGCCGTGAACACTTTCAAGATTTTCAAGTGGACCCTGCCTGATCCAGAATAGGCTGAGAACCTCCGTTGTAACCATAGAGTTAAAGAGGTTGTAACTCACGTGGATGAGTCCATGGGGCAATGAATGCACTGCAATCCAAGTGGAAAATTAGCTTTTCCTATTCAATCGCAACAAGAGATAACTGGGCTATAGCGGGTGAGGGAAACAAAAACAAATGACGCAATCAAAACGCTACATGATTCTGCACAGTAAAATGTGGAGTGATAATATAACGGTACAGTAAGAGTGTAAAAATGTAATTTAACGTGTGGGGGCCAGCCAAACATCCAAGCCCTTGTGATTGGTGGCGAACTTAACCTTTTTATTAGCCGTGTATGGATATTACAGGGATATTTATTTTTATATAATGACATTTCATTACATTTTACCCTTTTTTACAAAAAGGCAAGACAACAGATGTATTTGAATAATGTTAGATAATAATTATAACAAATTAAAATATAAACCCAAATATAGCCAAAGGAAATGAATGAGGGGAGAAAAAGAAAATACACAATAAACAAAACACAAAAAAAGACATGTCTCTGCAATGATAAAAGCCATGGGTTTCCGAGGCTACTGCAATGACCACATATGGAGACTTTGACATCTGCATCTGAGATGAAGTTCTTCACACCGCCAGGAGATAGAGACATTGTACACCAAACGTGCCACTTCCTGAGCTCTGACTGACATTGTAGGTTGGGATAGTACAGTAGGTTGCAGTGAGAGGGGCTTCCTTGTGAGAATGAATGAAAATCTCTGTTCTCTTGTCATGATTATAACCGTTTGGAAGCTTTGAGCCTTTACTATTCACCTGAACGAACAGGCCCTCGGGATGAAATAAAAAACTCAAATAGAATCATATTGATTTGAAAATGAGCAATGAATACGGATCAACCACGTTCAACTCTGTTTAATATTCAATGATGCATTAACCACGTAAACCCTCTGCTCAGCAAAACGGATCTGTACTTTGTGCGCTCTTTCTTCCCTCTTCACCAAATCCTTTTGCTGAAAATAGCAGATCTACAAGCTAGATCTGCAAATGTTCTCCCCCAGAATAGGGAATGCTCGGGCACAAGTGGTTAAAGCCCACTGAGATGCTTGCAGTAAATGCTTAACTTCTTCTTCTTTTGGCTAATTGGGTTGCCACAGCGGATCATCTGTTTCCATCTGGATCTGTTTTCTGCATCTTCCTCTGTGACTCATGCCACCTGCATGTCGTCTCTCACTGCATCCCATTAACCTCCTCTCTGGCCCTCCTATTCTCCTCTTACCTGGCAGTTACATCTTCCATCTTCCATACTTCTCCCAATGTACCCCTCATCCCTCCTTTTCACATGTCTAAACCATCTCAAGCTCGCCTCTCTTGCTTTTTCCCCAAACCATCTAACCTGGGCTGATCCCCTAATGTAGTCATTCCTGCCTTGTCACCCCTAATGAAAATCGTAGCACCCTCAATTCTGCCACCTCCAGCTGTGCCTCCTGTCTTTTCGTCAGTGCCACCGTTTCCAAGCCGTATGGTCTCACTACCGTCTTATACATCTTCCCCCTCACTCTTGCTGGTACCCTTTTGTTTTTGCAGGAAATGCTTAACAAAATGCTTAATCTGCTATTTACAGCACGACATCTAGCTTAAAGCCCAATTCGCACTTTGTCGCACAACGGTGTTGCCGTGTGCCCAAAATGGCCGACCTACATGTTGCATTGCGCACCCCACAGTGATGTTAATAGAGAGTGGCGACAACCCTGTTCACTCATTTGGACCAAATTTGACTACAGCAATCTCCGGAGCCTCTCAAATAGTTCTCGTAAGTTTGCAGCAAAACTAGCATAACACAGTAGAGGCGCAGCAGATAAGATTGTTTGAAAAAGGTAAGACATTCAAAGACTCATATTATATATTATCATAAGATCTGAATCAATTTGTCATGTAACTGGAACTGTCTGAGGTCTAAGTGAATCATGTGACAATCCCAACAAAAGTAGACCAATCACTAGGGTTGCCAACTACCTGAAAAAACATAAGGGATGCCTAGAAAAAGATAAAATCTCACTGTATATACAGTATGTACAGTTTTTGTGTATTATTTTTTTTTTTTTTTAATTTGTATTGATTGATTCCCCAAAATATGCAACAAAGTGTGTCAGTTGTATCAGTTCAATAATCACATCTTTTAGTTTCCAAATAAGGGACGATTTCTTATTTCAAGGGACGGTTGGCATCCCTACCAATCACAGCGAAGCACACATCTCCGCCGACACGGTTTCACAATCACAGTCACAGTCCCCACAAAAGCAGACTGTCGGGTTGGTGACGGCTATTGACACTGCTACGCCATTCACAGCTCGCATCGCCCTGCTAAGCTCACATTAGTACATTAGCACATCATTGCTGCTTTGTTCACAAACTGCACACCTAGTAACTTGCTATCCAGAGCTACAGATCGCACAGGGAAGCCACGCCATTATTAGACGCTATCCTAACTCATTAAATCTAGATCCTAAAGGGTAAAACATCAGATTTTGTTTTTCTTTTCTCAGCAACATAAACCTTATTTATTTTAGGCTCATTTGGTTCACAGTTTGTGTAGCACGAAGCGCATCGCCAGAGATCGAGTACTGCTGCCAAATACTGCATACCGCTGAAAATATCAGCTTCATCTCTCCACTCCAACCCGATGCATTCCCAAACACATTCAACTGTAATCTTTATTCGGTGGAGGAAGTAAAGCTTCTTTCTCGATAGCACTGACGCGCTAAATGGGTTATGCTTGTTGATGTGCTGTGTGGGTCCACCTTCCTAAATAGTCCCATTATTTGGTAACGTGAAACGAATCTTGAGTCTGCACATCTATTGCGCTACCAAGAGGGAAGTTTTACTACTGTAAAACTGTATGTCTGTCGCCAGACAAAGGTGCATTTTACACATACACGGTGATGGAAGTACACACATTTTTACTCGATCAATGCCACAATGTAGAAACAAGTAAAAGGCCGGTATCCAAAACTTACTCTAGTAAATGTACAAAAGTAAAAGTACTCATTATGTAGAACGTCCCATTTCAAGTTCTCAAAATGTACAAACATCTTTTAAAAATAGCAGATCTACAAGCTCACAACGCACGTGATGCACGTTCAAGTACAATATTTGCCTCTGAGATAGGTAGCGGAGTAGAAGCAAAGGTATTGGAAATACTCCAGTAAAGTATAAATACCTCAACATTGTACTCAAGTACAGTACTTGAGTACATGTACTTTACACCACTGCACATACGTGTAGCAGGCAGGCACAGATGCACGCACGCACGCATGAACACATGCACATTGCCCAATAGAGGCACAGGAGTTGGCATTCATAATTTACTTTGCTAATAGGCAGTAATAAAACAAAAAAAGGAACAAGCTAACTGCAGTACAGGAGTCAAAGGAATAGGAAGTGAGAGGAAGATGCACGTTTTAAAAGATGAAAGAATAAAGGTGAGGGAGGGCCGAACGAGGAGATAGGAAAATGATGAAAAGTGCGGCAACACAATGGAAAGTCATTCATCACACTGACTGGACCGGACAGGACTGATTCCACTGGACACTGCAGGAGATGTGGTGCATACGCACGCGCACACACACACACACACACACACACACACACACACACACACACACACACACACACACACACACACACACACACACACACACACACACACAAACGTAAATGCAAACAGATACACAGGCACAAACATGAAAACACTTGAAAAAAACAGATTACCAGTCTTTATAGGCTACTGTTATACCCGCCTGTCCCGAATGACCTCAAAGCCAGGCTTGCTGCCCAGTTCTTACGTAACACTTGATTCCGGTGCGATGCGACCAGACAAAACCGATCAATAGCCCACAGAATACTTGGCTTGATTACAGTGGCCTGACGTGGAGACGACACCCTGGGGGTCAAATTGGCCCCGGAGAACAGTCGTCGAGAGGCCGAAAGGCATTAGCATGGCTGTCACACTTTATGAGCAGACATGCTAGTTGGGTAGGACCTCCCAACAGCCAGAGTAAGTGATTTAGGCCAGTCCTATTGCCTCTATACTGTATGTCAGCGGTTCCCAGCCCTTTCTGCAGTGGCGTGCACAGACATTTTGAGGGGTAGGTGCTCAAGTAAATTATACTTTTTTTTGTTTACTTGGTCTGCTCTTTTTTCCCTCTACACCTATACCTCTTTGCCAAAAATAGCCGATCTACAAGCCCACAACGCCTCGCGCTGCGAGGCGTTGTGGATCTTGTAGATCTGCTATTTTTGGCTAAAGTTCTCCTCAGAAAAGGGATGCTAGGTTTCAAGTGGTTATCGTAAAAAGAAAAATCATATCACATAAAGATTTGGCGGACCCCCTGTAGTAACTCTGAGGACCCCCTAGGGGTCCCGGACCCCCTGTTGAAGACCCCTGCAGTAAACTGAAAAAAAATAAAAAAATATTTTTTTTTTTCAAAAGGGCACTTCTGGTCAAGAGGGCAAAGGGCAGGTGCTCTAGCAACACCTAGAGTCTATCTGTGCACGTCCCTGCCTTTCTGATGGGTGGGCCGCGTGCATTTTCAGAGCATGTTATATTTCAATGATCAATCAATCGATTGCGTTCTGGCTTGGATCAGCGGACCTAACATAGTATAAGCTACTCTTAAGTTCCTATTTATCGGTATAACAACGGTATAAACTCATTTATTTTCAAGGCCTTAAAGAAAAAATACCTGGACATTTTCATAGATTTTGATAGATTAATGTAATGTAATATATTATCATTAAAATCTTAGCGTTTTGCCAATTATTTAGGGGCCCACTTGCAATATCCTCACTGCTCTCTGCTAGTCACTGGGTAGAGTGCGATGGACAGATTAATTTATGCGTCGATGGGGGATGGAGATTGAAATGGACGGATGGATTCTGTTTTGCCTCCAACTCTTATTCCTCAGTCTTACATCACAGACCTGCAGTGGCCGTGGGACCAGTACCTGGTGATATTGCAATGTTTTCGTGATATAAAATAATACATAATATATTTGCACACACACACACACACACACACACACACACACACACACACACACACACACACACACACAGATGGTGAAATCGTCTATCGTGACATTTTCCCTCCCCTTTTCTCTCCTTCCGACCTCTCCTTCCCTCGCACAGCCTGTCTTTCCATCACTCAGCTTTCTTTTGACCATACGGTATATACTGTAGGTTAGTAGTAAGGAAGAAACAGAAGGCTGTTGATATATACTGCAACATGGTGCTGCTATGGAGTATCTAATGGCAGAGGCCAAGCTGTACAGATGGCAGGAGTTGTGTTCCACGGACAGAGAGCCAAAAGACTTGAAACCACTCTATCATTCTTACCTCATCCCCTCTATTCTTACAGTTTTCATTCAGTCTCTGTCCTCTTTTTGCCTTTCCCTCATTTGTCTCCATTTTGTGTCCCTCTTTCCAGATTTCACGTTGGTTACATTTGGAAAAAATCTGAGAGAGAGAGAGAGAGAAAGAGAGAGAGAGCTAGAGAGAGCTAGAGAGAGAGAGAGAGAGAGAGCTATCATCCAGATTTTGCCCATAACCATAATACTTTTTTTTATGGCAAGGCTCCGAAGGGAACAGCCATCTAAAACGGCGTTAGTCTGTATGAACTGTTTTAAAGCTGTACATTTTGATATTTTTATTTCGTATTGTTGTTTGTTGCACTGTTGTTTGTCCAGTTGTTTGAGAGTTGAATGTTTAATGGACCACAGTGGAACCAAGCCTCTGGCTTTTTTGTGTCTCATCCATTTGCAGTTCTTTTTTTTACTCGTTGTACAGCTGTACTTAAAGAAAACATTGCAAGTACAATTCATTCTATCAAAGAGTCCATCCCGAGGAAAGAAGACCAACTATAGTGAAGTACACCAAACACAGTCCACCCAAAAGTAGACTGTAGTGTTGATGGCTAATTTAAGAAGTCACACCTGGCCCAAGTTAAACTAATTAGACTTTGAGCTGGGTGTGATGACACACTAGGCGGCAAGCATTTGCCGCTGGAAATTAGGTCAATGCGGAAGTACTGAAAACGTTGCAGTTCTCATTAATGGGCTAGAAGTTGTCGCTATTTAAATTTAAATAAAATTATGCTCCCATTCATTTTTAAATTGATGATAAAGTAGGGTATGCTTCTAGGGCTTCACCTGGTTCCAAGATGGTGGATTTGAATGCGCTGAAATAGTGGCTTCAAAACGGGTCTGTAGAAACCAATGGGTGACGTCACGGCTCCTGTCGTACATTATTTTTTACAGTCTATGTGACACACCTGTTAGTGCGTCACTGCACACAGGATAAATCAGCCATCCCATAGGCTCTGTCTAGACCCTCCAGAAAAATGTGATTATGCGATCGCAGAATTTACCGCATAATCAGCAAAATGGCGCATAATTATGCGGGGGTAAGGTTGTTTCAAAAAGGTCGCGTCGCATCGCATCGCATAATATGCGATTGGGTTGCGGGTGTTGCGGGTCATCAACACCACTCTCACACGCACAAAAAAAAATCACATTTAAGACTATTATTAATATTAATATTTGGATAAAACTACCATTAAACCCATCATAATTATTTAAAGTTTTTATCATGATCTGACAATGTCAGTGTGGGTTCATTCCCGACAGCCTGGTGCTGCTGTGTCTCACAGCGCTGCAGTTATCCGATAGATCAGCCTATTCTTCGTACCATGGTGTTGCGCGTTGAAAATATCAGACCTACAAGCTCACAACACGTCCCAACGCGCCGCGTTGTGAGCTTGTATGTCTGCTATTTTCGATACGCAACAACACCGCCTTACGGCGAAGCACAAATGAAGCTTTACACAGCTGCATCTCCTCCTAATCAGCACTGCGTATGGGTGGTTCGCTCGGGTGTAATGATAAACAGAACCAGGGTCCCGAAGTGATAGAATATGAACCAAGCCGGACCCACTTGACGATAATAAAACCCGTCAAAACCAGAACTCGTATGGGTCGTGGATATTATACAAGCAAGCACAGTGACTGTCTGTCTGCAATGGATAAAGTGTTAGTGGCGAAAGTTGGTGACACACATACATTGCAGGCAACTAAGGCAACTAATCAACCTCCCTTGCGTCATGAAAAAACCCGACCCGCGCATCACTAGCGTCCAATATTTAGTTCAGTGATCATGATGCTAAAGGTGTATGTGTTGTGCATGTATTTCCAGTTCAAATCTGCTGCCGAGCCAATCAAACAAAGCTTAAGGGAGAATGAACTGGAACAGGAAACAGGTGTGCCACCTTCTGAAAACTGGGACTACAGTTATGCACAGAGCCTATTCTTTTACTTTTGAGTGTCTCTTAGTGGTATAAGAGGGCAAATGGAGAGCACTTTAGTTTGAGCTTTGAGAGGACTTTGTGCTTTGAAGGGGGGGGGTCATTGAAGAGCTTTTTAGCCCCAAGAAGCTGTCTACTCAGTGTGTGTGTGTGTGTGTGTGTGTGTGTGTGTGTGTGTGTGTGTGTGTGTGTGTGTGTGTGTGTGTGTGTGTGTGTGTGTGTGTGTGTGTGTGTGTGTGTGTGTGTGTGTGTGTGTGTGTGTGTGTGTGTGTGTGTGTTACCACAGGGATTATGACAGAAAGAAGCAGTGAAGCAGAGCTCCAGAGCCCCTGTAGACATCAGTCAACTTGCCTCGTGAGACATCACATCCATTTGCATACAGCACACACAGTAGGCTAGAGGCTGTTGTCCTTCCATTACTTATATACAGCGCTGCTTCTTTTTTTTGTTCAGGGACCATAGTGTATTATAATTACCATAGCTGTAAATAAATGATAACAATTCCATAATGCATTATACATTCAAATAATTACACCAGCTCAGTGCAGTGGTGGAAAGTAACTAAGTACGTTTACTTAAGTACTGTACTTAAGTACAATTTTGAGGTATTTGTACTTTACTTGAGTATTTCCAATTTCCAATACTTTTACTTCTACTCCACTACATCTCAGAGGCAAATATTGTACTTTTACTCCACTACACTTGAAAACTTTAGCTACTAGTTACTTTTCAGATATAAACTATGATATAATGACACATACATTAACCTCTTTAAACCTATCTTATACATAGGCTATTTGAAAATAGCCGATCTACAAGCTCACAACGCGTCGCATCGCGACGCGTTGTGAGCTTGTAGATCTGCTATTTTCAAATATTTAGTACTTTTACTTTTGATACTTTAAGTACATTTTGATGCGAATACTTTTGTACTTTTACTCAAGTCAATTTTGAATTCTGGACTTTTACTTGTAACAGAGTATTTTTATATTGCAGTATTGGTACTTTTACTTAAGTAAAGAATTTGAGTACTTTTTCCACCACTGGCTCAGTGGGGTTAGAGTGTCAGCCCTGAGATTTGGAGGTCCGGTGCCATTCCCTGGCCGGGTCATACTAAAGACTAGGAATGGGACCCCATGCCTCCCTGCTTGGCGCTCAGCATCAAGGGTTGGAATTGGGGTAATAAAATACATATCAATACATTTGGCAAATCACTTCAGCCAGTAGAAGGTAGACTCGAACTTACAAGGTTTCCACCCAATGGCGACTATTATGTTTTGCCGCAGTGTGTCAACATAATTTTGTCACAAGAACACGTCCCTGGTGTGATCTGTTTACATGTCCAAGGCTTTTGTATTAGTCACTTTCTAAGTATGTGTGTTTAGCTAAATTAATTGTAGATATGAGAGAGAGAGAGAGAGAGAGAGAGAGAGAGAGAGAGAGAGAGAGAGAGAGAGAGAGAGAGAGAGAGAGAGAGAGTTTAGCAATCACAACAGATCCATGTAGTCTGTGTTTCATTTTGTTTATATCGTTGCTGTCAGGCAGAAACCTCATTATGTCCATATTTTAACTTTTCATGTGTTTTCATCACTTAACCCATTTTAAAACCAGGAAAGAATCTATCATTTTAGATTTTAGCGTTTTAAATACAGTAGCAGATCTACAAGCTCACTACATCTGCTATTTTTGAACATATTTTAAACATCTTCAAAGTGTGAGAGCTACTAATTTAGAAGGCATTTGTAGAATCGGCCTCAGGTCTTAATAGGTTAGTACCCTACTTCGTCATTCAGGAGTGTCAAGCTGAAGTGGCAAAAATAGCAGATTTACAAGTGGTTAATTCATAATGTTCCCTTCCTAGAAATTTAGTGGAGTCAAAAGTCAATTGTAGCTCAAAACATAAAATCCTTAAGACAGTACAATATTTGTCTTTGAAATGTAGTGGAGTCAAAGTCATAAGCATTAAAAATATATAAATTAACTTAGTTTCTGTCCACGGCAGGTCTGTAACATCTTCTGTGTTCTATTCTATCTATTTGTAATTCTGAGAGTGTACAAATGTTATCAAAATGGACTTCTCATTTTGCTGTACGCTGTCCTAATTTATTTTCTATGAATAGGAAATAAGAGTAATTATCGACTCCCTGTGATAAACTAGCCAACTTTCATTCATCTACAGGCTATACATTGTGCAGGGAACAGCGTGAGACTCTCGTGTGATAGCGGAAACCTCGTATGTCCAAACACCCTGTGTTATCAACACCCTGAACCACTTTCCCTTTCAAAATGTCAAAAACATTGCGGAACGTCTACAAGCTCACACTCAACTCAGGTCCAGTGTACTAAGTCTAGAGGGTTTAAATGGTTAACCCATACTATATTATACTTTTGCGTGACAAAGCAATACATTCATTTACCAAAAAACAAAGACATAATGGTGATAGAACAGCAACGGTATAAAGTGGCTATATCTTTCTCTTTGGGGTTATTGATCACTAAAAGATTTCTTCTGTGTCTTCCAGGAACAAAAAGTGAAACGAGACAGCAGGTTAACTAATTTGGCTGTGTCTGTGGAAAAACAAACCAAAAGAATTGATTTCCTTCAGCGTTCAGACAGCGTTGTTGTCGTTGCAGTGTCTGAGCTGCAGAGGTATAAGCCGTGGCTAAGAACACGCTCACACGATTATTAGTCTGTTTACTGTATGTTTCTGGTTACAAAGTAAAGACTTGGATTGGAGTGTGTGTGTGTGTGTGTGTGTGTGTGTGTGTGTGTGTGTGTGTGTGTGTGTGTGTGTGTGTGTGTGTGTGTGTGTGTGTGTGTGTGTGTGTGTGTGTGTGTGTGTGTGTGTGTGTGTGTGTGTGTGTGTGTGTGTGTGTTGTACTGCAGGTGAGCAGCTGAGGCTGAGCGTCACTGCAGTCTGACACCACACAGAGAGAGAGAGAGAGAGAGAGAGAGACACACACACACACACACACACACACACACACACACACACAGAGAGGTGATCCAAACTGTGTGAGCAGAATCTCTGATTCCATCTGAGATCTGCAGGAGAGAGAGACAGAAGATACGCAGAGAGAGAGAGAGACAGACAGATACAAAGAGAGATGGAGAGGCACGCGCGCGCGCACACACACACACACACACACACACACACACACACACACACACACACACACACACACACACACACACACACACACACACACACACACACACACACACACACACACACACACACACACACACACACACACACACACACACACACACACACACACACACACACACACACACAGAGAGAGAGAACAGATATAAGGGCCACCACAGTGTGGGCTTTCAAAGCAGCAGGCCTCCTCTCCTGTTATTGTTCTAATGATGCCAGCAGTCCAGACAGGGGCTGAGCAAATTCCTCAGTGTACATTTTACCCTTGCACGGGTCTGTTTCGGTACATTTTTTACACTGTCGAGCTAAATTAATGCATTGGTGCTATTTGCATGCCTTTAGAACAAAACATTTCCAATTATGATATAAACGTTGTTAGAATACGTCTTTGCCTCATTGTGTCTTTTGACTAAAGGTGGTCCTCAGTGGGTACAATGGACAGACATTAATGTTGGGGTTGCTAATGAACAGAAAATACACTTTCAGGTGGGTTGCCAATTTCAGCCAATCAGGAGAGAATACCCATTCATCAGGTTAAAATGTTCCAGTATGCATTCCAGTTCCGATGTTGTCTCCTCATTTATTTGTGTGATCACTTCCAATGCACTTGTTTATCCTGTATCCTGTGTGAGTTATCTCTCTCCTGATTGGATACAATTGGTATCCCGACCTGAAAATGTGTTTTCTGTTTACTAACGACCTGGAGAGACAGAGAGACCCCTGTTACTGAACAAACACTCTATAGCAATGATTACTATCAGAATACAGAATATGTCACTTACCCTACCTTTAAAAAGAATACAAATGCATATTTTTAATTGGTTTTGGTGTGTGTGTGTGTGTGTGTGCGTGTGTGCGTGTGTGCGTGTGCGTGTGCGTGTGCGTGTGCGTGTGCGTGTGCGTGTGTGTGTGTGTGTGTGTGCGTGCGTGTGCGCGTGCACGCGCCTGCGTGTGAGAAAGGGATACGTAACTGGATTCATCTGTGTTTGCATAATATTATCAGTGTTTGTGTTATTTGCATTCAGGTGTGTCTTCCATAGAAGTATCTGTCATTTGAAAGGATGCCGCTGCAGAATATTTTGTCTTGTCATTAAGTCCTCAGGCTAATTCATTGTGGCTTCTCTGTATTCCTAGAGGCATCATTTATTGACTTTACAGAGCCTGCCTGGGCTGGTCTGTGTCTTAAACTTCACTGCAGTCTCACATCACAATCAGGCGTGTTCACTCGATACAAACTGCACACTTCTAATAAGGTATTCAAAAACACACTTGCAGTGTACCAAAAAAGGCAAAACATGTATGTGTCAGTGTATACAGCAACTCCAAAACCAGTGGTGGAAAAAGTACTCAAATTCTTTACTTAAGTAAAAGTATTCGTACTGCAATATAGAAATACTCTGTTACAAGTAAAAGTCCAGAATTCTAAATTTACTTGAGTAAAAGTACAAAAGTATTGGCATGAAAATGTACTTAAAGTACCAAAAGTAAAAGTACTAAAATGTTTGAAAATAGCGGATCTATAAGCTCACAACGCATCGCGATGCGACGCGTTGTGAGCTTGTAGATCTGCTATTTTCAAATAGCCTACGTATAAAATAGGGCTAAAGTGGTTAATGGATTTTTTATAATATAATAATTAAAATCTGGAAAATAACTAGTAACTAAAATGTTCAAATAATTGTAGTGGAGTAAAAGTACAATATTTGCCTCCGAGATGTAGTGGAGTAGAAGTAAAACTATAGACAATTGGAAATATTCCAGTAAAGTAAAAGTACCTCAACATTGTACTTAAGAACAGTACTTGAGTAAATGTACTTAACCCCTAACTGCTCCCCGAGGCGCTGCCCCCGTATCGCCCACTGCTCCTTATTAGGATGGGTTAAATGCAGATATACAGTGACAAATACCACAAAGGAGTGCAGACAAAATTAAAATTATTATTGCACCATTATCTTTTCCACTGTTGTGATAGTTCCCATTGGTTGCTGTGCTGGCCCTGCAAAGTGAATGTTATGTCATATTACATTTAGCAGTTTCTAATAAGGCCCAAATATAGAGCAATGAGTGGAATTTCATAAATGGGCCAAGGGGTGATGGTCGTTTCTTATGCTTGTCTTGCTGTGTTTCCAAAACACCTCTGAGGATAAAAATATGAATTCTCTCCTCTCTTCCATAGTATGCACCTTATTTGTCTCTCACCCAAGCAGTGGACAGTCTGCCCTCCATTTGCACATCACGTTCCATCGTTCAGCTGAATTACCCCACGGGGCTCAATAATCTATCTATTTCACTTCCCAACGATGGCTGAGCAAAAGCATGTTAACACTGCTCTGTCTCCTGGGACCCAAACTATAGTGAAAATAGCAGATCTACAAGCACACAACGCATCTACATTGTGAGCTTGTAAATCGGCTATTTTCACTACTTCCTAAAGGTTTATTATTTATTTATTTCTTTGATTTTATTCTTTTGAATTATTTTCAAAAATGTTGCTTTTTTTGTCCTTTGAACAAAAAGGGAAACAAAAAATTAAGGGATATTTACTGTTAGTGATTTAAATGTTAGACTGAGGATGCCATATTGCCATGTTGTGTGTTATAATGTGTTATAACTAAAATAAGGCAATGAGAATGAGAAGACAGGTTTTCCATTTAAAACGTATGCTGTCAGTGGGGAGTCTCAAACAGGAAATATTCCCACAGACGGCACGCTGTCATAGAGCTAGCGAATTATGCTTCGAGCCACATCAAAAAACGCTATGTGAACTTATGACTTCTGTCAACGGTGACAGGTATGGCAGCTCGTAATAACACACCTCCAATACCGGTGCCTGGGTGCCGGGTCTCCATCGAGTCATTCTCTATGACAGTCATAGACACACACACCCACACATATATAGTTTTGTTTTTCATAAGCGTAGCTTGCCTGTAATGTCTTTGGTCTAACACATCACCCTGAAAGTGAGTGAGCCAAATGTCAAAATAATCTGCAATTTGATCGCTTTCATATTAGAGAATCCCTGTTTATCTACTTGTCTCCTCTCCATCTCCCATTCCCCCTCGCCTCGACACCTTACCTCCACACCTTACCTCCAAATCACCCCCCATGGCAGCCTTCAAATAGCCCCGAAACCAGTGTTGCCATTTCGGTTTATTATAAGCGACTTTGGGCTTGTTTTTCTATAAAGTCGCTTGTATATATTGGTTGTTGCGGCTTGCTTTTTGGGCTTGTTTTTTAAAGTGTAGTTGCTTGCTTAGTTATTTTGGGCTTGCTGTGTAATATTGTTTAAACCAGTGGTTCTCAAACATTTTCATGTCATGGACCCCCAAATTAATATGTATTTGTCAGCAGACCCCCATCTGAAAATATGTTATGCCAGGGACCCTCATACAAGACTTGCGTTGTTAAAATGTTCCACATTTTCTTCGAGATTTCTTTTGAAAATGGCAGATCTACAAGCTCACAACGCATCGCGTCGTTGTGAGCTTGCAGATCACAGTATCACAGTATCACAGTATCACAGATCACAGTATGTACAGTATAGGCCTATAGGTTTAAAGGGCTCATGTAGCCGAGCCGCTTGTTTTGGGCTTGTTTTCATAGACCTGGTTGCTTGTTTCTCTCGCAAAACATGGCAACACTGCCCTCAACTATTCATATTCTTTGTTCTACGTCAGTGTGTGAGAGAGAGTGAGAGAGAGACCCCTTTAATAGGGTTACAGAGAGACCACCCCCCCCTCACCCTCACATCGTGTCTCTTTGTGGAGGGGGGAGGGGAGAAAGGGGGGAGAGAGGAAAAGAGGGCAGAGGGAGAGATGGAGGTGAATAAAGAGAGAAGTAGAGAGCAAAGCTTTGCAAATTGGAGGAGCAGAAGGGATAGATAGAAGAGAGCGGGGGGGGGGGGGGGGGGGGGGGGGGGGCAGAAATGGCACATTGAATATAACGGAAAGAAAGCGGAATCATCCCTTCAGTTTTCCGTGTGCTGTTTAAATGCTGTAGTGCTTGTCAAATGACCACGAGACTCAACTGAACTATGAATTACACTCAATAATCATATGCAGTTGTAGTTTATGTAGCTGATACTGCTTAGTAGTGCATAATGAATGTAGATATAGAGAGTAGCTTAATTTGTGCGCTTGTCTTCGTGTGAGATTATCTACACCAGTGGTTTCCAAAGTGGGGTCCAGGGACCCTCAGGGTTCCATTTTTACATTCACGGTTGACTTACCCCAGTGATATCACTGGGGTAAACTTTTCAGCACAATCTGGGCACTGGAAGAGCAGAAGGCTGTTCAGTTTAAGTCTATATTAACATATTAAAATAAGAATTGTCTGAAAAAGGTGGTTGTAGATGCAAAGGGGAGGTTATTTAGGAGGGAAAATAACTGAATGTTATAAATCATTTGATGCTGAAAAAAAATATACAACATATATATAACACACGCCTGCAAAGACATATTGATTGGCTAACTGCTTCCAGCTTGCACACTGGGATCTCTTTATTTCCTTAGTGTTCGTTTGCATTTTCAGTCAATCTCATTTCATTAAATGCACTTAAGAACATTCCCCAACAATTGCTACAAAATACCATAACTCAACTCACTCAGGAAAACCCACACAGCAGCCAAAAAGAACAGCAGAACCATGCCAAAATCATTGCTCTTTTTCTATACTGATAGAAAGAAGATATAGACATCCATAGACCTCGTTGTGGGTTTGAACTCTTTAGAAATAAAGGCCTCCTATTTAACTTGACTAGGCGTTATTAATGCTACCCGGGAACGATGCAAGTCAGGAACGATGCAAGTTGGGAATGAATAACACACCTGGTTACCCATTGTACCTGTTAGACCTAGTCAGTCAGCCTGTGTCCCTTTTATTCTTATAGATGGAAATCTTTGTATCCATCTGTCCCTGATGTCATCAGTATTATACCCATACAGTATATGGGCAAATCGGTTGGATACGTCAGTTCTGGTCAACCGGATAATTTGCGGTCGAATCAGCAGTTCTGGACATCCGCGGATCCGACCGACTTTGCAATTGCCGTCGCAATCCCTTGGGTCCTTGGCGTTTGATTTCGATTGGTCAGAGGGTTCTAGAGATATGTGAAGGACAGTTACACACGCACGCAGATACCGTATTTCCGTAACTTATACTTAAATAGCTCACAACGTGCTGTGAGCTTGTAGATCTGCAAGTTTTGCACATTTTGTGTGACACTGTAGTATGGCGAAGTAGGGCATTCAATTACGTGAAAAAAAAAACATGAAAAGTTGGAATATGGAGTTGCAAGGTTTCTGCCCGACAGGTACGATATGATAGTCATTCACCTTCAGTTTGTTTCGGGGGAAATGTGATTGGAAAAGTTGGTGCATGGTGAAGTCCTTTAACAGGCCTGATCCCAGAGGCTTATGTAGCAGGGGCTGCGGTGCATGCCAAGCATCTACACTGGCTGCTTGGAAAGTCTTTTCAGCTCAGCAACTGATTTCACTCAAATTTGAAATTAATCTATTCAGTGGTTCTCAAACCTTTTCTGTCAAGGACCCCAAAATGTATGTGTTTTTGGCCACAGACCCCCGTCAGGAAATATGTTGTGCCAGAGGCCCCCCATACAAGATTTGTGTTGTTAAAAATGTTTCTTTTTTTTTTCTCCCAAAAAGAGTTTTTGAAAATATATATGTACAGTATATAGGATCAAAATGGTTAAACTGATTTTGATGCCATATTAACTCATTTAGCTGGGGACCCCCTGGAACCTGCTCAAGAACTAGCTTAAACATCTTGTGTGTACAGATGCCACCATACAGTACTGTATATCAACACACACGCACACACACGCACGCACGCACGCACGCACGCACGCTTAAACCCTATACTCAGATGACCGGATTTTCACAGGTCTCTGCACTAGGCCCCCTTCTGTTTTTGCTCTATACTAAATGTCTTCCCCCGAAAATAGCCGATCTACAAGCTTACAATGCGTTGTGATCTTGTAGATGTGTTTTCTTTGCCGAACATTAGCCACCCAGAATAGGGATGCTAATGTTCAAGTGGTAATGAAAAGTTGCTGCTGACAGCCAAGGTCAGCGAGAGAGAGACATTAACAATGCGCTTTATATTGCAGTCAGCCACTGTGGATGAAGGACATGGTATTATAAAATCAATCGGTGAGGTCCCACCGCTCCCACACATTTAGTCCTCATGAGGAAGGGATACTGAAGAGTAAAGGGATGATGAATGTGAAAGCTGTTACCTGAGTATATTACCTGTCACTCTGCCTCATCAGTTCTCGTCCTGCCATCGGTAGAGCAGCAGTTCCGCAACCCTTTCCGGATTAGGGCCCACTTGAAAATCTCAAAAGTGTTCGCGACCCACCCATCCGCAGCCGTCCGGCTGCCGTGTTAAGTGGTCAGATGGGTGGGCCGCGTGCCTTTTGAGGGCATGTATATACTGACTCGGTCAACCAGGTATAGGGTGTGCAAAGCTCACGAGGGAGTGTGAGCCGCCTGTAACCCTGGGAGGGATGATGAATGTGAAGGCAGAGTACATTAGCTGTCACTCTGTCTCAGCTCTCGCCCTGCTGCTATCATCTGGAGAGTTGGAGTCCGGTGATGGAGGACAAAGGATGGAAAATAGGGAGTGAAGTAAAGCAGAAATATAATGAAGAAAAAAAATCTCTATATATATCGTTGCTGTCCGGCAGGAACCAGCTAACTTCATTTTTCCGATTTTGCATTTTTTGCCAGACCTGAAAGGTATGGCCTACACGAGCCTTTGTCACCAATTTGTCCATACATGGTATGTCTGGTTGTGGTTAAGTTTCTTATGCATGAATAAATAGGCACAGACTAGTCATGATGACATCACTATTATGTCACAAGTATAAATACGGTTGGTATATAACATAAGACACACAGATTTCAGAATTAGACTTCACACGACTTCACACAACACCGGCTTAGGTCTGGCACAACCAGGTCTCCTGGTCTTGTTTCCATAAATCAGTGCTATTGAACAACCTTTACGTCTGTGTTGGTAAAACAAATATTGAACCAATGTAAACTAAAAAAGTGCTTCTGACAAAACCAGCTAACTCCATTGGATCCTAAAACTTTCTGCTAGCGAACTCCAGCAAAGGGGGGTGGAGTTAGCTGGTTTTGCTGACTCCAGGCTCCACCCCCTTTTGACCTCCAACCTTATCAATGATAAACAAAACCTCCTAACTCCATTTTTGTTTTTTACGTTTTTTTCATTTCCTGAAAAATGAACATTTTGGAGTTAGCTGGTTCCCGCCGGACAGCAGAGATATATATAGCCTATATATATACACACACACGCACGCCCGCCCGCCCGCCCGCCCGCCCGCCCGCCCGCCCACACACACACACACACACACACACACACACACACACACACACACACACACACACACACACACACACACACACACACACACACACACACACACACACACACACACACACACACACTGTATATTTTTTTTTACATTTAAGTTAAGTTAAACCGGTCTATGGGAGGGCTATATACTTGTTCTGTTCTTTTTCTCCCTATACACCAAATCTCTTTGCCAACAATAGCCGATCTAGTAAGTTCACAACGTGTCGCAAAGATTGGCTGTTTCGCAAAGATTGGTGTCTTGTTTAACCATGTACTGTACATGAATTCATGTACAGTACATGGTTAAACAAGACAGCAGAGATGGGGTGTGGAGTTCACCTCCATAAATGTCCCTCTTTCATATTGACACTTTGAACGACCCTGATGCCTTCCAAGGTTTCAGCAGTGCAATAACAGCAGTGAAACAGCACTGCAAAAAAAATGGTGAAAAAAGACCTGAATATGGCCACTTTTTCAACTAAGCTGCTACCTGTGCAGCTGTGCCTGTTTTCAATTTAGTTAAGTAGCCTTTATCCCGTGACCTTACGTTTATGCACCGGCGATGTCACATTTTTATGATTAGCTCATTTCTATAATGGAAATATGGCATAAGTCTGACTCTTCCAGTGTAACTCTGTATTGTAACTCTTGGCAAATCTGAATGCCTTGTTGAGCTGGCTTTCGGCCACACAATATTATCTTTATTACCTTTTGTGTGAGCCTGCTGCTTTGATGTCTCACTATATCCCGAGACTGCCTGAGCTCCATAACTCCAGCTTACAGTGACTATAGGCACTATCTACTACAGTATATAAAGGTCAAGTTCCGTGTCTTGTCTGTGGCGGGCGCGCAGATATGCTCATATATGCTCATAATATGACTGGAACAGATGTTCTCAAACATTTTCATGTCAACGACCCCCGAATCGATATGATGTTTTGTGCCAGGGAACCACCCCCCCCTTACAAGTTTTGTGGTGTTAAAATATTTAAAAAAATATTACAAAAAAAATTGAATTCCTTCAAGATCTTTTGAAAATAGAAGACTTACAAGATCACAATGCATCACAAAGCGACACATTGTGTGTTAGATCGGCTATTTTCAGCCAATGTACAGGTTTTGAAGTGGTTAACCTGATTTTGATGCTAAATTAATACATTTTGCTGGGGAACCCTCTGGAACCCCCCCTCAAAGACCCCTGGGGGTCCCCGGGCCCCATTTTGAGAACCCCTGGGATGGACAATCACTAAGTGCAGTGTTATCAGCCCAAATATGGACATGCCCGACATCAGTGCAAATCACATGCCCATATATGAAGATCCCCATGTGTGTGTGCCCAGATTATGCCCATGCTGTAGGCCAAGGGTTCCCAAACTTTTCGGGCCGTGACCCCCCAAAATAATCATATTTGAACTGGGGACCCCCACCCTGACAAGCACTTGGAATTGTACGCATTACATTTAGTTTGACTCGGTTCCACAGATAAACATTGTGAAAATAGCCGAACGACAAGCTCACAACGCCTTGCAGTGCGAAATGTGCATATACATCTATATCCCATCCCATCCCAACAATACAATCAGAGAGCCGTGCGCCTTTGGAACCTCAACCACTAAGGAACAACTCACGGCCAAAGCACTGCTCCATTTCACTCCCAACTTGCTACAAAAATCGCTCATGAAAAAGTATATAAGTAATTCTACTTAATTTTCAACCTTCACATGTGCCTCCTTTTATAATAATCAGAAAGTGTCATAAAGTGTCTGCTCAAAATTTACTTCCGGGTGGTCAATCTCACCAGCCAATCATCATCTGCCAAACAGTGACCACCCTTTCACGTTGCCACGTCCGTTGCCACGTTGCGCTGACGTGCGCAAAACAAGCGCTGCCGTGCGCACTATGCGAACGAGGCCAAAGGCGCGCAAAAATAAGCCGACCATTGCTTATACAAAAAGTCAGACCTGGCAACGCAGCCTACGCCAATCATGTCTGAGAGATCTACAAGCTATGGGGTAGAGACGCCGTGTGCCATGCACCGTATCTTAGCAACAACGAAAGCGCTCACTGTCATTGGTCGTGTCACGCTAAGAGCAGTTTCCAGACAATGGCATCGCAGAGAGCTTGCTGTAGTGTTTATATATATCTATGGCTGTAGCTATCAGAGTCAGTCGCAGCGACGACGTACAGGGCGCTGTGATAGCTGGCATGTAGCTAACGCTAACGTGGTTGTCATGCCTGCAGCGGCTGTGCAATCACTTTGTCAGCAATGCACGTTCGTGTGGTAAATGTTATTATTGCTGCTCCGTTAGATGGTTCATGTTGTGGGCTTGTGTGTCTTCTGGTGTAGCTCCACAACAACTCCAGTAACTAACGTAATGGCAGGACCGCCCCGTGCAACGCACGTTTAGCCTCAATAGCCTGCATTATGGAAATGTAGTAATTTCCGATCATTTCGGTCCGATTAGGGCAGTGGCTACCCCCCCCCCCCCAAATAATCATATTTGAACTGGGGACCCCCCCATTTTGTTTGACTCCGTTCCACAAGTCAATATTGTGAAAATAGCAGATCTACAAGCTCACAACGCCTCACGCTGAGAGGCGTTGTAAGCTTGTAGATCGTCTATTTTCAACATGTTTGCCTCTTTCTTATATTATTTGACAATGTGGCCAATGTTTTATAGTATAGTTTGTTGACTACTTTTGTTGCAGTAATGGTCTTTTCCTTTACTTTAGCTTTTTTATTGTCTCCGCCAGGCCGAAAGGCATGGCGCGAGAGTATGTTTTACCCCCTGTCCGTCGGTCTGTGGATAGCTAATCTCCCGCATCGTTGGCTTGCTCGCAGCGAAACTGTGCACCCACACTCCCTGGATGCCAATTCAGAACCTCTGCCCCATTTCTTTCACATGTCCCTGTTATAGTGCCACCAGGAGGCCGTTTTTTGCAAAACACATTTTCTCACAGTACTCCTACATATTTTGTCCTAACATCACGCAAATCGATACACAGTATCTCTATAGTCATAAAAAAAAAAACGGTCTTTCAGATTTTTCATATTCCATCCTGATTGACTAAAAATGGCTTCCAAAGTTTGCAGGACTGCTCCGTTTTGACCAAAATGCCTCAAATTATGAACACAGCATGCACTTTCCGTGCAACTTTGCACCCACATTCCCACTATGCCGAGGAAGAAATTCCACTTGAGATTTTTCTAATCAGCCTCATGGTGGCGCTATAACAGTCCGATTTGTGTTTTTACCTATAACTGCACCAATCTGTGTAAAACTTTGTATGTGCACTCTCTAGAGGTCAAGGAAAAACCTTTCCCCTGCATTTTTCACATCTACCTTTTATAGCGCCACCAGGAGGCCGACTTATGTAAAAAATATTTCTTTACATTACTCCTTCCCATTTTATCTAAATTTCACACAAATCGGTACACATGATCTCTATAGTCATGTGATCAAGAGGGATCTGCTTAATCTTTCATATTCCATCCCAATTGGCTAAGATTCACATCTAAAGTTTGCACAAAATGCCGCAAATCATGAATGCAGCGTCCGATTACGGTCAACTTTGCACGCACATTCACACTATGTTGAGGAACAAGTGCTACCATTTTAACATTGGCCTGTGGGGGTTCCCCACCGACAGGTTGAGAACCACTGTATTAGGGGAGAGTCCGTGAGAGCTGGATAAACGAGGTAAAATGTGTCAAAAGGAGTCTGTACGGCTGTCGATAAATGAACACATGACGTCGGTGGGAGAGGAGATATTGTGTCTTTTCGACAGCAGCGAGTCTTTGTGTTGGAGCGCCTCAGTGCGGCTGCAGAGTTCATGTGCAACCTCTTCCAGAGAGAGATAGGCACACTAGAAACTCTGCTGGAGAAAAAAAAGACACTGCTGGGCATTGACTTTCATATGGACATTGATCTACACACTGCAGGTATGTCTGTTATTACACACACAACATCAAACTACACACTACAGGTATGATGCAGCGTTTGCATTCCAGCCAGCACGCCAGCGTACTTCCCATATGGTTTCAAGGTGGGCTAAACCATATGGACCCCATGTCAGCAATGTCAGCAGGATCCACTTCAGTCCCAACTGGGATGCCCTTGTGGGACATACGTGTGTTCTACCTGGGCCTTAGGTGGGCCCCACCTAGGCAATTCTATGTGGGGCCGAGGTGGGTCTTAACTGCGATGCCCATGCGGGCTATAAGTAGCTTCTACCTGGCCCTTAGGTGGGCCCCAACTAGCCACGTTTATGTGGGACCAAGGCGGGTCCTAACTGGGTTTGCCCATGCAGGCTTTAACTGGATTCTACCTGGGCCCTAGGTGTACCCTAACCAACAAGAGTGCAGTGCCCATCGCTCCAAATGTTGTGACGTCAGGGCTCTCAATACTGCACATTGGTGGAGGGGCCGCAGGGCGACCGCACACATCGCTGAACCAATGGTAGCCCACCGATGTTTCCTCTGGAGATTTAAAATCTGCCCCTCTATGCCACATATCATCCGCGCTACAGGGTCTTCACTGACCGCGCCACGGCCCCACTGGCCCTCATGACGCTACGCCACTTATATGCGCTGCCAAGCGGCCGCGGGCGCTACGTGGGCGTGGCCGCGGGCTAGACGCGAGGCCCTGCGTAGCAGGGCCGAGCTTCTAGTATATACTATTTGAATCCTGCGCCATGTCGGTTGTCCGTATGCGACGCCAGTGTGACGGTGTGACGTAATCTGACATCACGATGACAACGCCAGTGTGACGTAATCTCACGACAGCATGACATCACATGACATCACATCCTACCTATAAATTCTAGGATGCCGTCAGATCGCACCAGTTCGACGGCTTCCATAGTGATAAATAGTAATAATCTATACAAGGAACTCTCTCCACCACAAGAACTCTCTCCACCACAATGACGACAACTTCACCAAAGCCACAACGGCTGGAGATACAACGCCAGACATGGCGCACTGCAAAGTGAACGACGCGTCACGCTAGACGTTCGGGCCGCGTAGCGGCCCGAACTTCTATATATATACAATTTGAATCCTGCGCCATGTCGGTTGTCAGTATGTACGAACGTTGTATGTGGCCAGTGTGACGTAATCTGACATCACGCCAGTGTGACGTAATCTGACATCACTCCGAATATGGACACAACGCCAGTGCGTCTCACGACAGCATGACATCACGCATGACATCACATCCTACCTATAAATTCTAGGATGCCGTCAGATCGCACCAGTTCGACGGCTTCCATAGTGGGTTTTGGTCATTGGAGAGGTGATGCACGTCACCTCTTTCTGAAGTGGGTACTTTCAAAGCCTGCCGTGGATTTAGGAGAGCACAAAACTCTCTCTCACACTGTGAGGTGCCTGTAAGGTGGCACTGCAAAGTGAACGACGCGTCACGCTACTTCTAGTTGTATACATTTACAGTATACCGTATGTTGGTTTGTTTACTGTCAAGTGAGAAAACAGTTAAGCTAATCATCTGGGGACCCCCCCATAATAATTTGGGGATCCCCAGTTTGGGAACCACTGCTGTAGGCAATATGGAGAACCTTGTTGTCAGTGCAAATCAACATAGTTAGGCATTGGCTTAAACCAAAGTACCTGATGTCACAATACTGCCGTCATAGCTAGCTGACACAGAGCAGTCTGGGAGAAATGCGATATATATATATATATATATATATATAGATATATACCGAAATGTAATCGGTATTACATTACAATTTCCCAGCCTAATATCACCAAAATGCAAACGCAATTTCTTTTAACACATAATTCATACCAAAAACAGATCCTACTTTATTCAACCTTACCTGATTCGAAGTCTGCGCTAGAAACCCAATCATTTTTGATGATCGCCTTGGCTCTTCAAATGCATTATTATAATGATTCCATAAAGTTTAAACCGGAGGCAGAGACATGGCTTTATTATCCAACTGATTGATCTGAAACGTATTAATAACAACTGGTCTGACTCGCTTGGAGGGCACGGCAACTTCGGCAAGCAGCTATCTGTGTGTTCCTGCTTCACTTCACCCATGGTGAGCGGGGCCGGCCGGCCGGCCGGGGAGTTACATTTTCAGGGACAGGAGCAGCCCTAGCAACAGCAAATATGTCTTTTAAAACACGTGGCATCTTCAACTAGTTTTTCAACTTTTTTTCTCCCTCTGCTTTTCTGCACCCCCCTTACGTTTATTTGGTGGCATTATGTCTCGACTCATGTCTCTCTGCATTCGTGACCGTGTGACTGAGAATTGAGTCTGAATGAAACACACACACACACACACACACACAGCGTGCATTGAAAACACACCGGTAGGGGAGGGATGGGAGCCGCTCTTCCCGTGTCGAGCAAGTGACGTGATTGGGCATCACACAGTCCTCCCACACCTGAAATGGGTGGTCCAGAGCGCTTGAGTGATATATAGGAAAGCGGAGAGAGATTAAATGGGTAACCTCTGATGTCATATTGATGGCTTCATATTGATTGATTGACATTTATATTGACAAAAATGCATATTCTGATCTGCTGTGTTTAACTCAATTGTAGAGGTGCTGGGTGAACCAATTGACCCTGATCCCCTCACTGCCTTTTTTGGAATCACCATAATGCCTAATGCGTCCAACTCCGCATGCCAAGTTATTGGCAACCTATGGCAACCTTTTTCTGGACCGCATTGACACCCTTAATACTATGGAGGAAGAAATCACTGCCTTTTAGTGTCTTGAGCAGAGAACCCTCCCTCTCTCTCTCTTTCCTGTTCCTTGGTATGAATGTGAGTGCCTTTGGTTACTGTCTGTCTTTGTCTATTAATTTTGTTTTGTTTTGATACGCCTTGCATTTGAACATGTATGTGTGTTATCTTTTTACTGTTTTTTTCGTTGTTTCTTTTGTTCTGTTATGCTGTGTTTTGTTGTTTCTTTTTTAAATGTTGTTGTTTTTTGGCAGAAAATGACAGACCTCTTTGTGTTTACTACTCGTCACAATTTCTTGTTGTTTATTGTTTGTGCCCAATCTACTGTCAAACCCTCCCTTTTTATTTCACTCCGAGTGTACAAATTGGAACTGGACCGGTCTGGTCCATTTGTGTGTGTGTGTGTGTGTGTGTGTGTGTGTGTGTGTGTGTGTGTGTGTGTGTGTGTGTGTGTGTGTGTGTGTGTGTGTGTGTGTGTGTGTGTGTGTGTGTGTGTGTGTGTGTGTGTGTGTGTGTGTGTGTGTTGGGGAGTGGGGGGGGGGGGGGGGGGGGGGGGGGGCGTTATATCGTTGGAGATGGAGATTATATCATTGCTATCGGGTAGAAACCTCTTATCTCCATATTTTAATTAGTACATTAACACCCCTACTTGATCATACTACAGCATCACACAAAAAACATTAAAAGCAGCAGATCCACAAGCTCGAAACCGCGTTTTGAGCTTGCATATCTGCTACTTTTTCTGCTTTTCTATTTGAATCCTTAAAAGTAACAGTTTTGGACATACAGTATGAGGTTTCCACCTGACAGCGCAATGTAATTCTTCCCCATTTCGTGTATTTACCTCACTGCTCAGATTCCACCTGAAGCATCACTTTCCATGTCTCCTGAGAAAGATGGAAATCTGAGGCCCTGTTGACATGCATGTGGAAGCTGTGTGTGTTTATATACGGTAGTCAGTGAAACAGACTGTATGTCATATAGGGCTGGGCAGTATACTGTATCCACATTACACTCATATTGTAATATGACAGCAATTCCCAACCTGTGGGCCATGAAGATATTGCAAGTGGGCCCCCACATACTTGGCAAAACACAAAGATTTTATTGATGATATAACATTGATATTAACCCATTAAGACTGGGAAGTTTGGGAACGTGTCATTTTTAGATTTCTTTGGCTATTCATAAATAGCATACACAAGCTCATACATTTTTGCAAATCTTTGATATATATATATTTTCCTTAAAGCGAACATTTGTAACTCAAATCTTTGCTTCTGGGGATTTTACAAATGTTTTCTAAACAGTTTCTTTGAAAAAATGTTGCTATACTAATATCAGTGGTTCTCACTCAAACTTTTTCATGTCACTCGGTGCCGCACTATGAGCTTGTGTATCTGCTATTTTTGAGTAGCCAAAGAAATCTAAAATGACACAGATGCTTTCCTGGATTGAATGGGTTAAACAAATAATGTAAAAAAAAAAATTGTATTTTCTCCGTGTTAGGTGGTCAGATGGGTGCTTTTGTGATTTTCAATTGGGCACCGATCCAGAAATGGTTGGGTACCCCTGTGATATGAGACACCGCCTGGGATTCTGGATATGGCAACATCGTGACATGGGATAAGTGTAAATAGCCGAATCACAAGTCCTCATCGCGATGGGTTGTGGGCTTGCAGATCTTCCAACTTTGCTATAAAAAAAGACGATATTATCTTCACATTACTACAGTATCGGAAAAATCTATATCGAGGTATTTGGCCCAAATTCTTTTACACTTGACTGTCCGGATCGCCTAGCTTTAGTGTGTCATTTGGTAGTGTAGTTGAGAGCATCTGTCTGTCTGTCTGACAGAGTGTGTGTGTGTGTGTGCGCGTGTGCGTGCGTGTGCGTGCGTGCGTGTGTGCGTGCGTGCGTGCGTGCGTGCGTACGTGTGTGTGTGTGTGTGTGCGTGTGCGTGCGTGTGTGCATGTTGTCAGTGAACCAGACAGACATCCAATATGCAGAACTTGGCTCTACAGGTCGGACAGGAGACTCTGCCGGCCAACCAGGTCTCGGGCCTGCGCTGATCCTGGCGGCTGGCGAACCATCTGCCCAGACAGGACACGCACCACGTGGGTCTGCAGAAGCACTGCTGGCACTCGCTGTCGCCGACACTGTCACCGCCGTCCTCGTGGCAGCATCTGACCAGTTTGGTGGCTGCCGGAACCTGCATGCAGCCAATGCAAGGCTCCACCTGCCCACCGGGGAGCCTGTAGGGCTGGTTGAGCTCCACCTGGGCCCTGAAGGTCTCCAGGAAGAGGTCACTGATGGTCTGGTGGATCGCCACGTCGGCCGCGTTTCTGATGGGAGCGCGGAGCTTCTCCCGCGCCTCCACGTATTCCGTCGAGTTCAGCCTGATGTCAAAGGGCTTGACGGCGGGGTTGCTACTGGCCACTCTTAGAGTCAGCATCTGCGTGGGCGAGGCCGGGTCCGGGCTCGGCGGGAACTGCCTGGACTCGGTCACGGTCAGGTGGCTGTCACTCTGCAAGGCCACGTGGACGTGGTAGGTCGTCGCCTTTAAAAGCCAGGTGTCCGTAATGACAACTCTCGCTCCGGGGGGCCCCGTAGCGAACTTATCGACACGCCTGAACTCCGCGTTGATGCTCGTCGCCACGCCGCCCCAGTCGGTGTGGGGGGGCAGGGCGTGGGCCCGCAGGGCCCGGCTGATTGGATGGTTGGACCAGCGGCGGCGGGACCAGTGGACGACGAGCGCCAGGCCGCTCACCGGGAGGCAGAGGGAGAGGAGGAGGAAGGCTCGCCATCCGGCGCTCACCTGATGGAGGGTGTTCTCGGGAGCAGCTATGCACATTCCCACGTAGTAAAGCAGAGGTAGTGCACAGTGGACCAGTAAGGTGAGGCTGGTCCTCTTGACGTGGTGCTGAATGAAACCCGTGCCTTCGCTGCCCAGCCAGGACGAGAACAGCTTCTGGACGACGCCCGACTGGAACTCATCGTTGGGAGTGAACACGAAACAAAAGGTGAACACTATGTACGCCAACGTGAACAGGACTTCTTGACTCTCCATGACACAGTTCCATATGGAGGCGTAAGGCCAATGTTTAGGGAAGTAATAAACCACTGCCTATATCCTCATCTACTGTTGATGACGTCAGTGTGGAACTCCATGTTTGGGCTCTGATCAAGGGTAAATTTGTAAGAGTTGATGTCCCGGGCATAGGAAGTGGGAGTCATCCTCAACCAACCAGAGTGCAGTGGGCGTCGCTCCAAATGTTATGCGGAGCGGGGCGCGGGGGTGACGGACAGATCGGTGAACCAATGGGATCCCACGCATTCTCTCTCCGGAGATGTTAAACCCGCCCCTCTATGCCAGATATCAGACACGCTGGGCCAGTCTAATGCACCCATAACAGTCATGACAAAAGTCTTCTCATTCACTTTACATCTGGCTCCTTGTAAACTCACTCGGACACAGTATAAGTAATCATCCAGATAAATATCAAACATGTTTGAAAATGATTAGGACGGCCCCGAACGTCTGCGCAAATCGGGAGGCTTAAGATTGGAACTTTGTACTGCTCACACTAGAGGATAATCATGCCAGACGTTCGCTCCCGATCTAGGCTGGGGTACGGAAGGGTTGTTTCCGACCCGAAATCCCCCCCAATTATCCAGTAGTCTGAGCCCACCTTAATATTCCTCAGTATTAATTTAACAAATGTGACCAGAATTTTAAATGTGTAGCCATCATGGTTCATTCTATCTCGATATGCTTAGCGAGGACATCAGCAGAGGAGAGTAGCCTTGGCTCTGTTCGACGGCCCCGGGCAGACATGACGTGGGAGTCATAATGATGAAGCAACAGGACCTTTGTGGTGCATGATGGGCCGGAGGCAGCACAGCTGTCTCTGGAGCGGAGCTTGATCCGGGGCCGGGTGCAAATATAATTTTGGTTTTCCGTTTTTGGTTGCCAGATTTTTGACTGATATTTAGTCAAAAAGTGCAAAATGTTCTAATCAATATGAAAACATTTGGTTTGATAAAAGTTTCCATTTCTCTATTTCTAAGTTTCAAAAAAAATCAAAAATAGCAGATCTATAAGCTCACAACAAGTTGCGTTACGATGCGTTGTGAGCTTGATTGGCTATTTTTGGTGAACGGTCCCCCCACCCAGAATAGGGATGCTGCAGGTTCAAATGGTTAATGACCTTCCAGGAGGCTGTGGGCTTAGGGTGCCTCTGTCCTGGTCGTACACCACGGCACAGCCTCTTCGATAGCAGGTGGGTGTAGAGTAAAGAAAACAATAACACCGCTGCCTTGGACCAAATACGGAGTCATATGTCATAGAAACGTCTTGGGTAATAGATCACAGTACTTATACTTTACTCAGTTACTTTCCACCACTGACTACTTGACTATTCTATGTGGGGCGCTGTGTGTAAATATGTGTTTGTACACTGGCCTTTGTGCAGGACGCTTGGCACAGGCTTGACTCTTTCATAGGCAGTATGCCAACAGCCAAGGGGAGAGAGAGACACCTCCTATTAAATATTAATGCTACAATGCATGGTTTAAAATGTAATGTTTTTCCAAAATGGAAATGCTATTCAGAGCAATCACCTGAGGTGTGTGCCTGGTTGTGCCCCTTTGCAAAAGATCTATACTGTAAAAAAGTAGTTTCAATAAAAAAAAGAATTTATGAAAAAGAACTATGGCTTTATAGGGTTTCGCCGACATCCATTTCCGAACGGCACCGAGGTTAAAAGTTTTAAGGGAAAGTTGGACATTTTGAAGCCGCAATAGAAGAATTAATTATACACGTTCATTTCATCCATTTGTAACTATTGAGTTAACTCTGGATTCTATGGCAAATATTTTATACTCTCTGCATTAAATGAACACAAATCCACACATTAGATTTACCATATACCATGGTACTTCAACAGGGGGTCTGTGACCCCTGGGGGTCCTCAGAGTTACTACTGTATAGTGGGGTCACCAAATGTTTGTGTTATATAGTTTAGTAATATCTGAAAATACACATTAGCATGAATCCAACATATTAGCAAAGATAATGTGTAAACAAATAAATAAATAAAAAACAGTTCATGTACACAACGCAAATGATGCTGTCAAAAAAAATGTATGAATCCTTCAAAGCTGCAGCATCACTTGGAGACAACCCGTTATCGCTTAAAAGAAAAACTGTGGAATACATTCAAGCTAGTCTCAAATCTCTCATCAGTCAACAGACAGACAACAAGCTAAATATGGTGAAAGCCTCTTATCAAGCTGCATGTGGGGGTCCCTGCATCATCTCTCTATAAGCAAGAGGGCAAGGGTTCTCAAACCTTTCAGGCCGTGATCCCCCAAAATAATCATATTTGAACTGGGGACCCCCCACCCTGACGAGCACTAGGAATTGTAGGAGTTGAGGCATTACGTTTAGTTTGACTCGGTTCCACAGATAAATTGCGAGGCGTTGTGAGCTTGTAGATCGGCTATTTAATTATTTTTGCTTAGGTAACTTAGGTATCTTAGGTAATATCTGACTGATGGAGCTCTTTTTCACCCATCTATAGTACCAGTAACTTTCAGAAAGGCGACAAGAAAATACAGACTCGAAGACAGGCACCCATTGCGTAAAATTATTATATTATTTTAGTCCGACATGAGAGAGTAGGGAAGGTTACAGTATCACAGGTGTCAACGCATTATCGGTCGGTTCTCTCTCACAACATAGAACGAAAAGACTGGACTTTTACCCGTTATCAGTTAGGTAACATAAACAATGACATCATAGGATGTGACATAGATGAGTTTCCGAAGATGGACTTCTTGGATTGGATGAGAGTGATGATTACGTCGTCGTCGTATGAGGATGATGATGGTTATGGTGTGACAGTTTATCTTGGACAAACAGCGTCCAAATGTCTCAAACAACACGTTGACCTCGGATCTGACCGGTCAGTGGTTTCAGTGGTCACTCCGTGGCACTGAAAGAATGGTTATCGTATCGGAGAAGAACACCGAGATGAAGTGTTCTCAAAACATTCCGAGATTAACTCACATATCTACTTATTGTTATTAAATCCCAGGAGCCTTCATTTCAAAACAACGTTAGTGGCAGAGATGAAGCCGGCAGTGGCCTTGCACAGAGAGAGAGAATAGGGGACTGCTTGAGAAGCATATTTAACATGACTGGGTTAGGCCAATATGACACCAGTTATATTCATTTGACATTTAAGCAGGTTAGGACATTAGACAAATTATAATCAACAAGATTAACTCCATCACTGACAATTTGACAATTTCTCATTTCAGAGGTATTAAAAAGGTCTTAGAAGTCATTAAATTGTCACTTCAGAAATGTGCAGATACCCTGTATACACGTTAACTGTACAGTATGTTGGTTTGTTTACTGTTGAGTGAGAAAACAATGTTGCACATTAAGCTAATCATCTGGGGACCCCCCCCCCCCCCAAAAAAAAATCATTTGGGGACCCCCCTGAGTGTCCTGACACCCAGTTTGGGAACCACTGAGCTACTGTATGGGCTTCTTGGATGGAAAAACGTAGAAGGCCGCTGCTGTATACTGTAGCTGGCAGTGGGAAAGTAACTAAGTACATGTACTCAAGTATTGTACTTAAGTACACATTTGTGTTCTTTACTTTACTAGAGTATTTCCAATTTTCAATACTTTTACTTCTACTCCACTACATCTCAGAGGCAAATATTGTACTTTTATTCCACTACAGTCATTTGAAAACTTTAGTTACTTGTTACTTTGTAGATTTTGATTATTATTACAAAACATATATTAACCTCTTTAGCCTTATATATACTTCGGCTCTTTTCTGAAGATTTCTTATATTGAACTTGTGAAGTGGGCCATTCTGCATAATGACTACTTTTGTTACTTTAAGTACATTGTTGATACCAATACGTTTGTACTTTTACTCAAGTAAAATCTTAATTCCGGAATTTACTTGTAAGGGTGCGCTCCCACCGCACTTTTATTTTACCTCTGGGGCAGAATCTGCCAATGCTTTGTCAATACAAATGCGTGGATTCTTGGAAAAAATCCGCAAGACCAGGAATCCACGCATTTGCATTGACAAAGCATTGGCAGATTCTGCCCCAGAGGTAAAATAAAAGTGCGGTGGGAGCGCACCCTAACAGAGTATTTCTACATTGCAGATCTCATACTTTTACTTAAGTAAAAAACGTTTTCCACCACTGCTTCATACATATTCCAACAGACATGGACTGGTGCTCTTCCGCTGGCTCAGGGAACTGGAGCAGAGCATCCATGTCTGGCAGAAGGTGCTTTCATGAGTTGACCCGTTTTCACTCTCCGATAGCAGCAGAACATGCTCGTCTGTCCGGACTAATAGTAGTACACAGCAGGGCTGGGAGATAAGGCTTCACATCAATGTCAAGTGTTAAGTTAACCATTAAGACCTGAAGCAGATTCTACAAATGTCTTCTAAATCCCAACAGTATTCTGAAAACTTTCTGATGTCAAGGACCCCCAAAATGATATGTATTTGGCCGCCGCCCCCATCTGAAAATAGTTTTTTGTTCCAGGGACCCCAGAAGCAAAGATTTGAGTTAAAAATGTTCACTTGAAAAGAATATTCAAAGATTTGCACACATTTTCACGATTTTTTTAGCAGATCTACAAGCTCGTAGTGCGGCACTCGGTAGCGATCAACGTAGTACATTTTAATGCAATGCACACATTTTCACGATTTTTTTAGCAGATCTACAAGCTCGTAGTGCGGCACTCGGTAGCGATCAACGTAGTACATTTTAATGCTATCAGTATAACTATGAAAACTCACCTTTTCAAGTTTTTAAATATTATCATTCAAATCTTGCCAAATATTTTGGGAGCCCACTTGCAACGGGCTTAGAGCGGAGACTTGCCCAAAAGGACGTAGTTCCATAGCAGATCTAGAAGCTCACAACGCGTCACATCATGCGTTGTGTTCTGCTATTTTCAAAGATTTTTATAAATTTGAGACGTATGAAAATTGTGAAACGGGACATTCTGCATAACGAAATGCTTTGTGCGCTCTATCATTAATGCTCATAAAGATCTAATAAAATTGCCACGCAACTAATCATAACTAATCATCTGATCTCGGTAGTTTTGCTTCCACGTTGGAAATGAGTATATTTGAACTCCAACGTCTGAACACTTGGTATTGCATCCAACAACGCAGCAGCTACGTATACCATTGCTAAAACGAGAGCGACAGACAAGATAATGTACACTGTCTACACACCACCGTCACCACGAGTACTTGCTGCTTGCTCGACAAGATGCATAGATAGAACTACAGCTTGATGTTACTGCGCGTCAAACTAGTCAGCAAAACAAACTGCGCCGGAGTTAACCCCCGAATCTTAACTCTGACGCCCTGAGCCCTTTACCTATACTCATGGCCCACCGGTGGGCCCCTTGCCACAGGCTGGGAATGGCTGCTCTGATGCGAAAATCTATGCTTCATTCATAGATATGCAATGAAATGTGTGAAATATCTGCAGCCACCAATTCAGCATTGTCTGTCAGCATGGATGCCTGTCCTCTCTCACACGCACGCACGCACGCACGCACGCACGCACGCACGCACGCACGCACACACACACACACACACACACACACACACACACACACACACACACACACACACACACACACACACACACACACACACACACACACACACACACACACATACACACACATATACAGAAGCACTTCTCTTTCCTCTGGGCATTTCAGTAGCCATTCCTGCAGTTAGGAGGCTTTTAAATGTGACTCCAGTGACTTGTGGAGAGAGCGAGGGAGAGTTAGAGACGGTGAAACGAGGGGATAATGAATAGAGGAGAGAGAGAGACGCAAGAAAGCGTGAGCAAGGGTTAAAAAAAAAGCCTAAAATAGAGAGAGAGGACACACAGAGACAAGGACTAGACAAAGGTCCTACACATCACTACTGACACCCCACTAGACCATCCATCCATCCATGCATCCGTCTGTCTATCAATCTTCAGCCACCCATCTCCTGCCTGATCCATCCACACAGGAAAGCACAAACACATGGAACTAGAACACACGCACGCACGCACGCACGCACGCACGCACGCACGCACGCACGCACGCACGCACGCACGCACGCACGCACGCACGCACGCACGCACGCACACACACACACACACACACACACACACACACACACACACACACACACACACAGTCCGCATGTTGACTTCCTCAAAGTCAACATGCTTTTAGCCTCTGTGCGTGTGCGTGCGTGTGTGTGTGTGTATCTGTATCATGAATCTGAAAGCTGTGAACTCTATCAAACTGCTATTTATCTACAATCTGTCTGTCTGTCTATCTGTCTGTCTGTCTGTCTGTCTGTCTGTCTGTCTGTCTGTCTGTCTGTCTGTCTGTCTGTCGCTATACTATAGCTAACTATAGTGCAGAGTGTGATATTTATGTCTCTTCTCTTCATCTCAGGTTCTGAGAGGGATTCCTCTATGTCACCAAGCTGCAGTTCAAAGGAATGTCATCTCTCTCTCTCTCTCTCTCTCTCTCTCTCTCTCTCTCTCTCTCTCTCTCTCTCTCTCTGACATGGACATTGGTCAGTTCACTGACACACATGGAAAATAATTAAAATATTTATAACATTTATTATTCACATTGACAGCTGAGTTACAGTGAGATAAATATTCAGTTACAGTTATAGTGGTGTGTTGGTATCCTAAGGCAGGGCCACATTAGAATCGAATAAATGTATAAGCTTAGGTCTGTTCTCAATGCTAGACACTGCTAGATTATGTAATTCTGTACACACTTTTGGTACACCAAGGAAGGACACACTTTAAGAAACATGTCATTGCCGTCGGACAGAAACCTTGTATCTCAATATGTCAACCTTTTATGTCAGGGGTCTTCAACCTTTTCAGGCCAAGGACCCCCTAACTGAGAGAGAGATGAAGCAGGGACCCCCACTATATATTACATAAAATTGTGTTGCAGATTAAAGCTTTTCATAGATGTTGGATTCATATTAATGTGTATTTTCTGACATTTAACGACTTAAACCATCAATACTTAGTAAACTTTCACTCTGTACTTGGTCTGCTCTTTTTTCCCCTCTTTGCCGAAAATAGCAGATCTACAAGCTCACAACGCCTCGCCCTGCGAGGCGTTGTGAGCTTGTAGATCGGCTATTTTCGGCTAAAGTTGTCCTTAGAATAGGGATGCTAGGGTTCAAGTGGTTAATGTAAAAAACAATGATCCTATCACACAGAGATTTGGCGGACCCCCTGTAGCAACTCTGAGGACCCCCTAGGGGTCCGGACCCCCTGTTGAAGACCCCTGTTTTATGTTTTTTTTTTCGTAAATGAATGCCCTCCTTTGTCATACTACAATGTCACACAAACGGAGCAAAAAAGCCTTTGCGATGCATTTATTATTTTTATTATGTGAAAGTGGTATTAAGTGTGTCTGTGGGTTTTATGAATATTGAACCAATGAAAAGTATGAACAAGAGCTTGTGACTAAATAATAACTACTATAGGTTCTCCTTTTGTCCATTTCCTGAAAGGTAACTGTTTTAGACATATCAGTGGTGGAAAAAGTACTCAAATGTTTTACTTCAGTAAAAGTATCAATACTGCAATGTAGAAGTACCCTGTTACAAGTAAAAGTCTGGAATTATAGTACAAAAGCATTGGTATAAAAATGTACGTAAAGTACCAAAAGTAAAAGTACAAAAATGTTTGAAAATAGCAGATCTACAAGCTCACAACGCGTCGCATTGCGACGTTGTGAGCTTGTAGATAGGCTATTTTCAAATAGCCTAGGTATAAAATAGGGCTAAAGTGGTTAATGTATGTTTTATAAAGTATTATATTTATATCTGCAAAGTAACTAGTAGCTAAAGTTTTCAAATAATTGTAGTGGAGTAAATGTACAATATTTGCCTCTGAGATGTGGTGGAGTAGAAGTAAAAGTATTGGAAATTGGAAATGCTCAAGTAAAGTACAAATACCTCAAAATTGTACTTAAGTACAGTACTTAAGTACACATACGTAGTTACTCTCCACCACTGTTAAAGACCAGAGGGCTTCACACAGGAGAGACATCTCAAAGAAATAAGCAGCGTCTCGGTTCAATGCCAACTCATCCAGGGAATAGCAATGCTTTGCAGGGCTGGCTGCCCTGTTGAAATCCCTGTATGAGTCATTAATGTAATATTAATTTATGATAATAGTAATTTGAATTAATTTGTAGCTGGTCTAGTGCATTCTGTAGTGTCAGAAACTGATTTCTGTTCTCTCCAATTCTCATCGTCTCTTCTTTTTTTCTCTCTCGCCATCTTTCTCTCTTTTTTCTCTTTTCCGCTCTCTCTCTCTCTCTCTCTCTCTCTCTCTCTCTCTCTCTCTCTTTCAGAATTAAACCAGGGATTGAAGAGATGCAGATCTGTTTCCAAGACAACGGGAGTCATCGTGGTTTATGAATGTGTGTGTGTGTGTGTGTGTGTGTGTGTGTGTGTGTGTGTGTGTGTGTGTGTGTGTGTGTGTGCGTGTGCGCGTGCGCGTGTGCGTGTGCGTGTGCGTGTGCGCGTGTGCGTGTGCCCGTGCACATGTCTGTGATTTGCATTGTGTGCATACTCGTGAGTCCATATTTCTATGTTGTGTTCTAAGCAAGGTGATTTTTCTTTCTATACATTTTCTATCAATTACGTTTTTTTCTTCGTCCTATAAATCAATCATGAATGTTGACAGCTGTTATTCTAACATACTCCATCTAAAGGAGGAGGAGTCCGATCTCAGATGAGGGGAGGCAGTCGCCTCAGTCCAACAAATGTGAGGTGATTTGATCATATAAAATCAATAATGTTTAAATGATAGTTAAATAATGCTGTGGTTTATTCATCTTCAGGCAAAGCTAAAGCTGTTTGTGGTACCATAATACATTATGTGCAAGAAGTCTCCTAAATCAGTGATTCTCAACCTGTGAAAATCATTTTTTTTCTATGATGGATTCAAATTGAACATACAAATTATACTAAGATCCCCAGACCTCCCCAGATGATTTGCTTTAATGTGCAACATTGTTTTCTCACTCAACAGTTTAAGTGTATAGGGTATCTGCACATTTCTAAAGTGACACTTTTAATAGAGCTAAAAAAATAAAAATAAGACACCATTTCTGTGTCAAAAGTAATCAACAAGCTATACTATAAAATATTTCAAACATTGGCCAAATTGTGAAATATTACCGGAGACAGAGGCACATTTTTTTAAAATAGATGATCTATTTAGTTTGGCTATTTTCACAATATTTATCTGTGGAACTAAATGTAATGCCTCAACTCCTACAATTCCAAGTGCTTGTCAGGGTGGGGGGGTCCCCAGCTCAAATTTGATTCTTTTGGGTAGTCGTGGCCTGAAAAGGTTAAGAACCACTCTCTTAAATTACTGGTTCCCAACCTCATTAAAAGGTGATACCAATAAACAATAACTTAAAGTATACATATAGGTTCCATTGAGCCAAGGTGGAACACAATCGATCATTAAAATAATGCACATGGCCCACTCATCTGACCACTTAACACGGCACCCATTCGGCTTAAGTGGTCAGATGGGTGGGCCGCAGATGCTTTCAAGAATTTCAAGTGGGCCCCGTATGTTATCCAGACAAGTTTTAGATGCACTGTCCTAAACGGCGACAGTATAATATAACAAAAGAACAATAACAACTTTTCAGTATGACTCATTCATCTAGCGTTTATAAATATTATGCCATGGCTCTGCAAATTGAAATGATCTGAAATGAGTCAATATCCATCCTGTCTTCCAACATCAAGTAATTAAAATGTGTGATATCCGAAAGAACTCCTTAAAATAGGGAAATTCTAGCAAAATAATTATGCACTGTATGCGCTTCTGTTTTCAATTTCAACGTGCCGCCTTAATTTGTTATGCAGGATTTACAGTACTGTATGTATGCAATGGTTAGTATTCAATTATCTAAGCATGTTCCATAAAATGATGATAATGTAAGCCTTTGTGAGTGTTACACAATGATACAACCAGTCTCTCAGGAAATTGTATATGCAAAATAGTAATTAGTGGCTGGTGACAAATTAAGGGAAAATTAAGTTTTGGAGTAACAATTTTCTGTTTATCATAATTTAGTTTTAGATAGTTGGGGATTTTTGCATTGGAAATATCTCAACGCGATGTCACGTTGTCTATGTAAATCCATTTCTGTGGATTCCATTAAAATACACCGAAACCAATGCTGTACAGCTTCAGCAATTTGTACATTATTATGGGAACATGTAGGCTACTGCATATTAACCACTGAATCGACATCACATATGGAACATACCCAGAAACCATGGACGGCTTATAAACCTGGCCAATGAAGCCAGTGCCCTGGGCACTGGGTGAAAAAGGTGATATACCTGGATACATGGGCACGGCATACACCCACCTAACATGAATGATTGGTGGGAGTTTTTCCAATGAATGCGGGAGAGGACTGTTTACCTTCAAATGCCTTTAAGATACCTGGATATGCTTCTCACTTTTCTCTGCTAGGGAATCTCCCTTACACATGTAAATTAGAGGTTTGTTCAAACAATGGGAGGTGTGGGGTTCAGAGTGGGGGGGGGGCTCAGAGAGAGAGAGAGAGAGAGAGAGAGAGAGAGAGAGAGAGAGAGAGAGAGAGAGAGAGAGAGAGAGAGAACAGTGAACCAATGTTGCATTGTGACATTCAAGGAAAAGCTAATACAAATATTTTAAAACAATGTGTGTGTTCTTAGGTCTTGCATAGGTGAGCAGTGTTAGTTTACAGAAAGGACATACGAATAAAGCATGTCACACACACCCACCCACCCACCCACCCACACACACACACACACACACACACACACACACACACACACACACACACACACACACACACACACACACACACAGAGAGAGAGATCAGAGTGCAGTCTTGGGGCAAATATTGTACTTTTGCTCCACTACAATTATTTGAAAACTTTAGCTACTAGTGTTTTCGTGTGTATTTTGGGGGGTAGAGATTTACATGCAGGCACAACATTTGCATGAAAGGTGTTGATGGGTTGTCTCAGGTCTCTGAGACAATAGGAGCTCCACCTCTATCATCATATTAACCACTGTAGCCCTATTTTATACATAGGCTATTTGAAAATAGCCAATCTACAAGCTTGTAGATCTGCTATTTTCAAACATTTTAATACTTTCACTTTTGGCACTTTAAGTATATTTTGATGCCAATACTTTTTTTTACTTTTACTCAAGTAAGATTTTGAACACAGGCCTTTTACTTGTTTTATTATTTTTATATTTTGTTTGTATTTTTATATTGTGGTATTGCTACTTTTACTTAAGTAAAATATCTGAGTACTTCTGCTATCACTGCCAACAATACAGGTTGCCACCAGTCATGTGGTTAATAAACTATTTAGTTTGTTTTCTAGTCTAGGCCCAGTAGTGCTCAAAAGAATGTAATGGACTTTTACTTGTAACAAGTAAGAGCATTTCTACATTACACTATTGATACGTATTACTTTTACTTAAGTATAAAATGTCAGTTATTTTTTTGTGCTTGTTGTGCAAAGCATTAGTACCTCTACATAGTAACTTTTAACTTGTTAAAACTAAGTAAATAGTTTATTTCCAATCTCTCTCTCTCTCTCTCTCTCTCTCTCTCTGACTGCCAACATTTAACATGCACATTCAAATGGTGGGGAGGGGAACCGGTGTGTCTATCCAATCAGATGTGTCCAAACACATTCGAACTGTTTTGGGCGGTTGGGTGAATTCATTCTTCTCAGCCATGTACTGCTGGCTGGATGTTTTCGGACTAGCTTTGTAAATGGTAAGTTGCTATTTTATCTAATTGTAAATCATTAGTAGGTTATACTGTTTATTATTTACTTTGATCAGTTCTCTACAGTCTGTTTGATCAGTTGTAGGCTAGTGTTTCTTTACCTGTATAAGTTCAGATTGTTTTAAAACATGTGGCCTAGTCAAGTAGCTAGTCAATTCATATGCCATGATTTAATTTGTCAGCATAATGCAGTATAGTAAAATACACAGACTTTATACATTTTAGTAACTAAAGTTGGATTGCTTTGTAGTTTGTCTTTACTGTGGCTATATTGAATACAATGGCAAAGCATTGCTTCATCCCACTAACCCCTAAAATGATATTTGCAGGGAGAATTCCATTGATTTCCCCACTGTTGACGAGGAAGTTTTATAATGTACAAACTATGTATGTATAAACTAGGGGGTTTATACAAGAATTAGCATGCAGAATGTGGGGTGGGTGGGTGGGGTTATAAGCCACAGCTTCCAATCAAATGTAGTTTTCTGCACATGCTCAGAAGTGGTTGGGGTGGGAGGGAGGGAGGGGTGGGGTGGGAGGGAGGGAGGGGTGGGGTGTGTGAGGTCCTTGCTGGCAGACAGGGGGTAAATGCAAATGAAGGTCTCAGAAATGGTACATACACCTGAATATGTGGGAGGTATGTGGGAGGTGGTACATTAATGAATGAGGGCAGCATACACACACATACTCCCTTAAGTATCAGGGGTTTGCCTGAGGAATACCCTCCCAAAATCATTGCTTTTCACCCAGTGGGGGCCAAGGCCTTGACTACAAGGTCCCCCTGAGGGGCCCCCTGAGTCCCATCGACAATATAGTTTAACGCACAAATATGCAGTACAAGTACAAGTACTCTATGGCTGTCCAAATAACAAGACTATACATCTGATTAACAAAGCTGACAAGTATTTGTAGGATGTGTACATGCAATCATCTGTATAAGTTAAATATTGTATGATAACATGCCTACAGGTGCCTTCTTGACCCACACATGTCTTACCAGTGGTGGAAAGTACTGTAACTAAGTAGGTACTTTTACTTTACTGGAGTATGTCCAAATTTCAATACTTTTACTTCTACTCCACTACAATTATTTGAAAACTTTAGTTACTAGTTATTTGGAAGATTTTGATTATTATTCCACTTCAGCCCTATTTAAACTTTGGCTATTTGAAAGTAGCCTATCTACAAGTTTGTAGATCTGCTATTTTCAAAAGATACATTTTAGACATTATGATAATGACGTTCTGCATAATGAGTACTTTTACTTTTGGTACTAATTATATTTTGATGCCAATACTTTTGTACTTTTACTCAAGTCAATTTTGATTACCGGGGTTTTACTTGTTTTTCTGCATGGCAGAATTGATACTTTCACTTAAGTAAAAAATATAATAGTACTTTTTCCACCACTGTGACTTACAACTGCCTACCCAACTGCCTGTACTGTATAGGAGGAGGTGGTGGGGGCCCTAAAAGATAATTGACCCAGGGATCTCTGTGAGTCTTAATCTGTCCATGCCTGAAACAGAAAGAGAAACTAATACGGTTTGTGAATACATTATAGTAGAAGAAAGGACTCCAAAAAATAATAATTCATTGAACAGGTTCTGTTCCCAATGAATATATTTTAATTTGCAAGTCAAGAAGGCAGTGTGACGCACCTGTTGAACTGTAGGTGTGCCTAACGTTCTGCTCTTTAATGAGGACAGTACACCGGTGGTTCTCAAACTTGTTCATGTCAAGGACCCCCAAATGAATATGTGTTTGGCCGCAGACCCCCTTCTGACGTCAGAAGACTTGTGTTGTTAAATCATTTTTCACAATTTTTCTAAATGTTGTGAAAATAGCCAATCAACAAGCTCACAATGCAAAACGCATTGTGAGCTTGTAGCATTGTGAGTTTGTAGATCGTCCATTTTCAAATGGAGTGTGTGTGTGCGTGTGTGTGTGTGTGTGTGTGTGTGCGTGTGTGTGCGTGTCAGCGTGTGTGTGTGTGTGACAGCTAATCTCAGGCACAGCTGGACAGATCAGCATGAACATTTCCAGACACGCAGGTGTTCCTTGTTTTAATTAAGGGTGGGGTTTGTTGGCACAGGGTTTAAAAGGCCAAGCAGCTCATTTGCTCAGGAATCTATTTGCTGTAAGGTTGTGTGTCTTGGGAGGATGACAGTGAAGTGGGCATGACTTTTAAATTCTTTATCAGTGCTGTACTGTCACCTGGACAACCACAGAAAGTGACATCCATAAACGATCCACTATCCACGCATCGCAAAATCCTACCTACATTTATATTCCATCTCAAACAATAAACTTCACATCATCACCCAGCATTGCAGCAAGATGACATGCACTCCATAATCAATAGACACCGGTGGACCTGGATCGGCCATGTCCTCAGAATGGACATCAATGCTATCCCAAGAGTCGTCACATTACACTGCAATCCCAGAAGGAAGGAGAGGCCTAAAATGACATGGTGTGGCACCCTGGATGTTTTAGGGGCTTAGAGTATTTTCAGAGTTCTTGGAATATTCGTGTGGTCCCCCACCATTATTTCCATGCACTTGTGTTAATAAACTCACCTGTTAAGCATATGTTTTCACAGTAAGTAGCTGAAGGGTGATATTCATTTTCGCCACTAGATGGCAGTAGTGGATTGGTCATATGAGTTCCTACCTGACGTTATTTCCTTGTTTAGCAGGGAAGTAAGCTCAGATATAGCATACATACATACATGCTGCTAAAACAGCTGAACCACATTGTAATCCAAGACTGTCTTTTGGTTGCTATCTACAGGTGGGAGAAGTGAACAAGTGACATTTGCATTAAGTTGATTATAAAGTGTGGTGGTGCCATGTTTATGCTTGTTCTATGCATTTGAAGAGTTAGGAGATAATAAGGCAGCTAACTCCAACTAGCATGCTTAGCTAATGTAGGCCTGTTGAGCCACTAGCGTACTGTGTGAGGGTTTATGGTGAGTGACCTGACCACATACCATTCCATTACAACTGAGGTTGGATATTTACAATTCAGTTACATTCCATGTTCTATTGTATATTTACAATTCGTTTAATATTGGTTTGCTGTATCCAGTGGCGTGCACAGACATTTTGAGGGGCAGGTGCTCAAGTAAATTATAATTTTTTGTTTACTTGGTCTGCTCTTTTTTCCCTCTACACCTATACCTCTTTGCCAAAAATAGCCGATCTACAAGCGTGGGCTTGTAGATCGGCTATTTTTGGCTAAAGTTCTCCTCAGAAAAGGGATGCTAGGTTTCGAGTGGTTATGGTAAAAAGAAAAATCATATCACATAAAGAATTGGCGGACCCCCTGTAGTAACTCTGAGGACCCCCTATGGGTCCCGGACCCCCTGTTGAAGACCCCTGCTGTAAAACTTTTTTTCAAAAGGGCACTTCTGGTCAAGAGGGCAAAGGGCAGGTGCTGTAGCACCACCTAGAATCTATCTGTGCACGTCCCTGGCTGTATCCATAATTCATTTATTTTGCATTATGTCATTGGCTTACATTATTAAGTAAGGTATTTGTGGATATTGTCCTTGTTTAGCAGGGAAGTAAGCTCAGATATAGCATACATGCTGCTAAGACAGTGAGGATCACAACAGCTGAACCACGTTGTAATCCAAGACTGTCTTTTGGTTGCTATCTACAGAGTGTAATAAATATCGTCTGGAACCTGGAAAGAAGTTGTCTTCATGAAGTGTGTAACAATGGCTTAGGACGATTGAGAGTTTCAGCAACACCATCAGAGCTGGGGGACCATAAAGAAGATGGCCAAAGTCAGCCGAAAGTGGAAGGACTTGTTGCTGCCCTATGCGCCAACTGGCTTTAATGGGGATAATAAGTAAAGTAAGTAAACTGTTACCTAATTATAACTGAGAAGTAGGCTATGGCATTGGTTCTCAAAGTGGGGTCCGGGGACCCCCAGGGGTACTTGAGGGGGTTCCAGGGGGTCCACAGCTAAATGATGGACAGGAACCAAATGGACCCTTATGGGTCTGTAACTCTGAGAGTGTACAAATGGAACCAAATCTTTGGTTCCATTTGTACACTCTCAGAGTTAAATTAACATTGCCATTAAATGGGGGTCCGTAGCCCTATTGCATGTCAAACTGGGGGTCCTTGAAATTAAAATGGTTGAGAATCATTGCTAGAGAGCCGTAAAAATCTTCTCTTATGGGGGTCCCTGGCATATCTTTTCAAATGGGGGTCCGCGGGGTAATAAGTGTACATTTGGGGGTCCTTGACATGAAAAGGTTTGAGAACCACTGGGCTATGGTATCCTTTGGCAGCCATGTAGCGTCATACTAAAGCCTATACCTGGGCCGATAAAGTATAGTTTTTGACCCCGACGGAGGTGCGCCGTCTCAAGCGAACTTGAGCCACGAGAGGCACCATCGAGCGAGCTAAAGCGAGCGAGTTGCCGTGTCGAACGTTGCGAAGTTCGCTTGAGCCGACTCAGCGCCGTTCGAGCTACGTACAGATAGGCACAGAATGGTGTTTCGTCGTGTGCCCCAACTGCCACTGAAAGTGGCTACTGGCCAATCACAGTGCGTCCTTGCACAAGTGTACTGGCCAATCACAGCGCGTCCTTGCACAAGCGGTATAGGTTTTGGGATCACACAGCCATTGTACGGTACAGCAATGTGATGTATTAAAGTTCACCCACTGGATCTATAGGCCAATGTGTTGATGGAATAAGCAAAGTACATACAGTACACTACTGCAGGGGTCTTACACGTTTTCAGGCCAAGGACCCCCTAGCTGAGAGAGAGATGAAGCAGGGACCCCCTCCATATTGTATAAAATTGTGTTTCAGATTTTTTTTTTATGTTTACTTGGTCTGCTCTTTTTTCCCTCTACACCAAACACCTCTTTGCCAAAAAATAGCCGATCTACAAGCTCACACCGCCTCGCGCTGCGAGGCGTTGTGAGCTTGTAGATCGGCTATTTTTGGGCTAAAGTTCTCCTCAGATGGTTACGGTAAAAAAAAAAAAATCATATCACACAAAGATTTGGCGGACCCCCTGTAGTAACTCTGAGGACCCCCTAGGGGTCCCGGACCCCCTGTTGAAGACCCCTGCACTACTGTATACTAGAGTTCTGTAAATACATAGTTTGAGTATCTGTACTTTACTTGAGTATTTTGTATTTTTGGATACTTGTGACTTTCACTCCAAGACAAATATTGTACTTTAAAGTTTTGACCCCACTACATTTCTAGAAAAGCTAAACATACATTAGGAATTAACCACTTCAGCCCTATTTCTATAGTGGAATAGTAATAATAATCTACAAGCTCACAACAAGCTCACAACACATGTGTTGTGAGCTTGTAGAACAGCTATTTTACATATTATTCATATTCTTGAAGATTTTTGGATCTAAATTTCAATACAGCAATGCATCGATATGAAAAAAAATGTGTAATTTCTACTTTTGAATTCTTAAGTATTTTTTTTTAAAGCAGGTACTTTACCTCGAGTGTACATTTGACAGAGCCACTTTCACTTGTTGTTGAGTAACATTTGACCATAATTATGCTGTGACTCAATTGCTGGGGTCGAGTACTTTGTTTTGTCCCCCACTGCTTCTCTGGTAAATGGGTTGTTGTTGAATCAGTTCATGTTTGTGTCCATGCCTGGCCCTTGATTAACCCTTTAAGACCGGGGGACGCATCTGTGTAACCACTTTATCCATATTTTATACTTTTGGCTATTCAAAAATAGCAGATATACAAGCTCATAGCGCGGCACCGAGTGCCGCGCTATGAGCTTGTAGATCTGCTATTTTTTTTAAAAAATCGTGTTTTTTTTTTTTGCAAATCTTTGAATATATATCTATAAAGCAATTGTTTTTTACTCAAATCTTTGCTTCTGGGGGTCCCTGGAACAATTTTTTTTTTAGATGGGGGTCCGCAGCCAAATACATATCGTTGTGGGGCTCCTTGACACAGACATTAATATTATAGCAACATAAGTGTTTCAGAAAACTGTTTTAAACTGATTTAGAAGACATTTGTAGAATCCCCAGAAGCACTAACATTTTAGATAGAAATGCTCGCTTTAAATATATATATATATTCAAATATTTGCACAAAATTGTTCACGATTTTTCAAAAATAGCAGATCTACAAGCTCATAGCGCGGCACTCGGTGCCGCGCTATGAGCTTGTATATCTGCTATTTTTGAATAGCCCAAAGAAATCTAAAAATGACACACAGATGCATTCTCAGGTCTTAAAGACTTAAAGCGAGCCTGTGCACTGATAGAGAGGGAGAGAGAGAGAGAGAGAGAGAGAGAGAGAGACCTTACCTTACCTTTATAAAAAGGAGGCATAGGTAGGTATTTCCATTTAAAATGATAGATTTTTCTCCTGGAGCTTTCTCCCTCCCCTCCACTACACTGGCACCAATGAGAAAGTGATGGTTGTAAACATTGGGCACGGCACGTCTATCCATCTAGTGTGTTTGTGTTCCACTGTTTACCTCCCAGAGGTACGTCACTCATTACCTACTCTAATGGACTCATTGAAGCCATTGAGGCACTTTTCTTGATTTTTAATCTTTCTGTCTTTTAACCCATTTAGACTTGAGGCCGATTCTAAAAATGTCTTCTAAACCCTAACAGTTTTCTGAAAAACTTATGTTGCTATATCAGTGGTGCCAAGGACCACCCAAAATTATTTGTATTTGGCCACGGACCCCCATCTCAAAATGATTTTGTCCCAGGGTCTTCCAGGAGCAAAGATTTTGAATAAAAACATTTTCGCTTTAAAATATACTGTACATATATTCAAAGATTTGCACACATTTTCACAATTTTTCAAAAATAGTAGATCTACAAGCTCATTGCGCGGCACTAAGTGACGCACTATGAACTTGTACTGTATATCTGCTATGTTTTAATAGCCAAAGTATAAAATATGGTTAAAATTATTGTGACGCTATAAAACATATACTTTTGCTGGGGACTCCCTGGTACCCCCCTGGTACCCCCCAAGGACCCCTGGGGGTCCCCTGACCCCACTTTGAGAAACAATCTGTATATATGCTGTGTATATTATATATATACAGTATATATATATATACGTAGCTAAAATCTAAAATAACACAGATGCTTTCCTGGATTGAATGGGTTCACCTATAATATTACCCAAATAGGCACACCAGGGTGAAAGTGGTTAATCTAGAGCAGGGGTCTTCAACAGGGGGTCCGGGACCCCTAGGGGGTCCTCAGAGTTACAACAGGGGGGCCGCCAAATCTTTGTGTGATAGGATATTTTTTTTACCTTAACCACTTGAACCCTAGCATCCCTTTTCTGAGGAGAACTTTTAGCCAAAAATAGCCGATCTACAAGCTCTCAACGCGCTGCGAGGGGTTGAGAGCTTGTAGATCTGCTATTTTTGTCAAAGAGGCTATAGGTGTAGAGGGGAAAAAAGAGCAGACCAAGTAAAAAAAAAACTTTAATCTGAAACACAATTCTGTACAATATATAGTAGGGGGTCCCTGCTTCATCTGTCTCTCAGCTAGGGGGTCCCTGGCCTGAAAACGTTGAAGACTCCTTATCTAGAGCTAAGGGCCTGGAGCTCAGAAGGATTAGTTTAAGGAACTCACTAAAACTTGGCTGTCAAAAATGGTTACTGTGGACGTTGTTTTTAGTAGTTAATCAGGGTGCAAATGAACCAAAACCCAGTGGAATACGGCAGCCGTCGATGGTGCTTTACCATTTAGATCACAGTAATGTCAATCTGAATCTATTGGTCTGGACTGTTGACTGGCCGTGAATTGGCTGCGACCGGGTTTTCTAACAGTTTTCTGAAAAACGTATGTTATATCAGTGGACACTCAAACCTTTTCATGTCAAGGACCTCCCAAAATTATATGTATTTGGCCGTGAACCCCCATCTCAAAATATGTTGTTCCAGGGACCCCCATGAGCAAAGATTTGAGTTACAAATGTTCAAAGATTTGTCACAAATTTTCAGTATTTTTTCTAAAACAGCAGATCTACAAGCTATGAAGTGACGCTTGTGATGACCTTGCATATCTACTATTTTAGAATAGCCAACCCAATGTGCTATATATATAGCTAAAATCTAAAATTACATAGATTCCCGGTTTTAATGGGTTAATTATTTTTTAAATAAAAATTGTGCTGCTGAAAAAAGTATGGCATATTTGTTGGATGTTTCTCAGAATAGTGATACAAGATGGAGGTTAAACCCTAAAGTATTACTGTATATAATGAAAAAATGCCATTGTGTCATTGTCTTTATGAATAAGTAAGATTATACTGTACATATTTATGTCTGGGTGCACTGTAGGTATGCTGCATTGATGTGTGCGTTCTCCGGTGTGTTTTTATATACAAGACTTCAGGATGGTGACATCCCTGTGTGCGTGTGTGTGTGTGTGTGTGTGTGTGTGTGTGTGTGTGTGTGTGTGTGTGTGTGTGTGTGTGTGTGTGTGTGTGTGTGTGTGTGTGTGTGTGTGTGTGTGTGTTACATGTTATGAGAGGGCGAGGAGAGTACATTGCAGTGCAGGTCAGCCAACATGGCAAGCCACAGAGATTGAAATGACTGGGGGGTAGGTCAGGTAGGTCAGAGACCATGAAACAACAGATACACAGTTAGTCAGTTAGTAATACACACACACACACACACACACACACACACACACACACACACACACACACACACACACACACACACACACACACACACACACACACACACCCCAACGGCACCCAACAGAGCTGCGAGTGATGCAACAATCTGGCTGCATACTATAGTAGAGGAAGGCTGTGGTTTAGATTCAACACAATTAAAGTTCAGATGAATGTATAGTGCTTCAGACACAGAGGGGTAGAGCTATAGAGAGATGAAAGAGAACATCATTTTGTGGTCGGCTGATCATGCAGTTGGAGAAGGAAACACAAACCGTATCTAGTTGGGGCCACAGAAATACAACGGAATGTTTCAGCGCTGTCTGCTGTGAATTGGAACGATTTATTGATGGAAAGGCTTACCGCTGTTCCTCTTGCACATGACCTTACCATCATGGTAGGAGACACTTCACTGGTGGTCAATGAAAGGCGAGGCAACACAATGGTAGTTCAAAGTGTTTTACAAAAGGCATAAAGAGGCATTTAAAAGCAAAATGATTCAGTTGAAAAGAAATAAAGAATAAAAGGAATAAAACATAAGAGAATAAAGAAAAATAGCGATTATAGTAAAGATCAAAGTGCAGTTGTGAACCTGCAGTGCAAGTTCATGATAATAGGAAAGCTCAAAAACCCTGTCTGATCTGGTTTAGGTAATAGTCTTCTGTCATTTATGTAAAGGTAAAACCCCAAATCACCTTTGATAGATTTAAATTCTCTAGTAAATACAGCTCACTGTCTCTCTGTCAGATATACATTTAATTAAACCAAATGAAGAGATGAAACTTCTTATAAAAACATGTTTGGGATTTATTCCATGAGATATCTCACCAGCTTCGGAAATGCTTAGAGATACAGTAGCTTCCAGATATTATTCTGAAGTTTAAACAATGAGCACAGAGTTTTTATACATATTTTGTTTGTTATAAAACAGTGGTTACTCCTTCTCATACGTCATCTTCAGCTGTGGTTCCATCTTGTTGTCTCCTTGGCAACCAGCTTCAAGATGCTCTCAATACTGTAAACCAGGGGTCTTCAACGTTTTTCAGACCAAGGACCCCTTAGCTGAGAGAAAGATGAAGCAGGGACACCCAGTACATATTGGATTCATGTTAATGTGTATTTTCAGACATTTAACGACTTAAAACCCATTGTAAACTTGACCTTTGGCTCTGTACCAGGGACGTGCACAGATAGACTCTAGGTGGTGCTAGAGCACATGCCCTTTGCCCTCTTGACCAGAAGTGCCATTTTTTTTCAGTTTACACGCAGGGGTCTTCAACAGGGGGTCCGGGACCCCTAGGGGGTCCTCAGAGTTACTACAGGAGGTCCGCCAAATCTTTATGAGATACGATTTTTCTTTTTACCATAACCACTCGAAACCTAGCATCCCTTTTCTGAGGAGAACTTTAGCCAAAAATAGCCGATCTACAAGCCCACAACGCCTCGCAGCGCGAGGCGTTGAGGGCTTGTAGATCGGCTATTTTTGGCAACGAGGTATAGGTGTAGAGGGAAAAAAGAGCAGACCAAGTAAACAAAAAAACGTATAATTTACTTGAGCACCTGCCCCTCAAAATGTCTGTGCACGCCACTGCTCTGTACTTGGTCTGCTATTTTTCCCTACACACCAAACCTCTTTGCCAAAAATGGCCGATCTACAAGCTCACAACACGTTGTTTCCCCCAGAATAGGGATGCGAGGGTTCAAGTGGTTATTGTAAAAATGAGATAATAAAGTTCCTACCACGCAATGATTTGGCAGCCCCCCTGCAGTATCTCTGAGGATCCCCTAGGGGCCCCGGACCCCCTGTTGAAGACCCATGCTGTAAACAATCCCGAGGTTAACCTACTATCTAAAATTGTTGACACATACCAGGAGGCCATGCAGTAACAAAGACAATAACAAAGTTGCAGGCATGAGCACTTTTAACCATATTGACACATAAGGGACATGCTGGCTACCAAATATGAGTGTACCAGCACGTACAGATGAAATATGTATTTTTTATCAAATTTATAAATACATATTTATCAATCTATCAACCTTGCAAATATCAAATTATTGCATTAATATCAAGTCATATACTTAGACCTCCATTATTTAAATAAAATCAGCTGATCCTTAAAAATCCTGTGAAGTCCTTTCAGTACAATCCTTCACTTCTCTGTCATGTCAAGTGCAAATGAACCAAAATGAATCACTAACTTGACTTAAAATGATCCTACTTATTAAATGGAATTGTCATGTTTCTTCTAAGGCTTTGTGAAAAAGGATGTCGAGGAAATATGACAAGTTACTGATTATACGCACATAATTGGGCAAGTGAAAGTCAACATATCTGACTTTTAACCATTTAAGCCCTATATGTACAGGTACGTTGTCATACCCCCACAATATTCCTGATATATATATATATATAGATATATAGAGATATTTATTTATCAATTTGTATGTGCTTGTTCATATGCTAGCCAGCCTGCCTCTTGTGTGTTAGTTTGGCTGAACTTCCTGGGTCCCTCAGGCAGTGCCTGCAACTTTGTTTTTGTTTGATGGCTCCTATAAGTCAACAATATTAAGATAGTAGGAAACGAAGCAAGATGGCCACAGCTGACACTGACGTGATGACGGAAGGCGTTAACCCACCCTATCTTAGTGTTTAAGACTCTGTATCTCTGTTTAAACTGCAGAAGAATATATCTGGAACCACGGTTTTCCAATGCGTGTATTGTAAGATCTTTTCTCTGGAATAAACCCAAATCAAAATTTTAATACGAAGTTTCCTCTGTTTATTGATGTAACTAAGTCATATACTGACAGATATATATGGACCGGTATTTACTAGGAAAAATAAACCTAACACACAGATGGGAGCTTTTTACATTGCACAGGTAATCCACTGCAATGGTTTCTGGGACAGAGGTCTGGATAGAGATTAGTGAGAAACAAAGCATCTATAATTCTTTTCCTTTTCCTTTTTCTGATTACTATTGTTGTTCTAAGGCAAGGCAAGGCAGGTTGATTTGTATAGCACGCTTCAACAACAAGGCAATTTAAAGTGCTTTACACAAAACATTAAGCATTGTAAAACACATTGAAGCACAGAGCATCAAGGCACACATTACAGACACACATTATAAAAAGAGAGACATTTGAATTCAATTCAAAATACTGAGTTAAAATAAAACAAGAAAAATAAGGGCACAAAATTGCAGTGCAAAAGAAATTGATTTAAAACCCAAAGGCTGCAGCAAGCAGAAAAGTCTTCAGCTTTGATTTAAAGGAACTGAGATTTGTAGCAGACCTGCAGTTTTCTGGGAGTTTGTTCCCGCTACGTTTTGCATAAAACCTGAACGCTGCTACTCCTTTTTTTATTTTTTGGGGGGGGATTCCAGGTTCAGAAAGCAGACCTGTCCCAGATGACTTGAGAAGTCTGGATGGCTCACAAGATGAAGTGGCACAATATCAGATGAAATGTATTTTGGTCCTAAACAATTCAATGCGTTATAAAGCAGTATCAGTACTTTGACAGACAGGGAACTGGGGTGAAGATCTAAGAACTGGATACATTTTCTTATGCTTTTAAGTACTGTAGAAGTTTTATAAAGTTATGTTGTGTTGAATTTTTGGTATAGTATAGTATATAATAGTGACCTGGGTATCTGTATGTTGTTTTTAACCACTGCACAGACAAAGTTCTGAAAGGAAAATTAAGTAATTTGAAGTGAAGTTCTTGGTCTTTAGTGAGCTTCAATTTCAGCTGCCTGATCATTTTGTTTTAGAGAGACGTGTAAAGACACTGTTACCGTAGTTGAGTCTACTAGAGATGAATACATGGACACGTTTTTGCAAATCCTGCTGAGACATAAGTCCTTAAATCCTTGATGTATTCTTACGGTGATAGTACGCTGACTTTGTAATGGTCTTAATGTGGCTGTTGAAATTCAGGTCTGAGTCCATTACTACACCAGGATTCCTGGCTTGGTTTGTGGTTTTTAACATTACAGACTTAAACTGAGCACTAAGCGGTCTTCCTTGGCGCCAAAAAAGTAAAGTGCACTCCGTGGAGTGCAGGGGCCCTATCTTGGCCGAAGCCTTACCCCTTCGCACTACCCGCTACCCGTGAATTACGCACAAGGCAGCTGGTACTGTCCCTAAACGGTATCTTACGGCCGCACTACACGCTATACATTATGCAGACTCCATTATTTGTGCCTGGAGGTGTGGCCGTGGGCGTTTTGTTGTATTATCCCCAAAATTGCTATCTTGTCCACATGGGAAAGCGCATAGCGGATTCTAAAACCACCCACTATACCAAATTGGTTTGGTAGAGTGTGAATGGACAACGGCCGGGCGCAAAATGGCACAACATTCAGAGTTCTCCTTCTCTCCTAATTCTCCCCGAATGTCTGTGATTCTAATTTTCCTATAATCAGCAGAAGTGAGAGTGTCAATTCCTTGTGTCAATTGTGTTTATGTAAGATGATATTCTATTCAAAGAAGACAATTTGTGCCACGCGATGCCATTCGCTCCAAATTACACTACATTAATTAATATAACAGGTAGCGCAGGTGTTGTAGGGATAAGGCTGGTGTCCGAAGGGCGCAAGGAGCGAAGAAGGGAACGCCCCTTGCGCAATGCTAAATCCTCAAATAGTGGGTTTAGACACTTTTGGCTAAGATAAGGCCCCAGACCTCTGCCAGTCTGGTTGCCTACCCAGAGCTGTGTCAGTTGTGGGGTGCAGCCGCCAAGACACGCGGAAGCTGAAATGGCTTGTCCAGACAGACAAGCTGTTTGCTCTATGGGCAGGACTGAAACCGGTTTTGGAGGTGCGCTGTGCTCACAAGGCCATTTGTTTCTGATTTGGTGGGGGAAAAAGCACATTTCTGCAACAAGCAGTGACATTTGTAGCATTTATGGTGGCCCCTATGGGTGTAAGTGACGTTGCATTTGGCTGTACGTTGTTTAGAGGCCCATCAATGTGTGATTCAAATTTGGGCCAGATCGGAAGCTGCGTTCATGAAGCAAAACGGGCAAACTTCGCAAGCCAATCGGAATGAACATTTGACACATCTTGATCACATGACTCGTGTAAAATGGGGGAAAATCTTGTAAGGCAAATGTTTTATTAAAAAAAGTATTTTTCATGTGAAATCTTGGCAGCAGCATGATGCCGTGATTCACATTACCTAGCCACATATACACATGCTGTGTGGGTCTTAATCGCAATCCTGTCTCTCAATTTTTCCAGCCCCCTCATCTTCATACAGCACATACAGTATATGCACCTGGGAGTTTTGTCTTTACAATCTCTGTTTTGCATTTCTGAAACATTTATGCATGCGCACACTACATCATCTGGCCATTCTCCGCCCCATGGAGAGAGCATTGGCTTGGATGTTAAATTGCAGTTTTTCTGCTCTACCCCATCACCCAATCCCCAAGGCTGCAATTTAGTGTCGGCACGCACAAAGAGACAGCATGGTGGGTAGAGCTCTAGGGGAGTTGAGCAAAATGTATACTCTAGTCGTACCACGTCGAAAATAGCCGTTTTACAAGCTCACAACGGGTCGCGTTGCGACCCGTTGTGAGCTTGTAAATCGGCTATTTTTGACGCAGGACTCCGTCAAACGACAAATCGGGATACACTCCTGGATCCTGGGGGAGTTAATGCTATTCAGCACCTCATTGGCACACTGCTGCTATTCTTAGCACAGTGCTGAATCTCGTGTGTGTGTGTGTGTGTGTGTGTGTGTGTGTGTGTGTGTGTGTGTGTGTGTGTGTGTGTGTGTGTGTGTGTGTGTACAGTGTATAATATGAGGTAATGCAGTTGCATTGCCTCATATATATATACATGTACACATAAATAATATATGCCCTGTGTATGATGTAGTGTGGAACAGAACCGTGTTTTTTCAGTAACATGTACACACACACACACACACACACACACACACACACACACACACACACACACACACACACACACACACACACACACACACACACACACACACACACACACACACACACACAGGTCTTCAGTGGGACAGGGATCCATAGGGTTGTGCTTATCGTACGCTTACATCACATGGGATACAGTATGGTGTATTTTTGGAATAAGGCCCCAACATTATTTACAAAAGATTTCCAAACATTTTCTCGCAAATTCAGTGCTTCTATTAAGTGTGTGTGTTGTGAGGGTGTGTGCGCGGGCTGTGTGGTCTGTGTTGTATGTGTAAGTCTGCATGCAGGGGGGCACTTACATACAGTACACAGGGGGGTGTACTGTATGTATGTTTTGTTTGTTGTGGCTAGAATAAATGTGTGTACACACACACACACACACACACACACACACACACACACACACACACACACACACACACACATTGGACATGACTATGAACACTAAGTAAGCAATAGTGAGATATCACAAGCACACTTGTGCGTGGGAGAGAGCAGGCATACACACGCACGCACGCACGCACGCACACACACACACACACACACACACACGCACACACACACACACACGCAGCTCCGTCAGGCCTGTCTCTTAGCGGGTCATCTCCTCATGTTAGATACATGGCACACATCTGAATAAGACGTTACACTGTGGTACCAACAAAGCTTAACGTAATGAGATAAACCTCCGGCGAAGTCACAGCTGTGTGTGTGTGTGTGTGTGTGTGTGTGTGTGTGTGTGTGTGTGTGTGTGTGTGTGTGTGTGTGTGTGTGTGTGTGTGTGTGTGTGTGTGTGTGTGTGTGTGTGTGTGTGTGTACGCCTGTCGTTTATTCATTTATTCATGAAAGCTCACAAGCTTTACACTGTATCCCGCTCATACATTCTGTTTAATATCGTTGCTGTCCGGTGGAAACCTTGTATGTCTTTTCAGGAAATTATTCAAAAAAATGGATACAATGTTATTTAGTCACAAGTTCTTTTTAATAGTTTCCATTGGTTCAATATTCATCGAACCCCACAGACACACTTAGCCACTTTACCTTTGATACATTTTTCAAAAGTGGCAGAAATTGCATTTCCACGGGTGGGACTGTTGTAAGACGAAGCCACAAATGCAATATAAAAAGTTCAAATATGGAGATACGAGGTTTCTGCCCGACAGTGATGATTGGCAACAGAATGAATGGCAGGATAAATGAGGCAGTAACGACCCATTGAAGTTTGCCTTGTTGCATGGAATATGAAATTCATATCTCTATCCTGTGGGGAATGAAACACGCTGCACAAACTTACAGTGAAAAAGAAAGAAAGACAAATGGTATCGTGCATGCAAATGCCATGTTTCATTTCAGTGTTCGTAACGCAGTGGTTCTCAAAGTGGTGTTCGGGGTCAGGGAAAATAGATAATATAGCTTGCATATTAATACATATTCATTTGGGGGTCCTTGCCATGAAAAAAAGTTGACATGAAAAATAACCACCAATGTTATGTACGAGACCATGATACAGTAAAAAGTTCACAAAGGCACGCACATCCAAACACTATACATTCTCACTCCCAGGTGCTGGAGGGAAGAACGCGCTAAAATAGAAAAATAGAGTCCACACATTGGATCATGCTCCCATGGTCATTTATTTATTTATTTATACACTTATTATTCCAAAGCTGATGTTTTGAGTGTCTAGTTCTTTGGAAGAGCTCCAAAACGTCAACTTTGGTGGTAATATAATGAATTATCCATGGGAGCCCGATCCACTACTGTATATACAGTGCGCATGCAGACTTTCAGTTATACAATATCTCCTGCAAAGAAAATGTGTGTGTGTGTGTGTGTGTGTGTGTGGTGTGTGTGTGTGTGTGTGTGTGTGTGTGTGTGTGTGTGTGTGTGTGTGTGTGTGTGTGTGTGTGTGTGTGTGTGTGTGTGTGTGTGTGTGTGTGTGTGTGTGTGTGTGTGTGCGTGCGTGCGTGCGTGCGTGCGTGCGTGCGTGCGTGCGTGCGTGCGTGCGTGCGTGCGTGTTCGTGCGTGCTCAGGTGTTTCATCACCTTGTCTTTGCAGTTGAATCAAATCCTGGAGGCTTGACCTTCTAGTTTTGGTTCACTGGACTAAGTGTGAGTGAGAACACCACAGGTGAACTCGGAGTCTTTGGTCCACCTGGATGAGATGTTAATCTTTTTTAACATATTTTTGGGGCTTTTATGCCTTTATTGATAGTATTTAGTGGAGACAGACAGGAAACAGGGAGAGAGAGCTGGGGAGTGACACGCAGGAAAGGTCGACGGGATAGGGATTCGAACCCGGCCGCGACGCATTAGAGCTGTGTTGTGGTATGTGCCTGAACCGCTAGACCAGCTGGCACTCCAGAGATGTTAATCTTGCATGGGGGGTCAATGGCACAAAATATTTTTAGATGGGGATTCGTGGCCAAATACTTATTAATTTGGGGTCCTTGACATGAGAATGTTTGAGAACCACCTCTCTCTAAAACAACATTAGACAATAAGGTTTGACTGAGTCACTTATTTTGGGCTTTTCTTCAAGTATATTTCCATTAACCTTTGGTGTAGTAAGGCAGTAATATAATTTTTGCTTGCCGCCACCTACCAAACTGAACAGGTCGGGCAAGGAGGTGAGTCACTGCTCAGTTGCTCGAGCGTTATTAATGTCTTGATAAAGTATTTTATGACAATAGTTATAGAGAGAGCGAGAGAGAGAGAGAGAGAGAGAGAGAGAGAGAGAGTGCATCAGACAGTGTAATATTTTTAAAGCAAGACTCCTGGTGGAACATTGCGCTCTACTTAGCACACCTTTCTAGTTGAATTAAAATTTGAAAGGCCCCATGAAATGAAAATCTATGTTTAAGTGTGCTTCTCAGGTATGTCTTGCTCTGAGAGTCACCTATATGCCAGTATCTGTCGCAACATTTACAAAAAGTACTTACATCATAATGTTCGTTTTTTTTGTTCGCATTTTCTGATAAATGACACATGGGACTTATTAGGCCTACTAGATGTTTTTCTTCTGGATGAAAATCAACAGCATGCTCCAGTGCAGGTGTGCTCAGAGGGGGGTACTTTTCCAAAAATATGTTGGTCATAAAGAAAAGGGTTATGATACAGGTGTTCGAAGACATAAAAAAAAAAAAAAAGAACATTCCAGATATTTTGTATAAGAGAAATACATTAATGCACTCCATATATTTTCTATATCGTTGGAGAAACCTTGTATCCCCATACAGTATTTCATATACTTATTTTTTTTTTGTGAATTTGTGAATACAAGTATCACACACAATCACAATTGAATTAACAATATTAATTGTGTAATCTCACAAACGTGTTGTGATGTGGCTTGTAGACCTGCTATTTTTTAAGTGAGTGGTTAAGTTTGGCTTTACTAATATTAATATTTAACCAATGAAAAGTAAGAGACCTTGTGACTAAATGATAACTACATTGGATTCTGTGGAACACAGGCTTCCACCTGACAGTGACAGTATTATATTTCTATGTATCAATTTGAAACAACAACTCTATTGTCCTCTACTGTCGTTCGACACATGCCATAACACACCCGCGTAATTCTCACAATAACACACAACCTCCTGCCTCCCATTAAGTATTAACTGAATTCTCTGAGTAAACATGTTTCGTTGCCAGGTATGTCAGGCGGGATGCCAGGTTTGCTCTGCAGCACAAGTTATATCCCTTGTTTCTTTTGAAGCCACACGTGTCTTCCATTATACCTGTGCTGTTTTTTTTTGGCTGGGGTTGGCCAGCAGAGCAAAAAAAAGAAACGATAACGTTTCATGTGTTAAGCGTGCGCCGTGCGGCATCAGTAGAGCATGTATTGTGTCGATATAGCTAGAAGCTGGCAAGGCTTTTTGGACTTTGATGTGTGATCCATGGCGCTTCAGGGAAAGTACCCAGCCCTGAACCCCTCCTCCGCTAAAACGGTCGGGGGGGTAAACGCCCATCTGGGGCGCACGTTTTAATAGTGTGAGAGGGCATTGGGGGGGGGGGGGGGGTCACACAAATCCTTTGTGTCTGGATATAGTTGAGAATTGCGGGGATGTTTGCAGGAACACAACGCTGTAGTAAGACGACGAGAGCAAAGTGAGAGAGAGGGATGGAAGTAAGAAAAACTCATATTCCACGCTTGTTTCAATGCAAACCTTTCTTCCACTTCAGAATCAGAATTGGGATTGATTTGTCACATCACAGTATTACAGGCGTAAACCAGTGAGCAAAATTGTTTTTTCCGTGCACGCGCCATCGTTTGTAGTGCTCTGTGAGAGGATGGAGGTAGAGCGAGTAGGGAGAGAGTAGGGCGTAGTAGGGCGTAAATTAACGCCCTACTTGATCACACTACAGTGTCACACAAAGGCATCAAAAGCAGCAGATCTACATGAAGCTCGTTTTTGCAGATCTGCTACTTAGCTGTTTTTTCATTTGGATCCTGAAAAGTGACAGTTTTGGACATGTGAGGTTTCCACCCGACAGAGAAGATACAGTATATACAGATATAAAGATAGCGTATGTGAGCATAATTATGAATAGTACTGTATGCAGGTGTGTACATGTTTTTTGAAACATTTAGCATCATAGCATCTTCGTTGCTGTCGGGTGGAAGTGCGACGCGATTTGAGCTTGTAGATCGTCTATATTTGCTACTTTAGTGTGTAGTGACACTGTAGTATGATGAGGTAGGACGTCAACTGTGGAAGACAAAAATGGAGATACAAGGTTTGTGCCCGACAGCAACGATATGCAGGTGAAGAAACAATGGCAGCATGATACTATTCATGTTTCCACATAATCCTCCTTGAACCTTTGGAACACTGCTGCAGAAAGCCGGGATAATCTCGTCAAATCCTGTGTGTGCTTGTGTGTCTATGGCATGTCTGTATGTGCTCATGTTTTTCTGGCATGTATGTGTATGCTTGTGCAAGTATATCTTTACTGTCGTGTCGGGCAGTGGTAGAAAGTAACTAAGTACAACGTACTCAAGTACTGTAGGCTACTTAAGTAAACTGTCGAGGTACTTTTACTTTACTGAAGTGTTTCCAATTTTTTATACTCTTACTTCTACTCCACTATACATCTCAAATATTGTACTTTTATGTATATTGTATACAGTCAAATATTGTACTTTTACTCCACTACAATGATTTGAAAACTTTATTACTTTGTAGATTTGGATTATTATTACAAAACATACATTAACCACTTCAGCCCAATTTAAACTTTGGCTGTTTGAAAATAGCCGATCTACATGCTCACAATGCGACACATTGTCAGCTTGTAGATCTGCTATTTTCAAAATATTTTTACACATGTTATACTTTTGAAAACCTGTGAAATGGGACATTCTGCATAATGAGTACTTTCTACTTTTGGTACTTTAAGTACATTTTACCAATACTTTTGTACTTTTACTCAAGTACATTTTGAATTCCGGGACTTGTAACAGAGTATTTCTACATTGCTGTATTGATACTTTTACTTAAGTAAAACAATTTAGTACTTTTTCCACCACTGCTATCGGGCAGAAACCTTGCATCTCCATATTTTAACATTTTTTTTGTATTAAAAGAAAATTACTATTTTCTATCAATTACCCATGAAGCATTGAATTCATGGCGATTCTTTTGTTTTGTTTTTTGAGACTCCTACCGGAAATACAAATTATTGGCTTGGGAATGCAACAAAAACAAAAAAATCTTCAATGCTTCATGGGGTGTATACTTGATAGAAAATAAGTAATTATTTGGGTGAACTATTCCTTTAACCCCCCCAAAAAGACAATGTTTCCACCCGACAGCAACAATATACAGTATGTGGTCGTGTTTCTTTCTATATCTATAATGGTGCGTGTGTGCATGCAGCAGCATACTGTTCACCCACAGACTTCACTCTGACTCTGATGAGCTCGGTTCACAGAAAGGCCATGAACCCTCTGTCAGTTCGTTGACATCTTAGCAGCCGCTGGCATTTGTGCATCGGTTGGTGCCATTCACTACTTTTTTCTGTATACACTTTGATCTGCCATGGTTCAGCAGCGGGCTTTCTACTCATTAGCCACATGAACCCTTGGCGTCCATTTTCTGGCATAATAGGCAAACATTCGGGGGGGGGGGGGGGGGGGGGGGGATAGCCAGTCTACAAGCTCACAATGCGTCGCAGTGCTTTTCATACTTTGTGTGTGTGTGTGTGATGGAGGATGAGAGTGAGAGAGAAAGAAAGAGGTCGAAAATCCCTATAGTAGATTTGTGTGGATAATTCTCCTGGTCCTTACAAAATAAATGGTTGTAATTTGGGGAGTTAGGTTTACAATTAGCAAAAGATTCTGGCTGGGGTTATTATTAGGTATTTAGACTTTTAGAGCTTAGGTTTAGGATTACATTTATGCCTGATTAATCTATACTGCTCTACTCCATATCTCTTTGCCAAAAATCTACAAGCTGACACTGACAGTGCGTCATCTTGTACAGTAGTTCGCTATTCTTTTTTGCTGATGGATGCTGGGGTTCAAAAGGTTGATAGATTGAGCAAAACCAAAAACCTATTTTCAGAGGTGTGGGAAGCACTGGGAGCTCTACCTGTGGGAAATCCCCTTCGCACCCCACTCCACCCCTGGATTCAGGAGTCCTGAGTTGGTGTTGGCTAGACCAGGGGTCTTCAACAAGGGGTCCGGGACCCCTAGGGGGTCCTCAGAGTTACTACAGGGGGTAGTGTGTGATATGATTTATTTTTTTTACCTCAACCACTTGAACTCTAGCATCCCTTTTCTGAGGAGAACTTTAGCCAAAAATAGCCGATCTACAAGCTCACAGCTTGTAGATCGGCTATTTTTGGCAAAGAGGTATAGGTGTAGAGGGAAAAAAGAGCAGACCAAGTAAACCAAAAACAAGTTTAATCTGAAACACAATTGTATACAATATAGAGGGGGTCCCTGCTTCATCTCTCTCTCTCAGCTAGGGGGTCCCCTGGGCTAGACCACACTCTCGCATCGCATTGCACATTACTGTTTTCATATTAATGTTATCAATGTAGTAGTGGTGTTTTGGTAATTATTTTATTACATTACTTGCAATATCCTCACGGCCCACCAGTGGGTCCCCGGCCCAAAGGCTGGTAATCGCTGATCATTCCTCGTCTAAATTATTATAATGTATTATGTTTAAATAAAGTGCTCTCTTGATCCGTTCTCAGCTGAGCTGGGATCCTCTGTTCAGCATGTCGGGTAGAAACCTTGTATGTCCAAAACCGTTCCTTTTTTTATTATTATTATGAAAACGTTAGAGAAATTATGAAAATAGCCGATCTACAGGGACGTGCACAGATAGACTCTAGGTGGTGCTAGAGCACCTGCCCTTTGCCCTCTTGACCAGAAGTGCCCTTTTGAAAAGAAAAAAATTAAAAAGTTTTTTTTTTTCAGTTTACAGCAGGGGTCTTCAACAGGGGGTCCGGGACCCCTAGGGGGTCCTCAGAGTTACTACAGGGAGTCCGCCAAATCTTTATGTGATATGATTTTTTTTTTTACCATAACCACTTGAAACCTAGCATCCCTTTTCTGAGGAGAACTTTAGCCAAAAATAGCAGATCTACAAGCCCACAACGCCTCGCGCTGCGAGGCGTTGTGGGCTTGTAGATCGGCTGTTTTTGGCAAAGAGGTATAGGTGTAGAGGGAAAAAAGAGCAGACCAAGTAAACAAAAAAAAGTATAATTTACTTGAGCACCTGCCCCTCAAAATGTCTGTGCACGCCACTGCCCTGATCTACAAGCTCACAACCTGTCGCGTTGTGAGCTTGTAGATCTGCTATGTTCACTACTTTTGTGCGACACTCTTGTATGATGAAGTTAACCAAAAAACGTCAAAGTGAAAAATGAAGATACAAGGTTTCCGCCCCACAGCGACGCTATGTTATCGCGCTTCAGTGTGAAGACAATAGATTTGCTTCAGTGATTCCGCTCTCACTGCCTCAGAGAAGGTTTTAATCAGTTTTTAATGTCGTGCTGTGGTTACATGCGGTTCCCATGTAATTAGTGTCACGAACGATGTCGTTAGCCTACTATATTCTGTTCTGTTCTCCTGGTGACCAAATTAAGTGGTGGAAGAAGTATTTATTGTACTGGACCACTTTCAACCTATCTCTTCATATAATTGGCCCTCACTAATGTTCTTTATAATGGTAACATTCAGGGGTGTTTCTAGACATTGGCTCCGACAACAAAACTGTTAATACGCCATCTCAAGCGGACTTGAGCCACGGGAGGCACCGCCGAGCGAGCTAAAGCCAGCGAGTCGCCGTGCCGACCGTTGCGAAGTCAGCATGAGATGACTCGGCTGCGTCCGAGTTCTGTCCCGGACAGAATGGTAAATAACATATTCACGTCTTGACGTTTGGTCAAAATTGTCCCAAAAAGTCAAAATATGCCTTTTTTTTTGTGAGACAGCGTTGCCATAGAAGAAAGGGTGCTAATTTAAAGATCTTTAAATAAATTAGAATCTGTAGCTTTTCTTATTCTACAATAGGCTATACGTGATTTCTCAGTCATATACTCTAGGATGTTAAAGCTGCAATCCCTAAGTTTAATATTTTCTACCTGCAAAAAAGGTTTGCACACCTGCTTTTATGTACTGTGATAGCATTCACCCCCCCCCCCCCCCATGACGGCTATTCATGGAAAGGGGGAGAGTGCTTGGTAATGGCCAGAAACCCCACTAGTACCATTTTTGTCCACCATGTGTGTGTGGACCTAAACGTAACACATTGTACATTGGCAACAAGTGTGTGTCTGTCAGGTCGTAAGTGAACTGTTTTCTAATGAGAACAAATCCATGCTGTGCTCCTCTCTCACCCAAGATGAAAGGAGTGTGCACACACGCACACACACACACACACACACACACACACACACACACACACACACACACACACACACACACACACACACACACACACACACACACACACACACACGCGTGCACACACAGCAAGCACACAGAGCAAGATGCACTGACATGGCATGTGAGCCTGCCTGCATGCATAAATTGCCGTGTACACACAACGTGCGCATGCACATGCACATTCCCCGGGCTGATCATCAGTCTAGTCATGTCTGGAATGACAAAGCAATTCCTCATCCTTGAATTAGTGGTGATTGCTTCTGCTTGGATATAATAATTTGGCTAATTCTTTCTCCAGTTCTCTCTCATCTGACTCTCTCTTTCTCTGCCATCACTGTCTCTCTGTGCCATCTCTCTCTCTCTCTCTCTCTCTCTGCCCTCCCTCTCTTTCTGTGCTATCTCATTTCTCTTTTGCTGTGTGTGTGTGTGTCTCTCTCCCTCATGAGTCAGAAGTGATGCTGCGTTCTCGAGCCGTGCGTCCCTCGTTCTTCTCGGTGTCTCATTAGAGCGTGTAACGGATAGTTGGTAGCGCACGCTTTCAGCATATGTTTATATGACACTTCAAACCTCAGTGGAACCCAAGACACTCAATAATGATCTCTTTCTTGATGATTACCTTTTTACGCACCATGCTATGCTATAGGGCTGGATCATATGACTTCAAATCAGTATCATGATTATTTAAAACCTTTGCCACGATTATCATTAATGAATGTCCCCCCCATATGTTTTTTTTTAAATAAAATGCTTTACACCTACCGACACACACACACACACACACACACACACACACACACACACACACACACACACACACACACACACACACACACACACACACACACACACACACACACACACACACACACACACACACACACACACGGTTGCACTTGCACCGCTATCACAATAAAAACTGGACAATTTCATTACCTTACAGAATATATTGTTTACAGTTTCCTTTCCAAGTAATGGTCTCACAGGCTTAGCGTTCATGTATGGTTCCCAGAGCTGGATAAAATCACTCTGCTTGCCCCTAACTAAATTTTATGTATGTTTTCCAGACCGATACAGTTCATGAGCTCCCTTTGCCACATCTTTAATGTTGTTGGAGTGTCCATGTTTTTTCGACATAGGGCGACAACTCCCCTGGCTTGAAGAAGTCCACAGTCCAATATTTTAGTCTGGTTTGCTGTCTGTATAAAGCTAATTGGATATTCCAAGCACACAGACTTGTGTACGGCACTTGGAGGAACTGTAGTTTTAATACTTTGTGACAGACATTTCATGACCTCTTTCCAAAATATTTGCACCTTTGGGCATTCCCACAGAAAATGAAATAAAGTACCTTTCTCAACTAAACATTTTTTTTTAAACAGTGAAATTAGCAGATCTACAAGCTCACAAGTTTGTAGATCGGCTTTATTCACTGTTTTTTGTACATCACCATTGTAGTATCGATTCATTAAATTTACCCTTCAAAAACCTTGATGAATCGATTAGCCTACACGCGCAAGATTCAAATCAGTTATTGGTTCTAAATATGTTTTGATACATTTTCAATGCATTGCCCAGCCCCACTATGCTGTGAGCATAATTGTGTCTATGAAATTATCTTGAACATTTTAAATAAAAAATTCTGAAATTGTTTGAAATCTTTTGAAATAACAATTACAAAATATAGCTGCAAGCAGCGATAATACGGGGCCAGTGAATAGAGAGAGAGAGAGACATGGAAACGGAATAGATTGAAGAGAGAGAGAGTGACATGGAAACAATAGATTGATGAGAGAGAGAGATGGAAACATAATGGTTTGATTGGACATCTCAACCTACTGCCATTAACAGGATTCGAACTCTCAACCTTCAGACTAATAGGCTGCAACACTACCTATAGTGCTATAGCTTTGTCCAGACTGATATTGTCTGTTGAAGATCATAAACTCTTGCCTTCTTTCATGAACCAAGCCCCTGTTTCACTAACACTAAGATCACTCGTTCACAAACCATTTACCAATGAAGAAATTGTACATCTCCTCAGAACCAAAACTAGTGAAAGTAGCCGATCTACAAGCTCACAAACCATGAAAAGTTGTGAGATTGTAGATCAGCTATTTTCAGAATGAAGTATGTCATACGTTGAAAAAACGTACTCTCAAATAAGCATTTCAGGTTATCTTTACCATTTGCACATGTATTCATTGATACAGTCATGTCGTTTGCAATTCAACTTAAATTAAGTCTGCATCAAGTGAGGCTTGAACTGGCGACCTTGAGATTGTGAGGCATTCATTTAAGGGAGACGCCATTGGCCCAACAGACAAGTAACTGTGAAAAAGGAGATCACACAGATGATACAGTTTCACGCAAATAGCTGAAAAATCCTGGGTTTAAGTGTTTTTCAAACTGCTCAAAATTGCGAACAATCTAAGGGCGGAGCTTACTGGTCAAAGCGATAGATGTGTTCCTCATGAGTCAAGGCACAAGTGTAAGCAAGTTTCACGACTTTCGGCCAAACGAGGCATGACTTTTGCCTGTTTAAAGTTTGCATTTTCAAAAAATTGCTATAGCGCCCCCCTTTGGCCAATTGGAGTGAGATTGGTTTCAGTGATATTTGGAATGACTCTCTACATTACTGCAACGTTTCAAAGAAATGTGAGTCTTGCATGTATGTGTTAGGGGCAGATGAATAATTTTCATAAAACTGCAATAGTTAAAATCTATTTCCTCCTGGGATTTTTGAGTAATCTGCACAAAACATTTTACACATGAACTTAGGACCTTTGCCGACAAAACAAAAGCGGCGGATTTTCCATAAGTGAAAAAATGCAGAAGTTAGGAGCCAATGACTGTTTTTCATATAATTCAAAATGGTGGGAGATCTAAAGGTCAGAGGTCAAAAGTCAGACCACGAAAGTTGTCGGGCATGAAGAGACGCATGTGTGTATCGAAGTTTCATGGTTGTAGGTCAAACAGGGCATGAGTTGTACCTGTTCAAAGTTGGCACTTTCAATTGAGTGCTATAGCGCCACCCTTTGACGAATGAGTGTGAGAATTATTTCTTGGTAGTTTTTCATGAGCATCTACCATATGGCCGAGTTTCGTAAAAAGCGTATGCACGGTTAAGCCAGAACTGGCAAAAACAAGTATTTTTCAAACTGCTCATAATTGCGGAAAATCTAAGGGCGGAGCTTAATGGTCAAATCGATACGTGTGTTCCTCATGAGTCAAGGCACATGTGTAAGCAAGTTTCACGACTTTCGGCCAAACGAGGCATGACTTATGCCTGTTTAAAGTCTGCCTTTTCAAAAAATTGCTATAGCGCCCCCTTTTGGCCAATTGGAGTAAGATTGGTTTCAGTGATATTTGGAATGACCCTGTACATTTCTGCAAAGTTTCAAAGAAATGTGAGTCTGCATGTATGTTTTAGGCACAGATGAATAATTTTCTTTAAACTGTAATAGTTAAAATCTATCTCCTCCTGGGATTTTTGAGCAATCTGCACGAAACGTTTAGCACTTGAACCTTGGACCACTGCCTACAAAAATTTCCAACGGATTTTCCATAAGTGAAAAAATGCAGAAGTTAGGAGCCAATGACTGTTTTTCATATAATTCAAAATGGTGGGAGATCTAAAGGTCAGAGGTCAAAAGTCAGAGGGTGAAAGTTGTTCAGCATGAGGAGACGCATATGTGTATCCAAGTTTCATGGCTGTAGGTCAAACAGGGCATGAGTTGTACCTGGTCAAAGTTGGCATTTTCAATTGAGTGCTATAGCGCCACCTTTGGACGAAAGATTGTGAGAATTATTTTTTGATCGTTTTTCATGACCATCTACCATATGGCCGAGTTTCATAAAAAGCGACAGCGCGGTTCAGCCAGAACTACGAAAAGTGGCAGAAGAAGAAGTGACAGAATACTGCCAATAACCAGGGGTGCACATAACTGGTGCGCAGGTGCGCATGCGCACCCAAAATAAAAAATGCGCACCACATCAGGCGACGCGAGGCGCTTTTGCGCACCAACAGCTGGGACAGGAATTTCCCAGCTTTATTTTTTAGCAAAACTAAAAAATAAAAGCCTGGAGATCGAGGCTAGGAATTTACTTCCTGAAGCCACACTCACATAGCCTGGTAAACCCTCCCTCCGGAAATCTCATTTCCATTTGATTTCAGAAAGGAGTCTGGTCTGAAACGCCTTTCTGCAATAATCGCTGTGGGCTGGAGTTGGGCGGGAGTAATACCGTTGACCGACAACCCCTTCAACCAATGATCGTTTTCCCCTTCAGCCAATGAGCAGTTCATTTTGACGAGCTCCAGACTATGTGACGCAACGGGACTTTTGGGACGGCCATGCCGAAAATAGGTTGCCTTATTGGGATACATGCGTGTCACTCCCCGCCCCTGCCGGTTCTCTAAATTTATATTTTTAAATAGGCTCTGTCATGATTAATTGACCACATATATGAAGTTAAACAACTAAATTCTATCCAAACGATATCTTATAAGTAAATTCCGTGCCTCAAAAAAGAAGTTTGAAAGCGTTATAAAACTGAAAGTAAGAAGTGAAGGCACTCGCACAAACAACAATGGCTGCCGTTCGTCTTTTTTCGGCGGCTCTCAGGCTGCACTCGGGTTCATTCGGGCTCACTCGAACTCGCCACCTGATTGGCCAACTGTCGCTGTCAATCACAGAACAATGAGCGACGACGCTGATAGGCTCGTCGGCTCGGCGAGCAGAGCGATTATTGGAGAAAGGCGTTTCAGACCAGACTCCTTTCTGAAATCAAATGGAAATGAGATTTCCGGAGGGAGGGTTTACCAGGCTAACACTCACACAATCACTCTAAGACCTAAAAAGTTATGTGCACCCCTGCCAATAACAATACGTGTCCAGAATACGTGTCCTCTGGCCCCGTAATAAATGTGAAAAAAAATGTAGTTCTTTTTACTTGTGCGACCCCAAAATGGGTCCCAACCCACTGTTTGGGAAACACAGCTTTAAAAGGCTGCATGGTTGCTGGAAGAACCATCACCTACTGTACATTTTATTTAGTGAATGGTTCGCCATGTTCTTCATGTGGCTCTAGAAAGCCTTTCATTGTCAGAGTCCTTTGAGGAACCCATGGGCGGCAAGGATCCGGTTTTGACACACACACACACACACACACACACACACACACACACACACACACACACACACACACACACACACACACACACACACACACACACACACACACACACATACATATACAGAATTATTAGAGTATATACATAAAAGCAATGCATCATATTCATATCCCTACCTCCCCCAGATAGTCTGTTGGGAGGCAATTGGAATTCTATAGCAGTAGCAGTAGACACAGAATCTGTAATTACTTTTTTTTTTCAGAGCTAAGAATCATTTCCTGAACCACTCGGGCACGGATGACAAATATTAATGAGAAGGCTCATCATCCAATCTCTGCACCAGAAAATGTGCTGGGAGGGACAATGAAGCCAAAGTAAATACAGTTATGTAGCGATATTTGTAACCTCTATTAACCATGCATGTAATAATAGTCGATTGTCCATTGTAGTGACCTGGGGCAGGGGCATGTACAGGTAGGCCTGTCACAATTGTTACATAAGCTCTACAAGCTCAAAACTCATAACAATGTGACGCGCTTTGAGCTTGTAGATTGGCTATTTCCACTATTCGTGTTTTGTTTTATTTATTTTAAGTATAACGTTAATACCATTTGTCATATATGCCCTGTGCACCTTTTGTTTACACAATTGAATCGTTAACCCGCAATTATTTGCCCTACAGGAGGAGGGAAGGTTACCTGGGGCAGGGCTATGTACAGGAGGAGGGTAGGTAACCGGAATGCTCGCCCCAAAACACACTCGCCCCGATTTTTCCGGCAGACCGCTCGCCCCTCAGCGCAGGGGCGTCGTTACGCGGGGGCTTCGGTGGCTATAGCCACCAATGTTTTATCCAAAGCCACCAATAAATAAATTTAAAAAAAAAGAAAATAATCTATAACCCTACCCTAACCCTACCCCTAACCCTAAAACCGAAATAGAGTAACAAAAAACGGGGGAAAAAGTACCCAAATCCGCCGAAATCCAGTATTCGGAGGGAAGGGTACCTTGATGTTATTTTTCGCAGCCGAGGCAGAAAAAAAAAAAAAAAACAATGGCAGATTGTCTAATTTAAGCCAAATGCATCTGTTATTTTGCTGACCCCTGTTGCACAGGGTTATCAAATTGCCAGCTTGTGGGATAATTTGGGGAAGGAAAAATAGAAATGTATAAAGAGAGAAATGTTTACATCCAGTTATTATCTATGTGTGTCGCTCAACCTCCTTGCCGCTGCTGCACTGGCAAAGCTGTTTTTGTGGAGACAGCATGCATGTAGCTGCTGGCCTCTCTCTGTGTGTAAGCACCTACAGTATACCACGCCATTCGGTCACCGGTCCATCTTATATGATTAATCCCATTAACCCTGGTGTCCCTATTTTGGGCATGTCTTTATAGGCGAAAGAATTCTAAAAGATTACAAAAATAATGTAAAATACTAGACCGGTGCCAGCCTGCTCGGGGACCACGCAAGTCGGAAGCGATGCAAGTCGGGAATGATGCAAGTTGGGACTGCATACACCGCCCAGCACATGGTTATGCAATACCCGTTGTACCCATTTCAAGATTCAAGAAGTTTTGTCACTGACTTATACGGGTAGCCTACATTCAACGAAATATTGTTGGGACTTTTCACCGCAGATTGTGCTATATTTACTGTACAAAATATATTGAAGCAAGAGAACTTAAAAATAGAATAGAATGACAATAATGAAAACATAATATACAGTGATTATAGTTATAGGCTAATACTTACAGTAGGGACTTGCACAGTAACTTAAAAGCAACTTAGCATTGTTTCCTTGTGCAGTCATTTTCAGATCAAAAACAGCAATGTTCAAATGTGCAAATGTGACCATGTGGAGGTGTACAAAGCAACAGGATCAATCAATGTGCAAATAAGTGTCACTTATAATTAGCATGAGCAGCATTTCTCAAACAAGAACAAGTGATCAAGCATAGAGACAGTGTCATAACACTTATTGTCTTATGTTTGCCTTTTTGGTTTTTGTTTTATGCCCATGTCATGAGCAAAAATAACGTCTATGTTACCTTGAGCCCGTGGCTGGTAGGCATCTCAGGCGTTTACCGTTTCTCAAAATCACAAAGAGTTTGTTGCTTTGATGTTTGCCCTTCATAATCCTTTTTGCCCTGCCAAGTTCCTACTCTCAGAAATGTCCTGCAGAGACAGAAGAGAGCAGAGTACCCGTCTATCTGTCTGTGTCCCTATGGGCATCTCTGTATCTGTCAGTCCATGTCCCTTTGCTCCAGAGGATTAGTCATTTCCAGATTGCCTTGTCGACTACACCTCTGCCAAAATAACTTTTTCAAAAATAGTAGATCTATATTTTAAAATTATTATTATTTCTAAACATTTTGAAAATAAAATGATAAATATACAGTAGCCTATTTTGGCCATAGTACTGTATATTATTTATTTTGAGTATTGGTCATTGTCAGTCATTTCTTTACATATTGAAGTTATTTGTCATATCTGCCCCTTGCAATTTTTCTTTACAAAGCCTAAAAGCCAAAATGTTCCAACATTCAATGAAAAAACACACTTAAAAATGTCATGATCGTGACAGCACTAGCTATCACGACTGCCAGTTTCTCAGTGATCCGTTTGTTTACTGCCGCCCACAGTGCTGTGCCCTTGGTACAAGCATGCTTTGCTATTATGTGGGTGGATGCAGGTTATTTCTCCTCGCCTCTAAAACATTGAATCAGCCTGTCAGTCAGCAGACTGACATCAGAATCAACTTCATTGTTGTCACAACACAGGTTTACAGGTGTAAAGTAGTGGGTGAAATGTGTTACCCACTTTAAGAACCTGCTGCCTCTATAGACAGTATTATTCAACATGCATAACAAAAACAAGTAATAATCATGTTCATGTCTAGCCTATATGGGAAGAAATAACATTCATTTGAAGTACAGTATGAAAATGTCAACATAAGTTAATGAGTATAATGAGACCATTTCCAAATGAATTTGTATCAGACCCAACCAACCATGCTAAGGATTGGTTTATGGAATACGTGTTTGCATCTCCTGATCAAGTAATTGTTTTGTTTACGGAGGTATTGTTATTTATTCATCAACTAATTTCTGCGGTAATCTGTATTAAAATGTATTTTCTTTTTTCTCATACATCTGTCACACAATTAAATGAACTCCCAACAGACAGGCAGCTGTCCAGTGAATGCACAGCTGCTCATAAAAACAATTAGATCATAGTGCCTTGCTCTGGGGCACAGTCACATTATACTAGTTGAGATTAGGGACACCACTCCCTGCCTAGAATTCCCCAGTTCTGTCATAAATCTGCTTTAGTTTTTTTAAAGGGATTATTCTCTAAACATATTTGTTTTCTGTTGGATAGTGCATTGGAGAGATGCCATGAGGGGATGACAAGACATACATTTATTGATCTGGATCTCGAACCCAGGGTGTCAACGATCATGAGTCATGCTAACTGCTTGAGCTAAAGCTGCTTTAAAAAACACATCCAAGTTCCCTGTGTGCCATCGAAAGGCCTGATATGCTGAACCGTAGCACAGAACATTACAAGATGAAAAATGACATCTTCGATCAGTTTGTCTAGACAAGCGCCAGACTGGATCTGCATTAGGGGAATTCTGGCACAAATCGTTGCAGTCGGGCAGAAAGCTTGTATCTCCAGACCATAATTCATATTTTTTGGTAAATTAATGACGAAGAGTAATAAAGAAGTAAAAATAGCAGCGTGTCACAATGTGTCGCATCGCAACACGTGAGCTTGTAGATCTGCTATTTTGAAAAAAATAAAGTGGAAGTTTAAGTGTTTAAGTGTGTCTGTGGGTTTTATAAACATTGAACCAATTAAAAGTACAAGGGCTTGTAACTAAATAAAAACCTACATTGGATCCAATGGAACACAGGTTCTTTCTTCCATTTCCTGAGAAGTAATGGTTTTGGACATACAAGGTTTCTGACTGACAGCGACAAAATGCAATCCACTGCTTAGAAGGAATGAATGATGACATTCTTGAGAGTGCTGCTCTTTACCAAGAGATAGACAGTGCACCTCAAAACGCTACATTTCAAGTCAATGACCCACAGTGACACACCGATCGAACAGAGAGAGAGAGAGAGAGGGCCCAGTGGCGTGCACAGACATTTTGCGGGGCAGGTGCTCAAGTAAATTATACTTTTTTATGTTTACTTGATCTGCTCTTTTTCCCCTCTACACCTATACCTCTTTGCCAAAAATAGCCGATCTACAAGCCCACAACGCCTCGCAGCGTGAGGCGTTGTGGGCTTGTAGATCTGCTATTTTTGGCTAAAGTTCTCCTCAGAAAAGGGATGCTAGGTTTCGAGTGGTTATGGTAAAAAGAAAAATCTTAATCACATGAAGATTCGGCGGACCCCCTGTAGTAACTCTGAGGTTGAAGACCCCTGCTGTAAACTGTGTTCCCTTTTTTCAAAAGGGCACTTCTGGTCAAGAGGGCAAAGGGCAGGCGCTCCAGCACCACCTAGAGTCTATCTGTGCACGTCCCTGGTCTACTCCAATGGTTCACAACCTTTTCTGGTTCTGGGCCCACTGGTTCGCGGCCCTCCCATCTGACCACTGAACGCGGCAGTCGACAGCGGTCGGATGGGTGGGCCGCGCGCATTTCCAGAGCATGTCTATTTTAATGATCAATTAATCGATTGTGTTCTGGCTTGGATCAATGGAACTAATATAGCATACTCTTAAGTTCTTATTTTCAGTATCACAATGACTCAAGTATTTTTAACCCTAGAACACTAACGTCGGGTGATTTTCAACCACACAATTATGGTTATGGGATTTTCATTGTGTTGCTGATGTCTGAGGTGGGTCCTTCCTTGGGTACCGTCAGGCTGCTCAGTGACATCATTGAAGGTAGGCTTGTTTCTCTGCCCCATCCCTGTTTTTTGGGTGATTTTCACCCGACGTTAGTGATAGAGAGTAAAAACATCGAATGGGCTCTCCCACAGTTGTCAGTCACGTAGGGAGACTGTGCCTTCACTGGACAAGGCTCCCAAGAATGGGTGGACCAAAGAAGTTCCCAGCTCCATTATTTATTTATTGTCTCCGCCAGGCCGTAAGGCATGGCGAGAGAGTATGTTTTACCCTCCGTCCGTGTGTCCGTCCGTGTGTCCGTGTGTCCGTCCGTCCGTCCGTCCGTGTGTTACCACCAAATCTCCGGCACCGTTGGCCCGGTCGCTGCGAAACTGTGCACACACACTCCCTGGATGCCAATTCAGAACCTCTGCCTCAAATTTTTCACATGGGCCTGTTATAGCGCCACCAGGAGGCCGATTTGTGCAAAACCCATTTTTTCACATTATTCCTACAGTTTTTAACCAAACGTCATGCAAATCGGTACACAGTATCTCTATAGTCATGTGATCAACCCTGATCTGTCCGATTTCCCATATTCCATCCTTATTGGTTAAGGTTGCCATCCAAAGTTTGCAGGATTGGTCCGTTTTGAACAAACTGCCTCAAACCATGAACGCAGCGTGCGATTTCCATGAAATTTCACATGCACATTCCCACTAGGCCGAGGAAGAAATGCCACCCTTTTCACATTGGCCTGTTATAGCGCCACCAGCAGGTCTAATTTAGCAAAACACATTTTTGGAACAAAATGCTTCAAATCATGAATGCAGTGTCCGATTGCCGTGAACGACCTAAGAATAAATGGCACCCTTTTCACATTGGCCTATTATAGCGCCACCAGGAGGCCACAATAACGTATCTGACCTGGCGGAGACCTGTGCTCCGAGGAGCACTTTATCTAGTTTTAGGAATTATTTTTTTAACAATTCACACATTTTTCACAGATTTTGCCTACATGAGGTCTTATTTTGGTATTGCTTTTTTATAGGGCCCCCCGATGATGTTTTATATTTTTGGTGATATTTTATATTGAAACTTTGAAGAAGAGTACCTCAATTTGCCATGTATTGTTGTACTTTAATATATTTTGATGAGACATATTTTTGGTGGAATATATAATGGGTAAAATATGACCAACGTTAGTGATAGTGTGGTAATATTCAATGTTAGTGCCACTTGCAAAGTCCTCACTGCCCACCAGTGGGCCCAAGTCCAGACCTGACGTCGGAAATAGCTAGCCTGGTATCCAGCCTGCTTCGCTACGTTCGGCGGACTTTTTTTTCTCTCTTCGCTTCTCAGTCTGGAATGCCTCCTATCTCCAAGGGAGGCGGGACATGGCAAACGTTTCGAGTCGTGCCGTGGCTTCTGATTGGTCTGTGGTGCGGGGCGGGACAAAAAAACAGTGTGATCGTTGTGATTCGTCATTCGTTTGAACAACATCCAATCAGCAACGACGTTGCCTAACGTAACATGTAGTTCCAGTGTAGTTCTGCAAAACGAGTGTCGTGTCATATAGGGTCCTGTGCTTATGAAATATGAAAATATTATGTTATTAATACATTATAACCCAGAAATTGTTAAAGTGTCCCAAAGCATGAGGAGACCAGAAAATTACCAAGCTATTAGTGGTGAATGCCAGCTGGAGAATTGGTCAAGATAACACTGCCAGGTTTCCTGTCCATTGTCCTTGGTGTGAATCTATGACACCCCACCCGGGCCGAATCTTTTGTTTACTCAGGGATAGCCTAATAATATGCAGGAGAGCCTGGCGCCTGTTGTCTCTCCCAAATCATCAGACTGACTCAAGAATCAAGTAGAATAAGCCTATACAAAGTGTACTAGTCTTTTCTAATTATACAGATGGATAGAACTAAGTTTTAGTAAAATAAAGATCGTTCTGTGTCTAAGCCGAGGTTAAAGACGACATCATTGTGTAAGGGATTTTGACTCTCTCTCCAGAGGAGAGGAGCTGAGCTGGAGAAAAGCGTCTCTTTTAAAGTAACTTTAATCATCTAAATAATTCATACAACGTCAGACATGTCAATGTTTAGACTCATTTCGAAGCTAATAAAATGTTGAATAATAATGTTATAATGTGAGCCTGTGTAAAAGTATAGTTTGATAGATAAATGTTATGTGCTACCTAAGATAGATCCAGTGTGTGACTTTTAGGCCCACCCCAAGAAATCCATTGTCCTTAGCAACCTGTATTGTGAATGGTCAGGAAGAGGGCCCGTTGCTTGCATATAATGTGATGTGTTTGTGAGAATCGGGGCTCTGTAATTTGGACCCACACAGAGGCCATGGCCAACAGAATAAAGGAGATTCTATGGGCCGCGCCATATATTGAATTGACTTGGATGTATGGATTGCTGAGAACTTTGACAATAAAGTGAATTGTTGAGAATGTAAACTCGGACTCTGAGCGTTGGCTTATTCTCCGCCGCCGGATTTGGATTCTTATTTCTACCGGTCCGCTATGTTCAGACACCACACGAGTCAATGGGGTGCATTCCAGACTGATAAGCGGAGAGAGAGAAAAAAGTCCGCCGAACGTAGCGAATCAGGCTGGATCCCAGGCTAGGAAATAGCTGGTCTACTCCCTATAATCGAAAATAAAGTTTGTGAGGTTATAGTTCTCATTCTGTGTTCTGTTCAGTGTATGATATCACTGTCTACCTTGTGGACTAAGTTGTAGATACTCAGTTCTCGCTGAAGTCTACATTAAATGAAAAAGGCGGCCAGTCAGTGTAAGTTAGTACTTTTCAAGTGTCAGTGCTCCCTGTCGGGTTGGTTATGTTGCTGTCCACAGCTCCTTAACAGAGTCTGAAAGGCTTCTGGAGAGTTTATGCTGCCTTGGCTTTCTCTTGAGTTGTGTAAATGTACTCAAGGTGTCATCATTCATAAGGAGTGTGCAAGTATTTTAATTTTTTTTTACAAAAAAACTAAAACATTTCAATGAAACGAAATTGACAGCAGGGAGAGGAAATGTTACAAAATATGCCGCCGTTTCGAAAATGGCTCATCTGCTAGCTCACAACGTGTCCCAATGTGGTGTTTTGTGAGCTTGTAGAGCGGCTAGTTTTTGAAAAACCGAAGGGCTTAAGTGGTTAATGTATGTCTTGAAATCTAAATCTGCAAAGTAACTAGTAACCATTAAAGCTGTCAAATAATTGTAGTGGAGCAAAAACGTACAATATACTGTATGACTGAGGCGTAGTGGAGTAGAAGTATAAACTATTAAAAAAAGGGAGGGGAGGATAATGAGAAGTACACACGTGTGTGTGTGTGTGTGTGTGTGTGTGTGTGTGTGTGTGTGTGTGTGTGTGTGTGTGTGTGTGTGTGTGCATACTGTATCCATACGCCTGTATACGGTACATTATGCAGCAAGCCCACCCAGTCACACATGCACAAACCAATGTGCAGATTGCTTGTTGTGTGTTCTTAGAACGATATACGTCAACAGTGTCTGTTAACGAGAAGATGCATGCATGCACGCTCGCTCGCACAGTTGAGGAAATGAGGGGCCCCTTATTGTAATGCATGTATCCAAACATTGATCTGCCATACTAGACTTGAGGAAGAATACAGTGGTGGAAGAAGTACACAACTTAAGTAAAAGTGTCAATAACCACAATATGAAAACTCTGTTAAAAGTAAAAGGTCTGTATTCAAAATTGTATTGACTAAATGTACAAAAGTATTGGCATCAAAATACTTACAGTGCCAAAGTAAAAGTGTGTATGTCTTTAAATAATAATCTAAATTATTAAATCTAAATGTGCAAAGTAACTAGTAACTAAAGCTGTCAAATAATTGTAGTGGAGTAAAACGTATAATATTTGACTCTGAGCCGTAGTGGAGTAGAAGTATAAACTATTAAAAAAATGGAAACACCAGGCCACGTTAGCAGGGTACCAACCCCCTTTGTGCTACATGAGGAACTGCTGTGGCCCATCGCGTTATTCAAGATAAGCATGCGTTTTGTAATACTCAAATAACCGTAGTTAGGTTTGTAACCTATAGTTATTCATCATATTACTCACTCAATGTCTCGCCTATGGGAGACTTGATAAACGCCCATATTGTTCTGAAACGTATCTCGAAGTCCTGACCTGATATGGGGTTACCTTGTCTGGAACCCACACTGAGGACTGAGCAGTCACATCCAGTCTATCAAATATGGCAAAGGTCAAGGGTGAAGACCAGCTTGCCGCTGCACAGATATCCTGAATAGTGATATAATAGCCTTTTAAAAAGGGCCCAGGATCCATCTAGTGCAGTGGTTCTCAACCTGTGGGTCAGGAGTCCCCGCCTGATTTTCGCGGGGGGCCCAGATGACAGTGAAGTGACAATTTAAGGACTTTTAAGATCTTTTTAACACATCGGGTGCCGAACACGGTCTGAACCGTGTGTTTACATAGTGGCGCTCCGGTGCCGAACACGGTCTGAACCGTGAGTTTAGTCTTTTTGTTTTTTTCGTTTTTCTCCGCGCGGGCGGGGCTAGAGCAGCTCTGGGAGCACCCATTGTAATCCTGCGAAGGAAGTGCCAGATCACTCACCGGAAACAATTTTTTTTATCCCATCCGCTTCCTGTCTATTTCCTACTTTGAAACGCCTATATCTCGGAATCTGTTTCCTGTGGGGAAAACCGGTCATGCGCGATCCCCCCCCGTTGTAATTCGCGAGGGAAATGGTTCCAGGCTGTAGCCAGGCTCATGGCACAACATGAATCGATGTTTTTTTTTGCGTGGATTTGCTTGTAACGCACACGGAAGCTTTAAACAGCAAAGCGCAGTCAATGGGGAGAATGCTGGCACCCACGGTAAGTTGTTATGAAAAAATGCTGGCACCCGATGTGTTAATACTTAAAACAAATAATATAAGAAATGCAAACATTTTGAAAATAGCCGATCTACAAGCTCACAACGCCTGCTGTTGCGAGGCGTTGTGAGCTTGTAGATCGGCTATTTTCACAATATTTATCTGTGGAACCAAGTCAAACTAAATGTAATGTAATTCAAATAGGATTATTTTGGGGAGTCCCCAGTTCAAATATAATGATTTTGGGGGTCGTGGCCTGAAAAGGTTGAGACCCACGGTTCTAGTGGAATGCGCGCGCAGCCCCTCCGGCAGAGTATGATAGTCGTATGGCCTCCACATCCTGTGGGAGAGCCTTTGTTCTAGTTATTGTTTTTCCAGCATACTGCTCATACGGCCCATGAGAGAAATAACTGGTCCGACCTTCTCAGAAGTCTTAGACCTTTCAGTTTTTGTAAGAGAATGCTACTTTTGGTGCTCCTGCAACACAAAAGGAATGGTAAAAAAAAAACAAGAGCATACAGGAACTCGTGAAGGAACTGACTTGACTATTATTCTATTTATTATGCTTGACTCCTTTGCACATTAAGACAAATCAATGACTGTATTTATTGATGATGCATCTTCACTGTCGGATGGAAAACGTGTATGTTCAAAACTGTTGTCTGTGTGCGAGTATTAACTCTTTAAGACCTGAGAACGCATCTGTGTGTCATTTTTAGATTTCGTTGGGCTATTCAAAAATAGCAGATATACAAGCTCATAGCGCGGCACCGAGTGAGCTCTTTGAAATCTTTGAATATATATATATTTAAAGCGAGCATTTCTAGCTAAAATGTTATTGCTTCTGGGGATTCTACAAATGTCTTCTAAATCAGTTTAAAACATTTTTCTGAAACACTTATGTTGCTATAATATTAATGTCAGTGTCAAGGAGCCCCACAACGATATGTATTTGGCTGCGGACCCCCATCTAAAAAAAAATTGTTCCAGGGACCCCCAGAAGCAAAGATTTGAGTAAAAAACTATTGCTTTATAGATATATATTCAGAGATTTGCAAAAAAAAAAACATGATTTAAAAAAAATATATTTTTGAATAGCCAAAAGTATAAAATATGGATAAAGTGGTTACACAGATGCGTCCCCCTGTCTTACTAACTTGAAACCCAAGGGTAGAGTTATGATCACATTAGGCCTCCGCTGATTGTACAAGGGGGAGGCCGACCATTGAAGAGCAACAAGAATACCATTCAGTTTAGACTTGCACACGCACGCACACACTCACTCACGCACACACGCAACACCACAGGGGATTGTGCATAATTCACACCAACTAATGATGGTAACAAATCAACGGTAGCAAGCGCTGAAAACAGAACAGTCACAAGTAGTGAAAATCACAGTTTCTTCTAAAGTGCATTGAGGCCGAGGATGCCCCTCACGGGACTCCTGCCGTGGAGAGAATGGATAGGCTCTATGCACAGCAGCCATTTTGGAGAAAAATTGGGCCTCTTCTTACTTCCTACACAGGTGTTACCAATGATACTAATGAAGGCTCTGTTCCATTCTGGTCAAACAGAGTCAGGGTGCTGATATTGAGCATGTTGGTGTGATGCCCACTAAAGTGTTATCACATTAGTGTGATTGTTTTATGTGTCACAGTGTTTTGAGAAGTGTTTGTATTTTTGTTTGGCCCTTCAAACCCAAGGTTGTCTTTCTGTAATGTTTTCACCCAAAACAACAATAACTTTGGTCAATAGGTGGCAGTGTAACACCATGGTTTCAACCTGTTTTGCCTTCTGAGCTTGTCGTCTACTCAGGTAGTCTAGTGCGCAGGCGCTGCTGGCTCTTCTCATAACTGAGAGGAGACTCGGTGGAAACAAGAGCATGTTCCTCTTTCTCTATTTCTTCTAAACCATTTTAACCTGTTTTCCAGGTGGGTAATACGTCACAAAGCACGCAGAAATTATTGTTGTTGTTTATGTAACGTCTGGAGTTTATTGTGTTTACTTTTTGGGTCGAATGTAAGTGTAAAAGGAGTGATTGGAAAGTGTCTCATTGTTTGTAATGGCGTCCGCCACGTTGCTCCGTCGTGTGCTGTGTTAATTGTGTGTGTCTGGGTATCACATCGCCATTATTTTTGTTAGGTTTGTGTCTTGATACTGGCTGGCTCCATTTATTATTTAATGTACGTATATTTTGTGACTAGTGTATAAAAACGTTTTTTTTTGGGTAAATGGTTTCAAACCAGGTAGCTGCAACATGCAGATGTAAATAGTATGTTCATTTAGCATTATCACTGTTACTGATATGCAAGTCCTGATGGTGCTTAGAGCATCTTATGTATAAAAATGCACTTTAGATGCAGGTGAATTAATGACCAAACGAATTTGGAAGTTGAATGCATAGTGACAGAGGTTACAAGGTGTTTCTTTGTATTGAATTGAATTGAATGGACAGAGGATGTTTATTGTATTTTGGTTGGTTTTGGATTTCATTCTGAAGGTACTATGAACAAGTACATATATATCTGCTACCAGGTGCCATATCCTGGTACCTGTAACATTGACTCACTAGAAATACTAGTGGGTCTCAAAGTGTGGTCCAGGGACCCTCATGGTTCCTTGAGAGGGTGTAACTCTGAGAGTGTACAAATGGAACCAAATGGACCCTCCCGGTTCCATTTGTACACTCAGAGTTATGGGGGTCCTTGGAATTAAAAAGTTTGAGATCCACTGTACTACACTAAATGGAACAGAGCCTTCATTAGTGTCATTGGTAACACCTGTGAAGGAAGCAAGGAAGGGGCCCAATTTCTGTCCAATATGGCTGCTGTGCATAGAGCCTTTTTGCTCACATGCAGCGATGGGGCGAATCTGTCATCTTTCTCCTCGTAAATGTTGATTGATTGGAGATTGCCAATGTCAGCTATCTCTGGAAAAAAAGGTCAGGAAAAGAGAATTTTACATTATTGTTTTATTATTATTATGAATTGATGTAATTCAATTATCATGTATTTTTTTTTAGAGGAGAGAGATGGGCGTGCAGCAAATGACGTGCAGCAAAGGGACCCTAGTCGGTCCAGAATCCGAGTCGACTGCGGAAGCACTGATCCTTAATGTACTGTAGCGTTACCAGGTGAGCCACTGTGGCACCCCCAAATTCTCCATTTCTTATACAGTTTTTGTATGCATCAAAGACCGTACATTGCGTATTTACAAGCCAATCATAGATTTACATTTCAAGAGGCTTTAAGCATCTCAGGAGGAGATTTGTCTCTGAAATGGCACATGCCAAATGAAAGTCACAACCCTGGAGGATTTGGGCTTTTAGTGAGGGCAATGCATGCAGGAAAGGGAGGAACAAAAGGTTTACTGGTAGGAGCAGCAGGGATCACAGTCGTCAGTGAAAGGTTGTGAGCGGTGCTGATAGTCTGTCAGGATGAGGGCCTGGGAGCATGGCTCGGCTTTGTGCAGATAATATTGCAGCTCTGAGGTATTGAATGCGGGCATCGAGGGCATTGGCTGTCTTTGTCACGAGGGTGATGCAAGACGGGCACAGGGCTGAGGAAATGCCAGAGTCTCTGGAGGTAATGATATCTCAGATTTATGTAGCACTTTTCTAAGTACGCAAAGTCACTCTACATGCGGGGAAAAGAGAGAAATCAGATTACATACAATCAGTAGATGTTATCATGGCTAAGGTAAAAGCAATAAAACACTGGCGAGTGAGGGGTTAGCTGGGAAAAGCAATTTTGAAGAGTTGGGTTTTGAGCATGGGACGGTGGGGGCTTCTTTGATGTGGTTGGGGAGTGCATTCCAATGGGAGTGGGTAGCAGTACAAATGCCCTGTCACCCCAGGTTCAGATCTTGGTCCATTATGATGATGGAGAGGTAGGGGCCCTGACATTTTACCTGTACGAGCAAATAGAGGGACACGCAGTGGACAGACACAGCAGAGCACAGCGGTGTCAGATTTCACTTTGTTTAGATCCCATTCTGAGAGGACATGGGAAGCCATTGGCGAGCGGCCAGCCGATGAGGAGAAAGAGAGGACTGGCACTAGTTGCAGCGTCTGTTCATTGAAAGGGTTGGCAGCAAAAAAAATAGCTACTCAAGTAAAGCAAACATACCTCAAAAACAGTACATGAGTGAATGTATTTGGTTACTTTCCACGACTGGATGTGGCCCCAGAAGAGGGTACTGGTGGTGAGTAGGCGAGCAGCTGAGTTCTGAACATACTGGAGTTTATTGATGTGGCAGTTTTTTTTTTACCTTTTCAATTCCAGTTTTTGTTTAATTAGTTTTAGATAACTATTATAACTTTGGTAATGTGGAAGAAGGCTAAATCATGACTCGATAATAATGCCTTGTACAGCTCCCTGCCGGTCTGCCCTCCCACTGCACCTTGGAGTCAATGGAGAACCGTGAATCAAATACGTTAGAATAGAATTAATCACCAGCGATTCCACTGGCAACTTGGGGGACAGACAAAAGCAGATGCTTCAGCAAATGAAATTCAGCACAACTTGTCAAGCAGTTTGCAGTCGATAAAGGGAATTTGAATTCTTGGACTGGGGGCTAAGAAGGAATTAAGCCGAGAGCTGAAATGTCCCTGGCACTGGAACAGATGTTTCTATGCAATTTATGTTAAGATGTAGAGCCTATTTTTTTGTTTGTTCATCTGCTTATGTTTACTCACGTGTTCCAGCACCAAACCAAAGTATTTGTTGAAGTTCCAAGCATGGGGAATTACTTGGTATTCAAATTGTAGTCAAATTATGCATTGGAAATGCAGTTGATCCAGATGAATTAGAATGGGAAAAGTGTGAGGATGCAGTGTAGGCCTACACTCAACCACAGAAATACTGTACCTCTGCGTGCTTGATGTCCTTTTTTTTCCAGCTCAATTGACTTCCTATACTGTGCCTAGATCTTTTCCCACCTTATTAATATCCCTATCAGCGCTGTCTCTCTCTCACACGCAGGGATACATGCATAAACATACGCACCTCTAATACAACACAAACAACTAGTACACACAGCTGCCTTCCCACACAATTATATGTGCAGTCACAGATTCATGGATGGGCACGTACGCACGCACGCACGCCTGCACGCACACATTTCAAAGCAATAGAAACTAGTCTATTCAAATAGGAGAGGTAATATTATGTGATTCCTAATTGCACACATACACTTACACAGAGCAATAGAAAGAGTCTATTCAACTAGTAGAGATAAGGCCACACTCACACATGCATGCAGCATGTGTCCGTCCCGTACACCAGTGGTTCTCAAACTTTTTCATGTCAAGGACCCCCAAAGTTACACTTATTAGCCCGCGGACCCCCATTTGAAAAGATAAGCCAGGGACCCCAATAAGAGAAGGTTTTTACGGCTCTCTAGCAGTGATTCTCAACCATGTTAATTTAAAGGACCCCCAGTTTGACATGCATTAGGCCACGGACCCCCATTTAATGGAATTCATACCTCTGGGACCCCAATTCATATTGTAAAAATCAATGTTAATTTAACTCTGAGAGTGTACAAATGGAACCAAATGGACCCGTTAGGGTCCATTTGGTTCCATTTGTACACTCTCAGAGTTACAGACTCCTAAGGGTCCATTTGGTCCCTGTCCATCATTTAGCTGGGGACCCCCTGGAACCCCCTCAAGTACCCCTGGGGGTCCCCGGACCCCACTTTGAGAACCAATGCCGTACACAACCATTCATTTCTCCCCCTCCCCCTCCGCCCCATGGGTGTGTATGGGGCGGATGCATGCTGCACGCAAATGTGTGAGTGCGGCCTCAGAGTACATGAATTCCATTTGCATTGCGCACGCACGCACGCACGCACGCACGTGTGCACTCTATCAGAGCTGTAAGAAATAGGCAAGGTAGGCAGACACATACTTGAGGTTACATGCTCTTTCCACAACCATTCTCCTCTCCAGACAGAAGATGGAAAACAATTGCACAGTAAGAGATAAGAGGAGACTAGATTAAGACTAGGGCTTTCTGACATCATGTTTAGCCAAAAGGCGCCAAGGCGTAACGGAAGAATGTCTTTATTGGTGCTGTGAGAAGGTGGTGAGGCGCCGCTGAAATCGAATGAGCCTAGCTTTTCTAGTCGTACGGCGGTGTCCTGTGTCGATAGCCGATATGTGAGCTTGTAGATCGGCTATCGATGTGCGACACCGGCACGGAACAAAGTATAAATCACGCTTCAAAATGCAATGTAGTCACCTTCTTAACCCATTAAGACCTGAGGCCGATTCCACGAATGCCTTCTAAATCAGTAGTTCGCGCACTTTGAAGATTTTAAAAAAAAAATCTAAAATAGCAGATGTACAATCTCGTGTGCCGCGCTGTGAGCCTTTACAGTACATTTGCTATTTTTGAATAGCCCACGCAAAAATCTAAAATGACACATGATGCTTTCCCTGTTTTAATGGGTTGGGCTTAAGTCACATTAAGAACTGAATGCAAATAAAAATACTATATATATCTTCTTAAAATAATGGCCCAAAGTAATTTAAAACATTATTATATATTTTATTTGTTTTTCTTTTTATAATAGTGGATTTTTGATATATATTCTTTAATATATATATTTTTAAATGACGCAGGCCATTATTTGAAGAAGGTGATGATGTGATAGACATGAACCAATCTGGGAACCCATCGCCAAATAAAAAGTAAAAACAGCGCCCTCTGCTGTTTTTTACTCTTTCACTTGGCTCTGGGAGGTGGTCGATGGAGCACCCGTGCACAAGGAAACCAGGTTTTTGGTACACTAACACGGGTGCAATACGTTAGTCCGACAGCGCATTCCTCCGACAGCGCAGTGCTCCGACATTAAACAGTAAACCCGAACCAAACCCGCACCCTAACCCTAACCGCACGCGGATGCCACATAGTCGGAGAAAAGGTCTGTCGGATTAACGCATGCCTCCCCACTAACACACGGAACACTAACACCACTTCTCCCAGAGAACATGGATGGTTTTGGTTATAAGCCCACTTGTTTCTATGATGAAAGAGCAAGTTAAAATGTGTATATATCTATATATATATCTATATATATAATATCTTTCTGTGGTTTTGTCTGCTCCGAGGACGCTATTATTAAATGAGTTTCGGTTTGTTTTCAGTGGGAAGCGAGAGCAGCAGAGCACAGACAGTAAATCCCGCCCACTACATTTGATTGGGTAAAGCGCGGCCTGATTCCTGATCTGAAGGCACGCCCACTTGTAGGCCAGTGCGTACACGTTATGACGAACCCCCCCGACAGATTCAAGCGGAGAGCAGAATCTGTTCTTGAGAGATTAGACATGAACAGATACTGACAGCAGAACACGGTCTGCTCTCATTTGGCCAGTGCTGAAAAGTCGAGGTCTCTCAGAAAAGTGGTAGCGTGCTGTGAAGTGTACATATCTAATAGCTGAATGCCAAGTCTTGTACAGTAGGTGTTGCTCCAGCTTCCTGAAAGGAAATCAATCCTCTTTACCTATAGTCTCAAAGGAATACCTTGACATTTCAAAAAAGATGTATTTCTTAGGCCTGTAAAGGCCCGATTATACTTTGTGTGTCTGTGTAGCTACGAGGGTCCACGGGTGGTGGACACATAGCAGTCCATTTTGCTTTGCTAGCACATGTGCAGTCAGCTTATCTGTTTTGAGCTGGTGCCAAAATGTGTGTCATCCAGACCCTAGTGGACGCTTGTGGCTACCTGGGCGCAGAAAATATAATTTGGTCTTAATTTGTTTGGTCTCAACACATTCACTGCCAGGAATTAATTAATTCATTCATCCGCCACTGCCAGCGTTTTCACTAATCTTTCGAGACCCACAGAATGTATTTTTCAAAGAGGATGTATACATCTGGGGGTAAAGACGTGGGTCTGTTCTTTCATCCTGAAAAAAAATGTTTAACCGCGATCTTCCGTTCTTTAGTTATCGGCAGTTGACTATAGCTTGTTTTCACCAAAAACGCAATCTGGGAAAAGTAATCAGAGATAAATGTATTTTTATAAATTTGATAACATTAGATCGGACGGGCTGAAATTTGTTTAGATCACGTGATTTCCGGGTGTGTTCTTCTCCGGGAGTCCTAGGATCAGTCGGAAGAGCGCCCTCTATCGTAATCACTGAAAACACCTAATGACATCTATGGAAGTCAATGGCAGTGAAGCGTTGGATTTGAAATGACATCTATAGACGTCAATGGCAGTCAATGTATTACCTTTCTTATCACATTGTTTCTCAGCCAAACCTAAAATTGTATTATTGGCATTCCAGATAAATACCAGTGGGTTGTTGTTCTCTCCAAAAGGAGTTCATGAGCTAGCCATATGTGCGGAAATTTAAAAAGAAGGAATATGCCTACTATCATAGCTAATATATTGTGACATTTTGACAATTGTGCCTATTGAAGAGAAATACCTTACTAATATTCTTAATGGTTGGGCGTATTTTGTGTGCGCATAAGAACCTATTCACCTGTTTCCTAGGCTGTGTTTTCCACTTCCTGTCGATTTCATTGGATATCATTGGTCGTCTGACCAGTTTCACTGGATTTCATTGGATCAAATCGACAGGAAGTGGAAAACACACAGCCTAGGAAACAGGTGAATATATTAACATGGAGGAGCATGGAGAGGTGCTCATTATGCAAAAATAGATGGCTTGCTTTTTGCTTCCCATTTTCAGAAAAAGGAATTGAAGTGGATTTGGGGCCTTTAGGCCTATCAGTTTATTTTGCGATTTTGCTTTTTTAATCATTCTCAGCATCATTTGCTGAGGCAATATGTCCTTTATTTAAATCCCTCCCTCATTTGTTCCATTTTCTTCCTCCCAACTAGACTCATGTTATCCCCATAAGGAAATGACTTAGTGGGCATTAAAATGCATTAAAGACCAGCTGAAATGGCTACCATAATCGTGATGTAATACTTAGTGAAATGGGGGTTGGGTGTCCCTCAGATAATCACAGTGAGTATTTCTCACCTCAAATGTTTTCAGATACACGTTTTAGTGGACTGTTTAAGTTTAAAGCATCACCCTCCAGTGCCTAGTAGATACTATTGTGTGGAAGAAGTATTTGACAGGTGCTTGTCATCATAATTTAGTTGGAATTTGTTAGTACCTGCCAATGTAATCATGCGTTATGTTTTTGTTTCACAGTAAGTCATTACGATTGGACTTTTACAAACTTTTGATAGAAGAATTCACAAACATTTTATTCGTTTTGTCATTAATGAATTAATTATGTCCCCATTATATTATTATATATATTTTCACAGTGTGAAATCACATTTTTCATTTTAGCTAGTTTCATTTAGCTTTCTCTTTAAGCAGAGAGCAGGAATGCCATCATGGCCTGTTGTGATTTTAGCAAGACTGTACAAGCATTTTGTGATCGCCTGTGGTGTAATTTCGGACATACAGTAATGTAAATATTATTGTATAACACAACAGACAAATCTTGTTTCTTGAATATACAATATTTATAGTATATAGGTCAAATTTGTGGCCTATTTCTTTGTTGTCCATAACTTTTTTCATTTTTTTTTTGAAAAATCATGAAAATCGGTGCAAATCATTTTAAAGCAAACATTTTTTACTCAAATCTTTGCTTATGGGGTCCCTGGAAGAAAATATTTTGAGATGGGGGTCTGTGGCCAAATACATATAATTTTGGGGGTCCTTGACATGAAAACATTGGGTTAATGTAGTCTGTAATTATCTCTGTTGCATCATCAAAATCCAACTTTTGGAAAGTTTCCCCGTCTATGCTCGGTTCTCGTCATTCCAATGAATGGTTTTAGAGACAGGTTTTCTCCTTTCAGGGGGTGTGGGGATGAGATGAATTTCAGCTAGTTCTTAGATCTTTACACTGGCTCACTGTCTGTCAAAGAATCTAATTAAAAAATACTACCGTTGGTTTATAAAGCATTGAATAGTTCGGGGTCAAAATACATTACTGGTCTTGTACGATATCATGAGCCATCCAGACCTCTCGGGTCATCTGGGAAAGGTCTACTTCATGTCCATAGAACCAAAACTAAACGTGGAGAAGCGGCGCTCGGTTTTTACCTTATGCACCTGCAACAAACTACCAGAAACTGCAGGTCTGCTGCAGCTCGCGGGTTCGACTCTCGATCCCGGCGGCGTTTGCTGTGTGTCACCCCCCCATCTCTCTCCCTATTTCCTGTCAGCCTACTGTCTGCCACAAAAATATCTTTAAAAGTATAAAGACTTTTTCATAGTACAAAGAAACAAAACAGCCGGAAATGTTGTCTACTTCCATACTTCTAACTACTTTCAGAATAATGTAGCTTTCAAGTAGTTCGACAATTATTATGCTTTTTGTCCATCTTCCATCTTTGCCATCTTCATCCACTTCAAATACATCATAAGACCTTGTGCTCTTATCACCCGAGTGCTCAAAAGAAACAAAATCCGTCATTCATACGAACATGTAAACAATTCACCTGGTCCTCAATAGTCTTTTTACAAAGATGCTTCCATGCCAGGGACAAGTGCACAGAACATACTGAAATATCTACTTCCTATTTTCTTAATATCAAAATCTAAGCCTGTGCACTATAAAGGACTGACACAGAAATGTTCCTATCAAACATCAAAATGCATGAATGCAGTATGAAGCAGGCCCTAATAAGTTACCATTATGGACATAATGTCTCCATTATTGTGTCCTATCGCACCTATAGCACACAACAAGCGGTTAAAAGGTTTTGTTGTCACGGTCTTGTGGCCCCTGACTTCAAGTAATTTTATGATTGTGGCCCCCTGCCTAATCTAGTTGAATAGCCCTGGCCTAGAGGGACGATTGCTCTCCGTCACGATTAGGTTTAGGTTTGATGGACAGCTTGTCAACAAAACAGACACACCTGCACAGCTGGAGGTGGAAGATGAAGACAGTATTTTGAGGTATGCGGTCAGGTGCAAGCTTGGCTCAGGGAGGAGGACGCCTCCTGCCATGCAGAGTCCATGGCACTTTGGATTATAACATCATATCCTGTGTTAATTGTTAATTGTTCTCTTCAATTGTTTTATTACATGTTTTACTCATCTGCTTGCACAAAACCCAATCACTACAGTACCTTCCATGTCGCCGACCATAATATCACTTCATCACTCAGGCAATTGCATTTACAGGACTGCAAACGAAACAAAGTACATTGACTTGAGTACTGTAATTTACTTGAGTATTTCTATTTTTTTTGGATACTTGTGATTTTGACATTTCAAAAATAAATATTGTACGTTTGATTCCACTACATTTCTTAGAAGGGAAAATGTACATAATGAATTAAGCACCAGAAGAGAAGTCATACAGCACAGCTGGTTCTCCAAGGTGGTCTTGACGTGGAAAGAGTTTGATAACGACTCTTCCAGCAACACTGATGTAACTGCCTTCCTACTTTTCCATCTTTGTCCTTTCATCTCCCTTTGCTACTGTATTTCAGAAAGCTTTAGCAAGGTTTATATGCAAGCCTTTTCCCTTTGGCCTGACTCCAGAGTGTGAGAGCAGTGTAGAGGCACAACAGGCTGCAGTGAGCGGAGTGAGTGTACTGCACAGACAGGTAGCTCTTATGTACTGTACATTTCAGCTAGTCTTTGATGCATTTTAATGCCCTCTATGTACTGTTCCTCATTCTTTTTTTGGGGGATTCCAGCGATTCCCAACCTGTGGACCATGAGGATATTGCAAATAATTGGCAACATCTAATATAGTATTATATGTTTAAGAATTTCACATAATTCTCTCTTTAACTCCTTGAAATAATTCGTTTTCACTGTGATACAGAACTTGGTTCTTTCTTTTTTTAATTTTTTTTCTATTCACAGTGCAAACATTATGACAGCTTAGAGACTTTCAAGTGGGCCCTCCAGATCCACTTAAGGTTGGGAACCGCTGGCCTATTCAAAATGTTCGGTTTCCTAGTCAATAACCCAGTGAAAATTATCCGTTGGCACGGGTGAAGTGTCGAGTGAAGCTGACAGTCAGTGTTGTAAATGGAAATATCAATATGAGGCAAAATACAGTTGGATTTGCCAGCATCGTTTCGGTCTGCTGTAAGGGAGCAATAGGGATTTAGTGTTACCAATGACAATGGCGAGAAAAAAAAAAGGTTGTGGATAAAACGATGTGCAAGCACTGTGCTGTGCAAGCACTGTACTATTCTAGCAGCAGCAGCTACCAGTTATTCCCAACATGTGGGCTCCCAAATAATTGGCATGAAAAAGATAGTCATGGTATTTGGTATTTTTTTTCTTTAATACTGTACTACGTTAGTTCTATTGATCCAAGCCATCATTCATTAAAATAAGCATGCTCTGAAAATGCACGCGGCCCACCCATCTGCCCACTTAACACGGCAGCCACTCTGGCGTGTTAAGTGGTCAGAGGGGTGGGCCGCATGCCTTTTCAGAGATTCTCCAAGTTGGCCCTGATCCAGAAAAGATTAGGAACCGCTGACTTATCCCAAATATGGTGACCCATTTAAGGAAGGCGTCGCCGCAGTGTGCCTGTCGACAGCCCAAGGAGAAGAGAGGCTGGTAGGAGAGAGCAACGCTCCTTCTCCCCCGCAGCATTTAAACAGCGTCTCCATGGAGATTCAGACAGGGCGAACTCCATAACTAAAGCAGTAGGGGGGTTTGTGGGGAAAGATATGCAGCCCAATGCAGTCATGGAGGATGCGGGATTTCAGCATAACGATTAAAGTACTGGAGCTGCATTATAAAAGCCCCCTCTCACAGACAAAATGATAACTTCATGAGCAGACGGCTAGGGATTGGCCAACACATCCTACAAAGGCAAACACATTTTCAAGTTCCTTTCCTCCCGTAGAAATTAAGTAGGTAGGTAACTAGGCGAACTTAAAAAGAGTCTAAGGCACCACACACTGTTCAGTCGGAAAAAATGTTAAACGGCATTTATTTGAACATGGCTAGGCAAGCTGCCAACACGCTTCGGCTCGCTTGCAAAGCATCCATCCATCCGTAAAAAGCTTTTACTACAGATGAATGGACCTCCATATAACATACGCCATATACCTATTGCGATTCTTTTTTTTACTGATACTGATAAAAAATGCACCTAAAAAAATGATGAATCGGTGAATGCCTCTGCCTTGTCGACTTTGTAAAAAAACGTTATCATAACCACTGCTTGTTTTATTTAAATACTTAGTAGAGCACCTGTCCTTCCTTTGCCCTGGGCACCAGTGTAATGGAGAGGACCTGACAGACTAGTTTATGCCCAGAGATGGGCCTCTTCTCCTGGGTTGTGCTGATGTGATTTGCCCTCAGGTAAAGCACTGGTAGTGGATGGTTTCCCTCTGATGTATAATTCAGAAGTAGACAGAGAGAGAGAGGGAGAGAGAGAGAGATAGTGTGGGACTGGGAGACAGTGAGGCGGGGCACAGACGTGGAGACACAGCCGGAAAGATTTCGGTTGTCAGAGCTCTAAAACAGTGGTTCCCAAACTTTTCTGGATCAGGGCCCACTTGAAAATCTTCAAAGCGCTCGCGGCTCACCCATCTGACCACTTAACGCGGCTGCCGTGCTAAGTGGCCGCTGGGTGGGCCTCGTTAACTGGGAAGGAGAATGAAAATTGAAATATTTTTGTCGTTCTTTGACTACGCCTTGAGGGAGCACTTCACCCATTTTCAACCTATCATAATATAATTTGTCCTCACTCCTCACTAATGCTCATTATAAGATGGCACCATTTCTCTCACTCCGAGTCTCAGAGGAGGAGGTTGGCAGGTTTGGTAATATAAAGTACTGTACTCAAGTAAAAGTACTGTAAGTAAGTGTTGGACAGTACTTACTGTCCAACACGGGTAGCAGCCAGTAGAGTTTGGAGACATTCATATTATGCACTCATACAGCGTGCATGGTATAAACACAAAGATGCAGGCAGCCACACATAAACATGCATCCTTTCCCGATCCTCATCAGACTAATTCTGTCCTTGGGGGTTGAGGAGGCCTGTGTACTAATGAAGGGGATTTTCTCAACGAACACTCGCACACACAAATAAAAACACATTCCCCTCCAGCCCTATTGTGTGAGTGTGTGCGTGTGTGCATATAAATATGCCTATGAGAATAGTTGTGTGTATGTGCAGTATGTGCATGCATTTGTGTATCAGAATATGGCAGTATTCAATGAATTAAAATGCTGGAGTGTCTAGGGTTAGGTTTGGGCATGCGGGGTTAGGGTAAGGAGATATGGACCGAATATAAGGCAGCATCCTCAAAAGTTTGCAAAATCAGCGTATGTGTGTGTGTGTGTGTGTGTGTGTGTGTGTGGGGGGGGGGGGGGTATATACAGTATAATATGAGGTAATGCAGCTGCATTGCCTTATACACATATTATATATATGCCCTGTGTATGATGTAATGGGTAGTGAACCAAACACACTGTGTGTGTGTGTGTGTGTGTGTGTGTGTGTGTGTGTGTGTGTGTGTGTGTGTGTGTGTGTGTGTGTGTGTGCGAACACATGCAGTTAGAGCATCTCAAGCATATTTACCCAGTCTCAGGGAATGTGTTGTTTGGGGCCCAGTGCGGGACATTACTCTGCAGACTGCTCAGAAGTGGCAGTGAGTTGTCAGTTAACCCATTAAGACCTGAGGCCGATTCTACAAATGCCTTTTAAATCAGTAGTGCTCAAACGTTTTCGTGATTCATTTGTCAGTAACTTCAGAATAGTTTAACCCCTCTAGTCTAGTGAAACAGACCAGAGTTACTGGTGGTTCGAGTACAGTAACTGTACTCGAACCATTTTTTCCCCCCATCTATATATTCTGTGTAAGATATTTTTAGCAAATATCTTTGCCAAAATTATCCGATCTGCAAGCTCACAATGTGCGTTTTGAGCTAGATCTGCAATATATGGTGAAGGTTGAATAGGCATAGGCATTGAAGGTTGAATAGGCATAATGGGGTTCAAGTGGTTAAATATTTATTTGATAATTAATTTGATCCGCAGAATGCATGTACAAGTTTTTTGTTTGTTGGTAACGTCAAAATCAATGGAATGCCACTTTAACACACAAACACCCAGGCACTGGTAGCCTACATGCATACCGTACATACAAACAGTATTCATACTGCATGCACACGCCTGCACACCCACTCCAGCACTGTAATGCAACACACACACACACACACGCACACACACACACACACACACACACACACACACACACACACACACACACACACACACACACACACACACACACACACACACACACACACGTGACAACAACGCATTCATGCGGGTACACATACTACAGACAGGGAGGTGTGAGTAAATGTACTGCAGGAGACAGGAGAATTTGAGAAGGTGGAGGTTTCTCTCTCTGCTAACTCTGCCTCGATCGTCCCACGCAGTGCGCCAGCCTCCGTTCCAGGCCCCTGAGGCCACGTGCTACCACTAATTAGCATCGCCAAGAGGCGCAGGTTTCACCCTCCTATATTCTCCACTCTGAATTCCTCTGAATCTTCTGTCACCCCTCTGCATTCCGTTCCTCTATCGGTTTTGGAGAATCTCTCTGTCCTTTTCATTCATTTATTTTCACTTTTCGCCCATTCTCCTTTGACCCCCCCATCTATCTGCCATGTCGGTACCTTTGGACCATAGCAAAGTCACATTCAGAATCAGGTTTATTGTCACATCACAGGTTTACAAGGTGAAAAAGTGGGTGAAATTCGTTTTTGTACATCATTCCCATCGCAACGTTAGTTCCATAGAAAGAAGAGTGGGGAGAGAGAAGAAGAAGAGGGGAGGGGGGCAAGTGGGAAGGAGATCGAACATGAGAACAATAGAAGGCCAAACAAGTTATCTACATATTTACAAAGTACCTGAGATAAAGAAACAAACTAAGGTGCCTGAGCATAGCAGCAATGTATGTATACTGTGCATGATATACTTATAGACGTTAATGTGCTTAGAGAGAAAAAAAAGCACAATTCAAATGCATCGCATTACAACAATTGTATTTTTCTACATAGCCTACAGTGCAATAGTCTTCTGTTGGCAGTGTAACCAAATGTAAGCCTCTCATCTGAACCGTGAACCCCCCGGGCAGGGCTTTGGACATGTCAGTGGCAGTGCCTCTCACAACGTAGTTTTTCTTTCAGTTCAGACATGTATTCTTACCATTTCTGAATATTGAGAGAAGGAATACAAAATCAATCGATTGGTCAGTGAATGGCTCTATCCATCCATACTGTAGGCCTATGTATAATTGATCAATTTGGCTCCATTCACCCCATATCCCCCAAGCTAATTTGCCTTCTCTGATTCTCCATCCATCCATCCATCCCTCAGCTCCCTCAAATAAGCCGTTTATCTCTGAAACTATTCTCTAGGTTTGACTTTTATTTAATCAATGAATCAATGAGCGTGCTCGTATTGCATTTCTATCCAAACAACCATTGATCTTACACTAGTTTTATGACAGTCTCTTTCTCTCCCTCCCTCCCCCTCTCACTCCCTCCCCCTCCCTCCCCCTCTCACTCCCTCTCTCACTCCCTCCCTCACCCCCCCCCCCCCTCTCGTGAGCTCTGATCTGACGTTGCGCACAACCTCTCTGCCTCCCTCCCTCCCTCTCAGTCTCCTCTCTCTCTCCTCTCTCCTCTCTCCTCTCTCTCACCCTCACCACAACAGGAACCGGTGGCTAACAATGCTGATTTGCATACTGTGACGTCAGACATGTCCATATATGGCCATAACCGTTGCCAAACAACACAAGTTTACACTGACATTGGGCATGTCCAGTCAGTCCATATGGCCGTATGTGGCAAAATTTTTACTCTTGTTATGTTTGTTTTCAGCTCTTCAGTCAATCACCTCTTCCTATCTCCATCATCATCATCATCATCATCATCATCTCCACGTTGTCCTGAGCTCTCTTACATTCAGGTAAGTCATGTTATTTTCCCTCCACCTGTCCGTCTGTCCGTCCGTCCGTCCATATATCCATTCCTTCCTTGTCTCCCAAGTCCCTACAGCCTTCATTATCTCCTTCCTTCTTCCTGCTCTTTCAATCATCCTTACACCGTGAAGCCACAATTCTGCTGCTCTCTCCGTCCCTCTGTGCCCTCTAAAAGGACACACACACACACACACACACACACACACACACACACACACACACACACACACACACACACACACACACACACACACACACACACACACACACACACACAGCCAACACTTAATAACATCTTGCCGACAAGTTTGATGTCTTCGTTTCTTCCACGTTTCAAGTTTTAATAAAAGAAAAGGTGAAATGTATATTTTTCTACAAGTGAATACAATAGCACAAAAGATCCTTGATATATTGACAAGACAAGCCAATCCCACGCCTCGATAGTTTGTCGTCAGATCTCGTGAACGAGATCACTGTCACTACAGTAGATATCCCGAGTGTGTGTTGTGCAACGGGTGTCGCATAAAGATCATTTCCTCTTGATTTGTCAGACTGAAATGTTCTGAACATGTGGCTTGTGAAGAATGGGTCCAATTTACTTCAGTGACTTTAGGGCATAATCTGTGCTCACGTTCACTTCTGCATTGGAATTAAGAGACTTGCATCGCCTTCTGGTCTCCTAAACCCGTAGTTCCCATACAGTGGGTCTGGACCCATGTTTGGGTGTACAAACTGATTAAAACATTTTTTCAAAAGATTTTGATAAATACAAAAATCTAACAATGTCATAAAACTGAATCTTCTACAGGCTGACAACGCGGCACGTAGCGACGCGTTCTAAGCGACACATCTAATTTCTTTTTTGAGTCTCAAACTAAAAAGTTTGGGAACCACTGCCCTTAACCAAGCGACACAGATACAAGAAATCAATCGTAGTTTGGGAGTCTAGGAATGGTTTCTCCCACCATCTATTATGAAACAGATTGTTCGACACCTCTCCTCAGCTGCACAGTAGCATTCCTGTCTGACCGGAAGCAGCCAAACAGTCATGGAGGCATTCCAACTCCTTTTCTGGAGGGCTCCCCGGGAAATGTGTGGCGTAGTGTGGTAGTGTGGTAGAGTTGGAGGTGTTGTGTAGTAGTTTGGGGTAAAGGCTATTTCAAGTGTTATTTTGTAGGAATAATATTCATTAAACTGTATTGCAATGTTTGAGTATTTGTGATTTGATATTTAGCTCAGAACTTGATGCTCAGAACCAAAAGCCTAATACCTATACCCCAGCCAGAGGGAATTCCCCTTTAGGCTAGTGGATAAGATGTTTGGCTTTGGCGTCCCTTCGTGCGTTGGAAGCCCCAGGTCTGAATACCGGGCATTACATATATCCAATTGTTAATGATCCAAATGAAGAATATCTAAGGTAAATTAGTAGGCCTATATGTCACTATCATTAGGAGGAACCTGAGGTGTAGTGTATAAGCAGGAGGCTGGAGCTCTTTGAGTTGAGATCAGATAAGACACCTTGGCAGATCGCTCTCTCTCCTGCAGAGAGCCCAAATTAAAAGTGCATAGCCCGGAAATATTTGAGTTTGTTTATACTGTATCTCTGCTATTTTCCCCTATTTCCGAGAAGTTTGGTATTTTCTATTTTTCTTTTCCACAGTTGGCCATTCGGCCTGCACTGTAAATAAATGATGGCACAGGATTCACTGCTGAAAAACAAAAACAAAACAGAAAACACTCTACACTGTAGGTGCTAAAGGTATTGCCATGGCATGTGTCCACATACTGTAAAAGTCTGCATATGCCACTTTCCAGGCAGGTTTCCACATTTCAAAAAAATCCATGGGCAGTGAGACTGTACGTACCGGCACACATCTTTCACTCCAGTACACAGTCTTTGAGTCCAAATAGTGTGATGATGCGGAAAAAAGAGACATTTTGTTTAGAGATTTCTTTCGGTCACTACATTCTGTTATGATGTAAACTATATAGTCAAACAGGAAAAACCTTCACCATGGTACATAGTGATTTGTGTTCTGTGCATGTAGACATTTAGAGCAGTGTTTCCCAACCTGAGGTCCATGTCCCTTTGGAGGACACCAAATATCACAGGTCTGTTTGCAGGTAGTCCAACATTTTTTTAGCTAAAAAAAAAAGAGCAAAAATCATATCTAACTCCTGCATGTAACATGTAGCATAGTAACATCGTTAATCATTTTTTCCCCCCAAAAGTTTCAAAAATGAACTTGTAGATCTGCACGTGCAGTGACAAAATTCACCCTCCCTGCCCAGCTCCCCTCCCCCCCGAACATGAGACAATGTGTTCGGGCTGGTGTCATACTGGTGTCATACTTCTTGGTACCGTAAGTTTATAAGAGAAATTACACTGTTGGCTTTTAACAATACAAGTCAATGCTTCATCATCAATACGCTCTGGTCATCTTTCACACTGCATCATACCGGTTTCAGTTGGGCAGTGGTTCTCAAAGTTGTTCATTTCAAGGACCCCCATAACTCAGAGAGTGTACAAATGGAACCAAGGGTCCATTTGGTTCCATTTGTACACTCTCAGAGTTACAGACATTTAAGGGTACATTTGCAACCCCCTCAATGAACTCTTGAGGGTCCCTGGACCCCAATTTGAGAACCACTGTTGTAGAGCAGTGGTTCTGAACTTTTTCAGGGCGTGACCCCCCAAAATAATCATATTTGAACTTGGAATGTAGGAGTTGAGGCATTACATTTTGTTTGACTCGGTTGATACAAATTGTGAAAATAGCAGATCTACAAGCTCACAACGCCTCGCTTTGTGAGCATGTAGATAGGCTATTTAAAAAAAGAAAATCCTCTTTCTTATATTATTTGACAATTTGGCCAATGTTTGACCAGTTTTTATTGTATAGTTTGTTGATTACTTTTTATAGGTACTTTTTTTTTTGCTATTAAAAAGGTCTTAAAAGTCCTTCAATTGTCACTTCACTGTCCTCTGGGAACCCCCCCAAAATCATGTGGGGGTTGAGAACCACTGTTGTAGAGCACCGCTGGGCTACTGAAAGTCACATTTTCCATGTATGGTAACTTGTGGGAGTATATGAGGTGGGATACTAGGCTTGTGCACATGCACACAATTTCTGGATGATTGAGATTTATCAGGAGAAAACGTAGGTGGGGTATGAATCTGAGAAAAAGGCTGCGTATGCATGTTTCCTGTTATGTGTGTACACAGATTTCTACCTCTAAATATACACAAGACTTTTTATACATTTGGCCCCTGGACTGTAAAACTGTTTGATGTGCCTGAGCTGCTTAGGTAAACCTTTTCCTCTCTCTCTGTAGTTGTCTTCCTTGCCATCGCTAATTACACTTACAGTATGCCTTGAGGATGGCAAGAATATTATAGTTCAGAATTTCGGTTTTATTACATTTTTGTATTAGTTTTAATGTTAAAGTAAAAAAATTAAAAACAATGTTATATTGGGTATTTGTCAGTGGTGAGATTCTCAGCGTTCTGAAAAATAGTGAAAATTACCTATATATGAGCTCACAGCAGTGTGTCATACTGCGGCACGTTGTGAGCCTGTAGATCTGGTGTTTTCATTTTTTTTAAAGATTTTAAAAAGGCTTATTCATGAAATATTGAAATATTTACTCTATGATTTAAGTCAGTTTTAGTTAGGTTTGTAAGCACACAATACTGTTTCAGTTATCGTTTTTTTCTGTAGTAAAGCCTCATTTATTTATTTTTTCAGTTAACTAAAATGTGCTTATTATTATTATTATTATTATTATTATTAATGTTGTTAGTTTTAGCTAACTATAATAACCCTGGTGTATGGAGCAATATCTACTTACTACTGTACATGTATTTGGAGCTAGAGCGTCATACTCTGATTGGTTCATCTCCATCTCCTTACCTCGTTAACAGCCTAGCAGCATGTCAAGATGCTATGGCCCGCGTCAAATCAACAATGACTTATTTCCATGGAGGAAAACAGCCCCTGTTTTGCCCTCCCTTGTGACTGTAGCAGTAGAAATACAAGCACTGCACAGTCTTTGTTTCCTCTGCCTTTGTTCCTACAGTATCTGACACCATGGCATTTCTCTTGGCTTGTGGTGGAAAAAGCACTTAATTGTTTTTTTTGTTTTTTTAGTGGAGTAAAAGTAAAAGTATTGGAAATTGGACATACTCAAGTAAAGTACAAATACTTCAAAATTGTACTTGAGTACATGTACAGTACTTAGTTACTTTCCACCACTGCTAAAGTGATATATTTGTTTTTGTTTTTAAATAGCAGATGTACAAGCTTGCAGCGCGGCACGAAGTGAAGCACTGTGAGCTTGTATATCTAAATCCTATGAGTTTTCTGAAAAACATATGCAGCTAAAATCGAAAATGATGCCTCTCGGTTTTAATGGGTTGAACCTAGATACACCTTTTCCCTAACCTGACTCCGCCAGATGGGGCAGTATTGAGATCACAATACAGCCTCCATCTGGGATCGCTCAGAGATTGGAGTTTAAACCGACCCGCGCCCAGTCGAACCAATCAGCAGCAACTACGGGCAATTGGGGGGTGACGCCCCCATTGCGGGTGTGACGCCATCGAGAAGCGCCTGTTGCATTGTAGTTCTTTCACTATTCATCACGTTTGAATAGTATACAAAAGAACTGAGCCAGGAGGAACTGCTGAGCTACTAGATATTAGACAATTGGCAAAAACCTGAAGTTTTTAGACTATGGTATTGATCTGACAATTGGCAAAAAGTCAGAAATTGGAATGTATGGAAATTGGGTTTATGCTACAACTTACTGCAATAGAATGAAGTTTTATGACTATGTTGCATACATGGCTGTTTCTGGGTCGCAAGACAAATTTCAGTGCAAACTGACAATAAAGTATTATCGTATCGTATCGTATTGTACTATACGTCATGTAGACACGTCAATATGATTGGTTGTAGTTAGCACGCCCAGACGGTGATAGACAGACGGTCCCATCCAATCACCTGCCAAGTAGCTTGAAAAAAGGGACCGCCCTCTTCAGCGGTTGGGCTACCGAGATACCAGATGGAAGTATAGGATGTGAAACAAGTGTGAAGCAATTAAGATTCTTCCATTTGTGGGAGTTAGGTTACCTTTTCCCCACTTCTTCACACCCAGCTCCTCTCCTCTCCTCTCCTCTCCACTCAGCCTCCTCTCCTCTCCGTCTCCTCGCCTGGCCTCACCCCTCTCATTCGTCTCAGCCACCCATTGAGCTCAGCCTCCCCAGGGAGACGCTTCATGTCAGTGGCCATAAATCCTTTACTGAGCCCCGAGGAACATGGTGGGCTCTGAAACCCACGTAATTCGGTCTTATGTCTGGACACTGTGACGCGCGCTGCCTCCTCTCTTCTCCTCCTCCTCCTCCTCCTACAGAGACACACTGAGTGTTACAGTAATTCAACTCTGACAGTGTGAAAACAGAACCACAACATCTTCACGCTCTGCATGTTGCAGCGTGGCTATCGTCGTATCGGCTCTTGTCATGTTCAGCGTGGAATTGTTTTTAAGGAGTAGTTCACACAAAAAATGACTTATTTTCTATCAATTACACACCCCATGAAGCATTGAATTCATGGAGATTTTTTTGTTTTTGTCGCATTCCTAAGCCAATAATTTGATGACTTGCGGTCTTTCCAGTAGGAAACTCAAAGAGTCTCCTTAGAGTCTATTACCGGATGCATTATAGCATCTTTCCGCCGTAATGAAATTATTGGCTTAGGAATACGTCAAAAAAAAAAAAAAAAACATGAATTCAATGCTTCATGATTGATAAAAAATCACACCCAGTGTGAAGTGGGCGGTGTGTGGTCATCACAACATGACTCACTTTAAAAAAAGGATAAATGACTTTTTTTCAGTCCATACTGCTATTCATAGGGCTGCACATGTGTCATGTGTTTCGCTAGCCAATCACAGTCCTGAATTTGCAAAGTCAGCCAATCACATTACAGTTAGTGGTGATGACACTAGCTGTAATGTGATTGGCTGATATGAAAAAAGTATCGATTTGCATTAACAATGGAAGGGTTAGGGGGTACACAAATTTTTTGGTCGGTGTCCAAAACTCACTTATAGGGGGCGGCTACACCGCCCCAAAAATAAGTCGTTTTTTGGGTGGACTACTCCATTAAGGATGTGGAAAAAATTAACGAGTGAGACGAAAGGGAGTAGAGAAATTTGTCTACGGGGAGGCTCCAGATGCCGCGCGGCATGCTAACATCTCCCCGCACCACGCAGGGCAAGCAGAACATGGCTCCACGCCTGCACAACAAGCCGACAGCTTCAGGCCAAGGAGGACCCCTTAGCTGAGAGAGAGAGATGAAGCAGGGACCCCCCACTATATACAGTACTGTATAACATATTTCATAGATGGCTTCATAAACGTGTTTGTCAGCACTTTCATCAGTGTTGTTTTGTTTGTTTACACATTTGAATTCATGGTAACGAATGTGTATTTTCATACATTTAACCACTTACACCCTCAATACTTTGTAAACTTGACCTTTGGCTCTGTACTTGGTCTGCTCTTTTTTCCTTCTACACCCAAACCTATGCACCGAAAATAGCTGCATTGTGAGCTTGTAGATCTACTATTTTCGGCTAATGTTCCTCTCAGAAAAGGGATGCTAGGGTCGAAGTAGTTCAAATGTAAAACAAACCCCAAGAATATCACACAAAAATGTGGTGGCCCCCCTGTAGTAACTCTGAGGACCCCCTGCTAAAGACCCCTGAGCTAAACAAACACTGAAACGTGTTATGTGCACAGAGGCACACACAAAATCTAGACACACACCATTTTCAAAATCAAATCGATGCATGCACGCATAATACGCACACACACACACACACACACACACACACACACACACACACACACACACACACACACACACACACACACACACACACATACTGTAGAGTGAGAGCCTACTCCATCATATAACCGCGTCGCACACACTGAAAATAGCCTATATATATCCAAACTCAGAATGCGTCGCAATGCGATGTGCTGTGATCTTGTAGATCGGCTGTTTTCAGCGTGAGGTAGCCAGGCTACCGTCACACGCATAAGTCAGGCCTCTAATGGTATTTACAGAGAGAGTTGCAATCAATCTTCCTGCTACCTGTGCTACCTGTTTCTGCTGCAGAGCTGTACCTCTACTGACACGAATTAATGATCCAGATCTTCTCTTATAACCTGAGAGAGAGAGAGAGAGAGAGAGAGAGAGAGAGAGAGAGAGAGAGAGAGAGAGAGAGAGAGGCGATGGCGGGAGCAATGGAAGCTGGCAGGGAGATCGCAGGAGGTAAAACGAGGAACAAATGTCAGCTGGGAAATGGAGAGAGAAGTAGAGATGAGAGAATGGAGAGTGATTGGAGGGAATGTGTGAGATGGAATGGTAGAAGGAAAATAATGCATGAGGGAGGGAAGGAAGCAGGGAGGGAGGGAGGGTTGTGTGAGATGGAAAAGTGTGTGTGTGTTTGCATTACTATACTTGCGAGGACCAAGTATGGTAGAATTTGAAGAAATATACATTGTGAGGACCGTTTTCCTGGTCCTCACAATGCAAATGGTTGTTTTATGGTTAAAAAAACGATTTTTAGAGATACGTTAACAATCAGAAAAACATTCAGGTCAGGATTAGACATCTAGAGGTTAGGTTTAGGGATTGGAATTGGAGTTAAACATGATTTATACTTAGTTGCGCGCCATGTGTCATGCACCGGAAAATAGCTGATCTATAAGCTCACAACGCGTCGCAGCGCGACGCGTTGTGGGCTTGTAGATCTGCTGTTTTTCGGCTTTAGGCTTACCGTTAAAACATTTTTTTTAAAATAGCATTCATAAAATGGCTGTCCTAAAGTGTTGATGTTCTCACAAGTATAGTAATACAAACGTGTGTGTGTGTGTGTGTGTGTGTGTGTGTGTGTGTGTGTGTGTGTGTGTGTGTGTGTGTGTGTGTGTGTGTGTGTGTGGAGAAAGAAAAGGTAACTAGAAAAAGTGCTCCTCGGAGCACAGGTCTCCGCCAGGTCAGGTAGGTTATTGTGGCCTCCTGGTGGCGCTATAATAGGCCAATGTGAAAAGGGTGGCATTTCTTCTTAGGCCTTTCAATGGGACACTGCATTCATGATTTGAGGCATTTTGTTCCAAAAATGTGTTTTGCTAAATTAGACCTGCTGGTGGCGCTATAAAGGCCAACGTGAATGTGAAAAGGGGGGCATTTCTTCCTCGGCCTAGTGGGAATCTGCAGGCAAATTTTCACGGAAATTGCACACTGCATTCATGTTTTGAGGCATTTTGTTTAAAACTGACCAATCCTGCAAACTTTGGAAGCCACTGTAAGCCAAATAGGATGGAATATGAAATATCGGACAGATCCATCAGAATCACATGACGATGGAGATGCAGTGTACCAATTTGCGTGTTTTTTGGACAGAATCTGAAGGAATAATCTCCAAAAATGTATTTTACATAAGTCGGCCTCCTGGTGGCGCTGTAAAAAGCAGATGTGAAGAATGCAGTCCAATGTTTTTCCTTGGCCTCTAGGGAGTGTGCGTGCAAAGTTTCACGCAGATCGGTGCAGTTATAGTTAAAAATGCAAATCGGCCAGTTATAGCGCCACCATGAGGCTGATTTGAAAATGTTCAAGTGGCATTTCTTCCTCGGCCTAATGGGAATGTGCGTGTGCAATTTCATGGAAATGGCAAGCTGCGTTCATGATTTGAGGCAGTTTGTTCAAAATGGACAAATCCTGGAAACTTTGGAAGCCAACCTTAGCCAATGAGGATGGAATATGTGAAATCGGACAGATCAGGGTTGATCACATGACTATAGAGATACTGTGTACCGATTTGCATGACGTTTGGTTAAAAACTGTAGGAGTAATGGGGAAAAATAGGTTTTGCACAAATCGGCCTCCTGGTGGCGCTATAACAGGCCCATGTGAAAAATGTGGGGCAGAGGTTCTGAATTGGCATCCAGGGAGTGGGTGTGCACAGTTTCGCAGCGACCGGGTCAACGGTGCCGGAGATTAGCTGGTAACACACAGACAGGACACACACACGGACACACGGACACACGGACGGAAGGACGGACGGAGGGTAAAACATACTCTCTCGCCATGCCTTTCGGCCTGGCGGAGACAATAAAGGAAGGAGGGTAGGGATAGACAGAAGAATGAAATGGCCTGCAGTGTCAGAGAGAGAGAGAGAGAGAGGGGGGTGGAGGAGAGTTGACCCACACAGTAAAGTAGTCATTTAACTGTGTGCTACAGTAAAACACAAACACTCCAGGTTTTGCTGTACAACACCACTGCGGTCTCTACAGTAATAGTAGGTGTATCATTGTTGTTCTACCAAGGCTCACTCCACATCATAAGCAATGATTATGATGTCATCATAACCTTCACGTACTGCTACATAAAGAGTATTTTTTTTCTTTTTTAAGTATGGCCCGGTACACCGTGCGTTTGTGCGTGCGTGCGCAATGGACTGTTACATCAAAGTCCACGGGCAAATCACAGCACTTTTCTGTGCCTAATTATTCAGAAAAAAACAGAGCACAGAAAATCCACTGAATTTTCAAATTTCCGTTTTTTGGGGTGTAATTGAGGTCAGAAAACAAAACAAAAAACCCCAAAAAAAGAAATTTGATGTCAACCTTTAAACAAAAAGGATTTTGTTAAAAGGTTAAAGCTCTATATTGTGATACTAATCATTGCTATAGATAGATTGTTCAGTAACAGGGGTCTCGCCTTCTCTCTAGCTCTTTGATAAACAGAAAATATGTGTTCTGGTGGGTTGCCAATTTAAGCCAACAAGGAGACAGTCGTCTGCTCATTTCTTTGTATCCCGACCTGAAGATTAATGTTCTGTGTTCTGACCTGTGTCACAGGACAAATACGCTATAGCAATTAATGATTGCAGTCACACTCCGAATTTAGAGCTATTTAACACTTACTTTAACTAAAATATCACTTACCTTACCTTTTAACTTTTTAGAAACAAATTTTAAGTCAATGGAGATGAGTGACATAGGCCACATGAAGACGGAGATCCACATATAATCACCATAATTATCATTTAATTTTAAACCTGCTTATGGTCTTGGCTCAGCGCTGCTATTTGCATGCATCACTTTGCATAAGAACATTGAGTCAGAATATAATTATCCGTACAAACAACTTTGTGAACGTGGTAGCTCCCGAACAAATTGGCTCGGCTCATGCAATTAAATGTACAGTCTCCACCTGTGATCCCTTATTACAGTAGAGGTAGTATCAACGCGAGGTGGTGAGGGTTCTTAAAGTAGGGTATACGGCCACAAAGCTTGGTTAGCTGGTGTCATGGGAACACGCACTGCAGTGAATATTAGCCCAGGCTGATTACACCTCATTTGGCAATCCACGATGATTACTGATGATGTTCTTCCCACACCACTCAGCACAAAAAACCTACCTGAGCAAACAGGATGGAGCTTGACACACACACACAGGCGTGGAGCGTTTCATAATTCACATGAAAGGATTTAGAGCTGTTGGCAGCCCCAAACCAGCGTCAAAGATGGTGCAGATTATTTGAATGTGCTGACATTGTCATTTTTCAAAAGCAAATTCTTAACGCAAGTAAAAACCAAACCCAACCAAATCAGGTTATTAATTTACAAATTTGAATCGATGCAAGCCCATCATGTCGGGTCAGGTCTGATTCGATTTTAGGATGCAGGTGTTAATGCTGCATAAAGCCTCATTTGCATGTCTTAAAGGACGACTTCAACGATTTTCAACCTATCTTCATATAATTGGTCCTCACTAATACTCATGATAAAATGGTACAATTTTTTCCTACTCGGTCTGTGTCTCAGAGGAGAGCTGGACAGTTCAGAGTCCCGTCTACCAGTGACATCATCAATGGGGAATCCAAGCTAATAGAAACTGCAGGCTTTCTATTCCTGGAAAGTTGCAATGCAATAAAAGAAGCCATTGTTCTCGTGTTAATAAAAATCTAAATACAAAATGTGAAATCTTTTTGGAGAAAAAAAAACATGCCTAACGATGATGTCACTGGTAGACGGGTTTCTGGACTGTCTACAGCCCTCCTATGAGACACAGACCAAGTAGAATTTTTTTTACCATTTTATCATGAGTATTAGTGAGGACCTATTTTATGAAGATAGGTTGAAAATCGGTGAAGTCGTCTTTTAAAGCTACCAAACCCCCAGGACCGTGAGTTGCCCGGTCTGGTACTGCATGTTTGCGGTCAAAACATGAACGAGCAAAACTGTCTCGGGCAATGGGCTGAACCAATGGGCTCTACTCAGGGACTTGCGCATGGATGTAGTTTATACGTGGGAACCACGTGGGGCGCTCTAACGAAACGTTGGGATCATCCAAGGAGTCTCTGAGAAGGAGAGGCCGGGTGTGGATCCATGTCAAAAATCCTTCCGGTCGGCCTCTCCAATGTTAACTCCGACTAAAAGCTTAATATCTCCATTTCTTTTTAACGTGGTGGAAGTGAGCCGTTTTCGATCGGCGATCACTCTGCAATGGAGGATCGCGTTAGAAATATTATTGTTCCAGGCGTTAGTCGGGACCCTCCGCCGTCTCGCACGCACGCTTTGTTTACATGCACTTCCTTACAGCACGAAACATATCAACGTAAGTGGATGGAAGAAATGCAGGCACTGAACGTATAATATTTTAATAAACCTCTGGCACCCGATGTGTTAAGAAGGAAGGTAAGCATTCTACGTCAGGCATGTGCCATTGACGCACCTGGGAGGCAAACTATAGAGTCAAAGAGAGCCAGCTGGACCAGCTTATGAGCAAACATTATTTCTGAATGATTGGAATACCTTGTCAGATAAACTTTTCAGGAAAATAAAATAAGATGTATCACACATTGTTTTCTGGCCCCCTTGTTTTTTGCTACAATATATAATTTTATTGAGGTATCTAAAGACCGTCCGCTTTTCTTGCTCTGCAGTATCCGCTCTAGCAGAGAAAGTGGCTCAGTTGATTCAGTGGCAGTCTGGGAAATCAGAATGTCCCTGGTTTGATCCTTAATTGACTCCGCCTAGCTTTGTGTCCCCAAGCAAGACACTTGATCCCTAACTGCTCACTTGAGTATCATGCTGCTCGGTCAAATACAGAAAAATATCTTCTCCATGTGTTACTACTCCTTTGATTTTTATCTCCGCCAGGCCGAGATTAGGTTTCTGTCTGTCTGTCTGTCTATGAGCAGCTAATCTCAGGCACCGCTGGGCCAATCAGCGTGAAACTTTTCCCAGTAGGCCAAGGAAGAAACCCCTCCTAGGCAGGTTTCGGAACTGTCCACAGCCCTCCTTTTTTTGATTACTAATTACATGAAGATAGGTTGAAAATGGGTGACGTGGTCCTTTTAAGCACGACGCGCAAACAAGACAGCGATGCATCTAAAGAGGAAGGCGAGACAGGCGGATGAGAGAGAGAGGGAAAAGAGAGGGAGAGAGAGCGAGAGGGAGATAGAATATAGCCTTGCTTTTTACAGTGTGATTTAGCAGCAGAGAAGCGAGCGTTCATGAATACCAATTGGACACACATAAACAAACCATCATCCTTGAAGGTTAGACAGTAACAAACCTGTGGGGACAGAGGAGGTGGCATGTTGGAATTCTTAAAGACCCCCTCTTAATCCCCCCGAGTCTGGGAATCCTACAGAAGAGTCGGTCATACCCGGTTCCGGCGACGCTTCATTTTGTGCCCTGCGGGGCCATGCGCTGCAAATTCCCAAAAGGTACGAAAACCACCAAAGCAAAAAAAAAGGAGACTTTGGGCAAAAACATGCACACGCAGACACACAAATTGCTACAAAAGAAAGGATGCTGCTTTGTGCTGTTACTCCCTGATCAATCAAGAGGTGAGGGCAGCAGCTGGCGCTGCCATGACGGATCACAGAGCAACCTGAACAGATGCTCAGGAAGCCACGCAATCCCTGATCTGCTTAACTTCTAATTGTCTCTCTCTCTCTCTCTCTCTCTCTCTCTCTCCTGAAGACCAAGTTAAGCTCCGTCGCAGGACGGTTTCGCGCGTCAAAACTAGCAGACCTAAAAGCCCACAAGGTGCTGCACCCGCGACGCGTTGTGGGCTTGTAGGTCTGCTAATTTTGACGCACGAAACCGTCCTGCGACGAAGTATGACTCGGGCGTTTCTATGCACTTTCCTCTCCCACTTCATGTCTCGTCTCATCTCCTCTCTCTCTCTCTCTCTCTCTCTCTCTCTCTCTCTCTCTCTCTCCTCTCTCTGTCTCTCTGTCTCTGTCTCTGTCTAATTGTTCTTTCTTGGTCATTAAAAACCTCTTTGTATTAAATTATGTACAGCTGCACAAATAAAAAATTGTCGTGCTTTGCATATAATTCAACGACTTTGGCACCCTGTGAATTGAAATTAAACAAGTATTACAGCGTGTTTTGGTGACAACGTATGAACCCGCTGGGCACTCTTAGTGACTGTGTGCGTGTGCACTTGCGTGCATGCACGGTATGTGTATCTGCTGACATTCAGGAGTAAACCAGCCTTGAGCTTCAGCTTTGTCGTCTCTTCTGTGTCATGCAAGTAATAAGTGTGTGAGTGCGTATACGTCTACTCTGCCCAAATGGCAGGTATTTCATCACTCCACACATTGGGTAAGTCCTCATCCTTTGTGTTTGAACAAACTGTATGATTCAGCATGGAATGTATGCGGTCATTCGGTCAAAGCCCTTTTACCCCCCCCATTGCCATTACGGAATTTGAGCATTAAATGCTTAAACCCTAGCGTCCATATTCTGGTGGCGAACATTCAGTGAAAATAGCATTTCAATAAGCTCACAGCGACGCAACGCATGAGCTATTTTAGGCGAAGTGCTTCGGTGTAGAGGGAAACAAGGATGGAGCCTAATATAGAGCCATGGGGGACTCAACAAAGATTTATAAGTGGTTATTAATACATGCATCAGTTCACATGTTTCTTTGCATGCAAATGCGTGTGGTGTCCGTGTATGTGTGCTTTTCTTCCAGAGTTGACTTGCGGTTGCAGTAATCAAGTCTGCTCCTGTTCAACAGAGAGCTAGGTGACTCCTCTGTCTGAGTGTCAGGATCGAGGCTAGACATTCACAAAGGAATCTATTCTTTACATAGCTGCTGGCATTGGGGTTACTATGTACTCTGGCATGTCAGCTTTTGTGGGAAAAGTTTACTTTAGACAGACTGAGGGCTGCCTTAGAAGGACTGTTTAAATTCAAATATGTCTGAATGCAATTTTATGAGCCCTTGTACTTACTCTTGCAAAGTCCAATTTAGCCTCGGCGAGGTCACATGCAGCTAGGCTTATTTGATCACAGATATCTTTTGAATATGATGTGTAATAGCACGTCATGGCAAGCCAGACTAGTCAAAAAATATCTCATGAATTAATTTGTCTGACTTGACTTAGGTTTAAGATGTTTCATTACTAGACCTACTGGGACCACGCAAGTTGGGAATGATGCAAGTTGGGGATGATGCAAGTTGGAAATGTGTGCCCCACCCGTTTATGCAATACCCGTTGTCAGAGTACCCAGTGCGGAGCTGTTACCACAGTGGCCTACTAATAACGTCAGATATTACAATCAACGGATTATTTACTTTATAAACAGGCACCGATCTACTCTGGAACAAAAATCAGGAACAGTGCACGTCGTACTGATTTTTGTGACCCCTTTCTTCTTGTGCCAACCCCAGGCCAAAATGTCAACTTTGCATACACAATATCTAATATTCTAATTGGCGGATTACAGGATTAACCCCTGCTGATTTTGGTGACCCCATGGCCTTGCCTGTAGTGCCTCCGTCAGCGAATATAAAATATACGCCCCCAACCCAATTATTCCACTACTAATAACTTCATCATTTCCTATTTTTCCCCCCCATTAGTGGAGAGTGAGGGGGTTCTAAGGATGGCAATGTCGGGTGGTTGGATGTAGCAGCAGCACAGCCTCTAGGGCAGTGGTTCTCAAACTTTTTCATGTCAAGGACCCCCAAATTGACACTTATTAGCCCGCGGACCCCCATTTGAAAAGATAAGCCAGGGACCCCCATAAGAGAAGATTTTTACGGCTCTAGCAGTGATTCTCAATCATTGTAATTTAAGGACCCCCCAGTTTGACATGCATTTAGGCTACGGACCCCCCATTTAATGGTATTTCTATCTCTGGGACACCAATTCATATTGTAAAATCAATGATAATTTAACTCAGAGTGTACAAATGGACCCGTTAGGGTCCATTTGGTTCCATTTGTACACTCTCAGAGTTACAGACCCATAAGGGTCCATTTGGTTCCTACAAATCATTTAGCTGGGGACCCCCTGGTATCCCCTCAAGTACCCCTGGGGGTCCCCGGACCCCACTTTGAGAACCAATGCTCTAGGGGGCATTAGCGGAAATGTCACACAGTGACGATGCAGGTCCAAAGCTGTGATCTGCTTATTAGACAGTTCTGTATGGGTCTGAATCATCATTACCCGCACTGCTTAATGTGAGTTCCTGCCGGAACCCTCTTGTCATCACAGAGACTAATTAAATTGGGGGGAAGATTAATGACGCTGCGATCCCATTATGACCTCCAATCTAAATGGAGGAATTACAGCTTTTCTGATCTTAAGGATGTGCTCTCCTGTGTTTTTGCGTGTGTGCGCGTGTTTGTGAGAGACCTGGAGCGCAGGTACCAAGGTATTTATCCTATTCTCTCCTCCCATTAGGAGGTTAATATTTATCTCAAGCAAAATCTACCATCCACCCACCAGCCTTGATCATTAAGCATGTCCTTTGTTATCGCTCCTTCTATCAATAGCAAGCTGATTTATTCATTGAGTTCCTAGTCTTCACCTTTTGTCATTTCATTTCTGCTATTGAGACTTGGTGTGCATTTGGAGGGCTGACTCACAGGCCAAATGGTCACAGAATGTCTGTGACCATTTGGCCTGTGACTCATAAGCCCCAGTTAGTGTTGTGACAGTGCCTGATAGAAAGTGCCTCAAGTAGGCAGACATGAACTCGTGGCAAATCGAGGAAATGGGTTGTTTTTGTTGCTTTCTAATCCATTAAGACCGGGAACGCATCTGTGTCAATTTCTTTGGCTCTTCAAAAATAGCAGATATACAAGCTCAAAGCACGGCACCCAGTAGATCTGCTCATGTCATGTTCAAATGTGTGCAAATCTTTGAATATATGTAAACACTTTTAACTCAAATCTTTGCTTCTGGGGGTCCCGAGAACAAAATATTTTGAGATGGGGGTCTGTGGCCAAATACATATCATTTGGTTTATTTTTATTTTTTTACTGTTAGGATTTAGAATACCCAGAAGCAAATATTGGAGTTCAAAACGTTTGCTTTAAAAACATATGTATTGAAAGATTTGCACAAATTTTCACGATTAAAAAAAGTAAATAGCAGATCTACAAGGCACTCACGCTGGCCGCGCTGTGAGCTTGTAGATCTGCTATTTTTGAATAGCCAAAGTATAAAATAATGTTTAAAGTGGTTACATAGATGCGTTCCCGGTCTTAATGGGTTAAATGTTTTTTTTTAAATTTTATTTATTTTCAATTTTTCAGTTTAAATGTTGAAGCATCCACTCAGTATAACAAACAGCAGTTTTAGGATCACAATACTGTATGTTTTGTCAGCTTCTTGATTTGAGTTTCATTCAAATAAGTGTGTCTTATTCAACTATTTTGAGATTTCAATATATGACGCATCATTTGAAATCATGGGAAAAGGGTAAAATCACTGTGTCCTTTTGCACATTATCAGTCGCTGTCACATATTTCTATGTGGCCAACACAAAGAACTATCTAATTGACGCTGGTGGAAAGTACAGTAAATAAGAACTGTACTTGAGTACAACTTTGAGGAACTTTTTACTGTACTTTAATGTCTATTTTAGGATAACTCATACTTCTACTCCACTGTCAGAGGCAAGACGGCACATTTTTTTAAAACATGTTTTACTCCACAATTATTTTACAACTTTTAGTTACTTATCAGATACTGTATAAGTAGATGATTATTACAAAACATACATAATACTATTTTCTGCTGCAGACTTTCAAAAATAGCTGATGTGAGTTTGTAGATTGGGTATTTAAAAAAAATAAGTTTGACAAATTTGGAGAAAAAATGTAGTACTTTTGTCACACAGTGACTATGCAGGTCCAAGGCTGCATGTGCTTTGCCTTGAACAATGTATGCCAATACTTTTGTACTTTTACTCAAGTACAGTTTTGAACACAGGCCTTTTATTTGAAACGGAGTGTTTCTTACTTGCGTAAAAACTAATCGGAGGAGGCCTACTTCTTCCACCGCTACTAATTGGACAGAGATGGTTGATGAGGACTCGGGTGGGGGAACAGCAACATTACAGTACTTGAACTATGACTGTAAACTCTGCACCAGTTTGTGTGAATTTATGAGACGCCGTGACAGACAACACAAGAGTTATCGTCGTCAAGGGGCTTAGTGTGATGGATGCAGGGTTGAAAAGGTGACTTGTTCTGGCCTGCTTAATGGCATATCCCTGTCTGCCCTCACTTAGGCACGTACACACACGCACACACACGCACGCACACGCACACAGCCTTCTGAATGTTGTGTTTATTCGTTTGTCTCCATTCGTGTTACACACACAGTTTCAGTGGAGTATACATTCGAGCCAAAAGTGTGTTCCCACAGTGAGTTGGGGCAGTGTGTGTAACTCCATGCAGTTACAAAACAAAACACTAAGGATTTCACTGTGTGGGTGTGTCACCGCTGATTTAGGTAACAAAAACATGTTGTTCCTGTCGGGCAGAAATCTAGTATCTCCATATTTCACCCTTTTTTATGTGTTCTCGTAATTATTGCCCTACTTCATCATACAAGAGTGTCCCACAAAAGTAGTGAAAATGGCAGATCTACAGGCTGAGCTTATAGATGTTTTCACTATTTAAAAATAAATAATAATCATAAAAAAGGAATGTTTTTGGAAGGTGGACAGTATGTCTGTCCCTCGCAGACTTTGTCCCTATCTCCTCTCTCTGTTTTCATTCCTCTCTCTCTTTCCTCACATGCACAGCACGCATACAGTATATACATTCTGCATCTGGGTTAAGAAAACACCCGGCCCCGCCTGGCTCTGATTGGCCTACCGAACGCCCCCTTCTTGTGACGCACGCGGAACTGCTTCGTCCCTTGTCACTGGGTCACACTGGGTCTTTTCGTAACCCAGATACAGAATGTATTGACGCGCACAGCACACATGCACAGCACACATGCACAGCACACATGCATGCACGCACGCATGCAGTCATTCTCAATCATGCTCAGAAATATTAGCTGGCTGACTGTCACTTAGCGATGTGTAAAACACATTTACCCCAGAAAGAAAAAATAATTCCCCTCCCCAGAGTGCCATAACTGAAAAGCGATTATCATTTTTTCCCCTCCAAGAGAAACCCATTACCAAGTTAAAATTGAGCCTCAGCCCGGTTGCTGGAATTGCCATGCAATGAAATCATAGATTACTGTGGGTTTACTCAGCCTTAATACACAGTTAATTCAATACCCTATTGCTCTTACTATTGCTCTTAATAATAATCCGGAGCTCTGTATGTTACACTTTGACTCTCAATTGGGAAATCAACCATCCGGCCAACGGACTTGAGTGATTTATGCGACTTGTTGTGAGCTTGTAGATCAGCTATTTTCGGCGAGACAAAGTCTGTGTGTGTGGCTCAGAAGTCTTCTCTGTGGATGTGAGCCCAAAAAAAAAAGGTCCGAGCTAGTACATCAGATATATTTGGCGAAGAGATCAGGAGCCAGTTGCACCACCTCACACTAAGTTCAAACTTAGCCTAGTTATAGCTAAAATGGCTTTTTAAGCTATAACTAGACTAAGTTTGAACTTCGTGTGAGGTGGTGCAACTGGCTCCTGGTTTAGAGGGGAAAAAGAGTGCACCAAGTACAGTTGCAACTCTGGTCCATTTTTACTAAGAATAGAGGGTTCAAATGCATTTCAAACCCTGTATGTAAATCCTGGAGAGAGGGAGAGCTGGCCTGGGAGGTACACATAATGACGTGACCAATCCCATTGCTGCTACGCAGCTAAATCCAGAGTGTTCACTTTTTTTTACACTCGGACTCTCTGAGTTAAAGGAACTCTGGATTTTGCTGTGTATAAAAGGTTTAAATTCACAACGCGGAATATTCCCTTGCCCCACGACATCAAGGATTTCACAGCGGTTTTGAATCGTTTCTCTTTGGTGTACCGTGTGTGTGTGTGTGTGTGTGTGTGTGTGTGTGTGTGTGTGTGTGTGTGTGTGTGTGTGTCAGTGGTGTAAAGTAGCTAAGTACATTTACTTAAGTACTGTACTTAAGTACTATGTTGATGTGCTTTTTGTGTTTGTTCGTAAATTAACGCCCTACTACTTGATCATACTACAGCGTCACACAAAACCATCAAAAGTAGCAGATCTGCAAGCTCGAAACGCGGCACGAAGCGGCGCGTTTTGAGCTTGTAGATCTGCTACTTTTGATGTTTCTTTATTTGAATCTTGAAAAGTTACAGTTTTGGACTTATGAGGTTTCCACCCGACAGAGACGATATATTTCCTATGCATTTGGGACAATATATTCAACTTGAACTGTTCAGGGGAATCTGCAAATTGCAGAAACTGGATGACATATTCATGGATAGCAAGACTGATTACTTTGTTGTGGTAGTCCCGGTGGACCGGCCTTGAAAAATGAAATATTCCAGTCAATATGTGACGTTCGCTAATGAGTAATGGTTGGAACGAAGACAATTAACTCGAGTTTTATCAAACCTCAGATCTGAACTTCAGACATGAGCTAGAGAAAAATAAAAAAGAATACAAGGGAATATAAGGGAGAAAAGACCAAAGCTCATCCAAAAATAATTTCAAGGATGTGTAAACTTGTAAAATGTTCTAGCGTAACTTTTTTTCTTAAATGAATGCCGTACCTCGCCATTCTATGTCATACAAAAGTAGCAAAAGTAGCCGATCTACAAGCTCAAAGTTTTGAGACCTGCTACTTTTGCTATTTTTGAATTGGAATCCTGAAAAGTAACATTTTTATTTAATTTCAAATGCATTTAGTTATAGTTATGTTAACTTTCTGAACTTAATTACAAATACATTGGACATAAAAAAGACAATATCATTTTAATACTAGTCATTACGCTACTAATATAAACTGATGTAATTAAAGCGGGTTATGTTTGCATGTTTGGAATTGTAACAGCTGAAATCAATAATATATCACTATTACGATATTAACCTGCGGGCCTCATTAAGTGGAGGTGGGGGTTGCATGTGGCCCCCGGGCCGCCATTTGCCCATGTATGCCCTAACTGATCCCGATGAGCTGGTTGGTGCCTTGCATGGTTTCCTCCGCAGTAGGTGTGTGTGTGTGTGTGTGTGTGTGTGTGTGTGTGTGTGTGTGTGTGTGTGTGTGTGTGTGTGTGTGTGTGTGTGTGTGTGTGTGTGTGTGTGTGTGTGTGTGTGTGAAATACATTGTAAAGCGCTTTGGAGAAAGGCGCTATATAAATGCAGTGCATTTACCATTTACAAATTGCACACATCATACCATAGTGATTATTAGTCTTGTGTCATGAGCCAGAGGAGAGCGCCCGGCCTAAAATATTTTGAGATGGGGGGTCCGCAACATAAGTGTTTCAGAAAACTGTTAGGATTCAGAAGACATTTGTAGAATCGGCTTCAGGTCTTAAGGGGTTAACCCTGAGGATTTTACTGTGTAGTAGGTGCCAGCTTCACGCAGCAGCATTGTAAACAACATCGTAACATGATACATCATGAACGACCATGATGTCGGCTGTGCTGATGCAGCTATAATGAGGCATCTATAGCGTTATAGAAACACATGAGTGCAGATTGTCCTCATAACATTTTTGTCAGATTTGCTGACCATTGTGTCGCTATAGCTACAAGCTGGGCATACTGTACTTTATACCACAGAAAAAATCAGCATTTCTTTTTATTTCAGGGTTTTAAAAATGCACATACTGCCGATACTAACCCTCCAATGACAACAGCAGGCATATACACTGTTATTGGGTTGGCTATTTTACATAGAGAAATCATTATCGGTGAGAGGATAACTCCGTGTATCAATCAACACGGTGATGAATTTCCAAGGACTCGTCTGACCTTGTGAAGCCGGCATATTAATGCAAAACTGAAGTGTAGCAGCACTGTAACAACTGTCAATGGCCATATTTCAGTGTGTTCTTCAATGCCACAACCTATGGGGAAGTATTATAAATACTATGCATGCATGTGCTATTCATCCTTTTCCAACTGCCACACATTTATTCTAAATAATATTACTTATACAAAGACAAATGTCATTCTTACAATTCCAAAGGTTTCTACACCAGTGCTACTAAAAGTGTCCATTTGCACTCTAAAGCCTGTTTTTTTTTTACATCATCATACCCTTATGAGCTTGTAGATCTGCTATTTTCATCGTGCAACACCGTCTGTGTTATATATACACTGTATAAATCATGCCTTCTCATTTTAGCTCCTGGTGCGGTAATAATTAATGTACAGTATTAAGTATATTCAATGCCTGCAGTGGAATACCAATGCAGTGGTGCAGGGCTTGACACACTATAGAAATATATGGTACAGCAAATGGAATTCACAGATTCCTTTCTATCGCGGTCTGTTACAAACTTTCCGTGAATTCATTGGAGCTTCATTGGAGCTCATTCCTGGTCTGTCCAGAGTTCCGGCACGGGTTATAAGAAGGTTTGTCCTTGAAAAGTTGAAGAATTGGACAAGAATCTCGGGGAAATATTGGAAAACATTTTTGCTTTAGCACTGATACTAGAAGTGCTGTTTGGGTCATTTACTGTAGCGTGCTGTGACATGTTGATAATCATCAGGTGTATAGAGTGGTGACCTTGTCGACGCAAGCCACCTTCTTCGTTTCTATTTCGTTCAGTCTGCGAGCGGCAACTGATCCTCAAGGCCAGTCAAGAAATTAATTTAGTACAGAGTTCCATAATGGTGATTATGCCCCAAGATTTACAGTGTTCATCACTGCCAGTCGACCAGTGCCGGTGGAAATTGCTTTTGGAGGACTCGGGTACAGAACGGTACATTGGGGAAGTGACGATCAGCTAAATCTTGAAGATAAATGCTTTAATTCCCTGGATATGAATCACACTACATATTAGTTCCCAACACAGAGGTGACACCTGTAATGTCACTCATACATCAAGAGAGTACATTAGGCCTACACGGTTAAATCCTGTGTGTTAATTCATCCATTTGTAACTCTTGGAGTGTGCAAATGTGGCAAAAAACTTTGGCTGGGCAATTGGCCACATTTCACTTGGAATCCTCCCATATACAGTATACATATCAGCTGTGCTGTTCATACCACACATGCTTGATCATTTAAAACGGGACATCGTTGTAAAGTGAAATGTTCTGGCTTATAAGAAACAATACTAGTACAGTAACAATAGAGATTGATTGAACAACCACAAATTTCCCACAGGAAATATGAGCGATTTAGATTTACATCGTCTTCCACCATTCTTTTAAATTATATAATTTTTATCCCACGATTTTGTAACCCACATTTTTTCACCCAGTGCCAATTGCCTATGTAATCCTGGGCACTACCTACCCTCTGCCAGCCTAGGGAGAGCCCAAGCTGAAGCTCATGCCTCCTTCAATGCATGAGGAGCAAGCAGGCCGCTTCTTATCACCCGACAGGGGGGAGTTTCCCTGGTTGGACATAGCGCGTGGAAGGAACACGTTATTCCAACCAGTTCCCTTCTCCTCCATCAGGCGCCCCGGCTGACCAGGGGGAGGCAGTATAGTGACCAGGATTACTACATGTTTTTGTGAGGGTATTAACTACCCTAGGAGACACGGGGAGAACATGCAAACTCCACACAGAGTAGGCCCTTTCACCAACCCCACCTAGGGTATGGGCGCCGATGACGTGGAGGAGAGAACACGCCCCCAGCGCCCACAGCGTCCCTGGCGGGAATCGAACCCAGGACCTTCTAGCTGTGAGGCGACAGCGCTACCGACTGCGCCACCGTGCCCCCTTCTTCTTCCACCATTCTTTGGTAAAAAAGCCCACTGTTTACAACTTGGAACCGGTCCACCATATACCACCCCTCTGGTCATAAATACCAAATGCCACCGAAGTGTAGTGCCACTATGTATGTCAGTGTTTATGTGTGTTACATTTAAGTGCACATGTGTGGCAGTTGACTCTTAACATACCCCGGGCCTTCTCAAGCGTACGTAAATACCAAATAGCCCTGATGGTAAAAACGGCGCTCTACTCTCTACGTGCGCACATGTTTTTTTTTGCCTCTTGTTTAAGTGTGCATGTGACAGGATACTCAGTGAGTCCCACTTTTGCCTAGACGTGACAGAAGCTAGACCTCTCAATATTTAATTGAGAGGTTCTCATTTAGTTTGTTTCTCCTCTCATCCATTTACCTTTTACTCGGGGCAAACCTCCAGGCCGTCAGAGGGGCCATTAATAGTCGCGACAAGCTCGAGTAGCTCTGAGACACTTACACATCAGTTTCAGCGTACTTTATGGAGAAGCCATCTGCTCTCGCTCTGTCAGTCGCTTTGCATCAGGATATCCACACGAGGGACACTGCTGCCTGTCACCTTTCCTGTCCTGTCACGTACAGTACTGTGTCTGCTGTATAAATCCTGTTTACCTTTTCTACAATTGTGTTGTTTTGATTTGGATTTTATTGATTGATTGAATACTTTATTAGACAGACATGCAAACAGCACAAGGTGCAGTCAGACATTTGGGCTAAAAGGATAACACAAAAAAAGTCATGGGTACTTGTTTCCATTGTGGTCCTATGTATTCAATTCATCAACATACTGTAGCATACAAAATAACACCAATGCAATATCAACAAAAAATGTATATAAACCATTATGTACAAAGTAGAAAAATGTCAGCAGTGAATGCCATCTCCTTTCTATGGGATTTTTTATTTATTTGGTGCTGATGAGCATCCATCGATGTGCGTTGACCTTGCACCGACAACTACGTCATTGTGACGGTTCCCTGTTAGTACAGTAGTTCACCATTGTGTTTCACTTTTCAGTGACCTTGATGATTTGTGTATTTGCTTTGCCCTTCCCATTTGTGTTTCTCATTGGTTCTCAGGACTTGGGGTGCAAGGTTCAAGATTCAACTTTATTTGTCAACAATACCAATTACAAAGGAAAAGGCATGTGAAATGCATTGTGCGCCAAAAACCAACAAAGCAGCTACAGTCAGGGGAGGGGTGGGGTGAGTAGAGGACAGGAGGGAGAGGAGAGGAGGAGAGGAGGACCACTCAAGGGGAAAATACATCTAGATGTGAGGGCTGCAAAGCGTCCCAAACCTCTAGTCAGTGTAATTGGGGAGCATCTGGTCTCCTGGTCCCTTTTCAGTTCATTAGATTTTTCCCTCACCTGCATGTGGAGCAAAAAGTAAATAGGTAACTAAGTAAACTTTAGTAACAAAGCACCTTTCCAAACATAGTTACAAGGTAATGCACAACAAATTAAAACAATGAAGTGAAAACAGAACAACGTTACATTACGCTTACACAAATAGTGATAAAACATCATAAAATGAAGGGCTTACGGAAACAAATGTGTTTTTAAAATATTTTCTAAGTCACACTTAGTTTTAAGCCCATGGTCTTTGGGACTACCACAAGACCCTTGTTAGAAGACCTGAGAGAGCTCACATTTTTAAGTGGTAATTCTCATATGTAAATTGCGGCCAGCTCGCGTATTGCTTTATAGGTAGTTAAAATACATATTTTAATCAATTCTGCAATCAATAGGCAGCCACTGAAGTGAACCCAGCAGCACCGGAGAGTTATGTAAAGTGAGATGTCAACTGCAAAGCCTGCGACTAATCATCATGTCATCCTCTGCCTTCTACACTCTTCTATACATCCACTTCTTCCAATCCTACATCATGGTACCTTAATGCTGCTTTCAGCTTGTTATAGTGCCTCAGGTGCATTGGGAATCCCCCAAAATAGATTTTCTTTTGGCTTTGTTGTTGTTGGTGAGATTAGATGTCTCAGGCTCTGGTCCTCCATTCTTTGCTGTGGATCCGCCACTCTAATTTGCTGTCACACCCAGTGGTGGAAAAATTACTCACATTTTTTACTTAAGTAAAAGTACAAATACTGCAATATAAAAATACTCTGTTACAAGTAAAAGTCCAGAATTTAAAAATTAATTGAGTAAAAGTACAAAAGTATTGGCATCAAAATGTACTTAAAGTACCAAAAGTAAAAGTACTAAATATTTGAAAATAGCAGATCTACAAGGTCACAACGCGTCGCGATGCGACGCGTTGTGACCTTGTAGATCTGCTATTTTCAAATAGCCTAGGTATAAAATAGGTTTAAAGTGGTTAATGTATGTTTTATTATATCATAATTTATATCTGAAAAGTAACTAGTAACTAAAGTTTTCAAGTAAATGTAGTGGAGTAAAAGTACAATATTTGCCTCTGAGATGTAGTGGAGTAGAAGTAAAAGTATTGGAAATTGGAAATACTCAAGTAAAGTACAAATGCCTCAAAATTGTACTTAAGTAAATGTACTTAGTTACTTTCCACCACTGGTCACACCTACCTTCCATCACTCATCATCTCCCCACCTCTTCTCTCCCATGCAGCCGAGTGCTGCTATTCTCTCAACAGAATGGACAGAGCAAACCTATTAAGGCTCACCGATTCCCAACCTGTGGGCCGGGGGCCCACTACTGGTGGGCCGTCAGGACTCAGGATATTGAAAATGATATAGGCAAAACACTAAGGTTGTATTGATGATAATCAGTGGTGGAAAGTAACTAAGTACATTTACTTAAGTACTGTACTTAAGTACAATTTTGAGGTATTTGTACTTTACTTGAGTATTTCCATTTTACAATACTTCTACTTCTACTCCACTACATCTCAGAGGCAAATATTGTACTTTTACTCCACTACATTTACTTGAAAACTTTAGTTACTAGTTACTTTTCAGATATAAACTATGATATACTGTAATGAAACATACATTAACCACTTTAGCCCTATTTTATACCTAGGCTATTTGAAAATAGCCGATCTACAAGCTCACAACGCGTCGCATCGCGACGCGTTGTGGGCTTGTAGATCTGCTATTTTCAAATATTTAGTACTTTTACTTTTGGTACTTCAAGTACATTTTGATGCCAATACTTTTGTACTTTTACTCAAGTACATTTTTAATTCTGAACTTTTACTTGTAACAGAGTATTTTTATATTGCAGTATTGGTACTTTTACTTAAGTAAAGAATTTGAGTACTTTTTCCACCACTGATGATAATATAACAATATAAATTATAAATGAATGTTAAAAAAAATCTTGGTATTTTTGCTTTAAAACCTTGACAAATATGTTTTCATTGTGATGCCGGTGAATGGGAACTTAATGTATTATATGTTAGTTCCATTGGTCCAAGCCGGAACACAATCGATTGATTGATCATTAGAATGCACGTGGCCCACCCACCTGACCACTTAACATGGCAGCTGTTTGGCTGCCGCGTTAAGTGAGATGGGTGGGCCAGGTAAACGTCTTTGAGATTTTCAAGTGGGCCCTGATTATCCAGAAAAGGTCGGGAGCCACTATGGATCAATCATAGATGAGGTGGCTGGTAAAGCTTCCTTTATGCTTCATCGAACGATGATGCCGCTATACAACAAGTCGCACCGCAAGCCGTTCTCTGCTGGTAGATCTGCTTTTTTCGGTCATGTATCATACGAAGAAGTATGAATTAAAGGAGAGATCAAGTCATTTTAGGTGTTTGCTTTGATGTGTCGCTAATCACTCACCAACATACCAGGGGCAGTTGACTTTTTTCATAGAAGCCCCTGTTGTCCATTGTGGAGGCACACATTACTCTATTATTATTATGCCAGTGGAAGGGGTCTCCACAATGGACAACAGGGGCTTCTATGAAGAAAGTCAACTGCCCCTGGTATGTTGGTGAGTGATTAGCGACACATCAAAGCAAACACCTAAAATGACTGGATCTCTCCTTTAAGTATCAGACTGCAGAACTCGGCTATTCGGAAAGATGGGGACACTCAACTATGGTGGCCCAGCCATCAGCCTATAGGGAATGGGGCCAGATTGCACATTAATGGCAGTATACAGATGCAGTCAGTAGTAAAAGATGTGCTGGTGGTGATACTGAGCACCAATAATGAAAAAAGGTGAATAACCACACTGTCACACTCCATGTACTGTTGGTGATTTATTCTCCTCATCAACGTTAGAGCCAAACTAGGCTTTTGTGTTCACATGTGTCAATGTCTTAAATACATACTCGCCACCTAGTGGCAATCAAAACACACGTATCCCTGTAGATTTGTATTTGTTACATTCTTGTGTTCAGTCAGGAAAGATTGATATATTTTTTACTGTAGATGCTATGCAGTTATACTGGCGTTGATGGCTCCGCTCTTAAATTGTGCTCTAATTTTAGATAAGCAGCATGCTACATTAAATCAGGGAGTGCTATGCAAACCTTGGGTAAACCAGAGTGGGCCCAATGCAAACTTTTGGTCATCAGGGAGAGGCTCTGAGCCACTACTGCTACACAAGACATTGAATCAGTTGTAAAGTTGAGCCGTGCAAAACATGAATTCCAGTTTACTTTAAAGCCCTGCACTGTAACATTGAATGTCAGTTTACTTTAGAGCCATGCAAACATGATTTTCAGTACACTTCCATGTAGTCCATGCAAGACTCTGGGGAGGCTGGAGTGGTGGAGGCTATAGTTTTTTGAAGCAGTGTGTGTGGCAAAAATTGAATAGCAGAGATCCAGTGTAGGAGGGAGTGATATTTTAATGGACGGCCCTGTTGTGGGAATGAGCAGTGATTTGGAGTGTAGTAGAATAGCGTGGCTGATTGGAAACGATCAGCAGACCAACAGCTGATTACAGATGGGGCGCGTATGACGTGTCCTGCATGAAATAACATGACGCTTCATACACTCAATATATCTGTTTTAGCAACCTTTCCATGCCAATTGGACCCTCTAGTAGCCATGGCCTCTGGCTGTGGTCCCCCTATTACAAAATTGCTTAACCATTTTCTTGATTTTTTTTTTTTAACATCTTTGAAAACATTTCCACTGAGAAATATGAATAATGAGTTTTCTCGAAGAAGTGGAATGTGAAATCAATCACCATTTAGCCGGATTGAAAATGACATTTCATTCATTGCTGAGGTGCCAGATGGGAAAACTGCACTCACTCACGCACAAATGCGCGCATGTACGCATGCACACAGTCAGGCACATGCACACACACGTCTAGATATTGATCTCTACAAGACCTAGATGAGTGCTGAATCAATACAATATATGCAGATTAAGTTGTCATCTCTTTTTTATCTGTGTTCTTTTCACTTACTCACACACCACAGACATGCACACACGCACACACAGTATGAGGACCTACTACATTGTACAACAGTGTCCAATACATTTTCTGTTCTTGAAAGTCTTGAAACTCCTTTTGATATCAAAATATAATCACTCATTCTTCTAAACTATGACCTGTTGTCTTTGCCTTTATCTTATTTGACTGAATTGACATTCAGATTTCCAGCACACACACAACATGTCGCGGATGCCCTGGGCTACTATTTGGAAATATACGGGTATCTACAAACTTACATTGAGCTTGTAGATAGGTAATTTTTGCCATGCGACACTGTCATGCGACAAAGGGCCTAATGCATTTACAGAGAGAATTGCAATCAATATTCCTGCTACCTGTGTGCTCTCTCATCTCTCTCTCTCTCTCTCTCTCTCTCTCTCTCTCTCTCTCTCTCTCTCTCTCTCTCTCTCTCTCTCTCCCTCTCCATCTCTCTCTCTCTCTCTCTCTCTCGCACACACACACACACACACACACACACATCCAGCTGCACATGCTTGACCAAGTGAAGGTAGCTATTCAAAATTAACTTTTTCTGACATTTCTAATCTCTCACTCAACATTATCTCTTACACCTCTCTCTCTCTCTCTCTCTCTCTCTCTCTCTCTCTCTCTCTCTCTCTCTCTCTCTCTCTCTCTCTCTCTCTCTTTCTCTCTCTTTTCTCTGGGTGTCGACATACTGTACCTTTTTAACCTTTGCTGCTGTCACATTGATTGGCTTCAGCGATCCGAGCATGAAACATTTGCAGATGCATGACTGAACGATCAACCACACACAACCACACACACACACACACACACACACACACACACACACACACACACACACACACACACACACACACACACACACACCGTCGCTGTCGGGTGGAAACCTTGTATGTCCAAAACAGTTGCACAGAACCTGTGGTTATAATTTAGTCACAAGCTTTTGTTGTTACTTTTTGTTGGTTCAATAGGGTATTTATAAAACCCACGGACAGACTTAACCACTTTCCCTTCATAAATGTTTCAAAAACAAACTCAGAACATGCCAAGTTCACAACGCGACGCGTCGTGAACTTGTAGAACGGCAGATTTTGCTACTTTCGCGTGATCTGATGAAATAGGGCATTCATTTACGAGTACTGTACTTAACTACAATGTTGAGGTATTTGTACTTTACTTGAGTATTTACAATTTACAATACTTTTGCTTCAACTCCACTACATCTCGGATCCAAATATTGTACTTACTCCACTACAATTATTTGAAAACTGTAGTTACTAGTTACTTTGTAGATTTTGATTATTATTACAAAACACACATTAACCACTTCAGCCCTATATACATTTCGGCGATTTGAAAATAGCCGATCTACAAGCTCACAATGCGTTGCGATTGTGAGCATTGTAGATCTGCTATTTTCAAAAGATTTTTGTACATTTGAAAAATTGAAAAATGTGAGTACTTTTTTCACCACTGGGAGATACGAGTTTCTGCTTGACAGTGGCGATTCACACCTTTTAACCGACAGCAGCACGTTATATCATTTGTCTCCCCCCTGAGGGAGAATGTCGTGGCTGTTGGTTTAACATTGTGAGTGTAATAAAGGGGCCTGGCTTTGCGGTCTTGATAAGAGTACGGGTATTAACTCACTGATTGGTCTAGCAGAGCTGCGGGCCACGTGCCTCTTAATGTCACTCTCCATAAAGCATGGCTGCCTTTCAGGTGATTCGCATTAGCCGGCCCCCGCAATTACCGCTCGGAGGAAATTAAATAACTCCGCCAGTTCCTGTTTACACTCGTGTGCTACTATTGGACCGGATAGGCTGACACCCTTATCTTGACTACATTTCCCAGTTAAGCGGCTTGAGCGAATGAAGTGAAAATGTAATTCCACACACAGTAGCATTATCTTTTCAAAAATTGATAATGCCATTGTGGAAGTACATTTTCATTTTCTAGTTTACAGTGTAAGTTTAATGCAGCTCCCTGTAAGTAAGTAGCTCTAAGTTGGGAACCGATGTCGACCGTAGGTCAGGAGCATATCTCCATTTTTTTTTGCCATGTACTGAAAATAGCAGATATACAAGGTCACGCTGAGTCGCGCTGCAACGTTGTGAGCTTGTGCAGTAGATCTGGTATGTGGGTGGGGTACCACTCTGCAACTAATACGCCTTTAAGTCATATCATCACTGCTGGCCATAAATATAATAAGTTAATGACGTACTTCTACTACAGTGTCACACAAAAGTAGCAAAAATAGATGATCTATATTCTATATGCGACGCGTTGTGAGCTTGTAGATCGGCTGCTTTTGCTTGCTTTGTGAAGCGAAAGTGAAAGCGAAAGTGTGTCCACAGCAGTCTTAGTCTTTTGAATAACACATCATTTAGTTTTAGTCCTATTTTAGTCATCTGAAATTGTTTAGTCTTAAGTCTAGTCTTAGTTGACTAAATATCAAAATATTTTTTGTTTTAGTCTTGGTCATAGTCAACAAAATGAACACTGGTCTCTACAGTATATATTTTATGAATATTTATAAGAGGTTGTGACTAATAATAATTACATTGGATCTATTGGAACACGGGTTCTTTTTTTCCATTTCATTAAAAGTAACACTTTTGGACGTACCAAGTTTCCACCAGACACTATGGCAGACAGCAACGATATGCATTACTGTAGGTACGATCAGCCCAGTCTGAAAAAAAAGGAAGATCAATTTGGTCCCACAAATCAACCCCTCTATTAAGCCCTGTTCCATTCAACCTCCGTGCCCCCGGTCCGTGTCCGGATGAAAGGTTTACAAAACTCTCCTGTCATCACTTATTGGAACCTCCGTGCGGGAGACCCTGGCCAGACAGGACCGTGTTATTGTCGCCGTCGCTCATCACCGCTATTTTATTTCTCATCAGGAGGCTGCTGTGGTTTCCACGGAGACGTGGCGCTTGCTGCCGACTCGGCCAATCAGCCGAGAGGTGCCTCCTGCTAGAGAGATTAGTGACAGCTCTCCCATTACACTGGGCCCCATTAACATGACCTCATTGTGATAACACATGTCCCCGGTGCACACACTCCACAATTAACATGACGCCAGTGGTTGGACAATACCGAGGTACATTTACTTGAGTACTGTATACTTAGGTACATCTTTTGAATATCTGTACTTGAGTAGGCCTATATGTTTTTGTATAGTCTTGTCACTCCACTACATTTCGAAGACAAATATTGTTCTTTTGATTCAACTTCCTTTCTAGGAAGGGAAAAAGCACATTATGAATTAACCACTTAAAGGCCTATTTCAAATGCAGTGGAACAAAGCAGGTCTACTAGCTCACAGAGGTTGTCTATCTGCTATTTCTCACTAGCATTGATATTTTCTGAACGTTTTGTGGAAATCTACTGCATTCCTTTTCCGAAAATGTCTACATTTAAATACAGCAATGCGTTGATATTGAAAAGAAAATGTACTTTGTACTTTGTACGTTTGAATTCTTGAGCATTTTAAAAAGCATGTACTTTTGAACACGTACAAAGTATTTTTTTTAAAACAAGTACTCCAGGACTTGAAGTACTGTAGTATACATTTGACCAGACGCGTCGCTAGGTCTCTACTAGGTCGGGGGCTTAGCCCCGCAGGCAACGGGCACATGCACGCGCGTGAGATTTTTTTTCGCGGATTTCGCGGATTAGGGTGCTTTTTTCCCCGTTTTTTGTTACTTTATTTCGGTTTTAGGGTTAGGGGTAGGGTTAGGTTAGGGTGATAGATATATAATAATAAAAAAAAAAAAAAAAAACTTTTAATTTTTTTTTCTTTTTTTTTTTTCTATTGGTGGCTTTGGACAAAACATTGGTGGCTATAGCCACCGAAGCCCACCCCTAACGACGCCACTGCATTTGACAGAGCAACTTTCATTTGTGGTTGAGTAATATTTCACCAGGAGTATCTAAATGGTAAACGAACGGTGCAATGCATTTATATACTGTAGCGCCTTCTATCCAAAGTCCACACAGACCGCGGAGGAAACCATACACACTAACTTGCTCATAGGGAGCAATTAGGGGTTCAGTATCTTGCTCAAGGACACTTCCGCACTAACTCTGGGGAAGCCCAGGATCAAACTGGGAACCTTCCGTTTCCCAAACAGCTGCTCTACCTCTGTCGCCCCTGTACTGTATATACTTTGACTCAAGTAAAGTTCACCACTGAGAATTACATGACGCCATGCCCCCCCTCTCTCTCTCTCTCTCACACACACACACACACACACACACACACACACACACACACACACACACACACACACACACACACACACTCACTCACTCACTCACTCACTCACTCACTCACTCACTCACTCACTCACTCACTCACTCACTCACTCACTCACTCACTCACTCACTCACTCACTCATTTTAACGTCTACTCAGGCTTTTGTGAGCACCCTGGACAGTTGTTAAGTTGCTTGATTCAGTATTTAGATATTTGATATTCATTTTATCACACACGCCCCCTTCCTATACAAACCCATTGTGACTTCAAACTCCTTTTTAACCATGATAGATTCATCGAAAACACCCGTCCTTGGTTCTGGTGACTCATACTGCGCCCCTATACGTGAGGGGACCATTTATTTATTTATTTTTTCATTTATCCAAAAGATTATAGAAAATAAATGAAAAAAGTAATAGAAAAAACATGGACGGGTGTTTTTGATGAATCTATCATGGTTAAAATGGAGTTTGAAGTTACAATGGGTTCTTATAGGAAGGCGTGTCAAACATGTGTGTGTGTGTGTGTGTGTGTGTGTGTGTGTGTGTGTGTGTGTGTGTGCGTGCGCGTGTGTGCGTGTTAGACTCATCAGTATGTCTTTCTAGTCAACATGACCTGAAGAGGATGTGAGAGTGATCCTGTGACATGTAGCGTCTGTTTTATCAATTACGCTGTTCAATAATAGCAGATGTACAAGCTTGCAGAACGGCATGAAGTGACACCTGGTTTTAATGAGTTAATAGCGTGGTTAATAGCGTGAATGAAACACAACTTTGTCGCTAGCACTCTGTTACAGCCCCTCTAGGAGGTCAAAGTGCCCTGGTTTGATTCTAGGCCTCGGCAATGTGTCGAAGTGTCCCTGAGCAAGACGCTTAACCCCTAACTTCTCCCCGAGCACTACAACCAATGGCTGCTCACTGCTCCTAGGATGGGTAAATTGCAGAGGACAAATTTCATGTATGTGCAAAAATACAGTGACAAAAAAACACCCCAAAGAGTGAATTATTATTATTATTATTAATAGCTTGAATGATACGCAACTCTGTTGCTGGAGTGCTGTATCTCCTCATCCCTTAAATCATTAAGGTAATTTTGTGCACTCTAGTTAAACTGACACTCAGGATTTTACATGTGCTGTCTCTCTGTGAGTCGCTCTCTCTCCGTCTCCCTCTCCTGCTTCCTCAATGTTTTTAATGGTCTCTCTATGGTTTGGTCATAGCTGGAAACCCCATTAGTCCGAGCAGATTAAAATAAACTTCTCTTTCAGCCCTTTCCCAACGACCCAGAGAGAGAGACGGAGAGAGAGGCGCGATGGGAGTCTCTCTTGTACTGTAAATCAGACTGACATCTTAAGGAAAAGCAGCACAGCCAGCATTTATAACTGGGTAACAGCATGAGTCTCCAGCCCATTTCCATATTACGAGTTATCACATGTAATCATAGAAAAGCATACTCCTCCTTTCGCTTTCCCCCTCTCTTCATCGCCTCTGTCTCATCTCCCTTTCTTGTGCCCTCCTGAGAAGCATGCACGCTTAGACTTATCGCTGGGTGATATTTCAAACTCCATTATTGAACCATTATTAAAAACGTATAGTGAAAATACATGTAGCACATCTACAAGCTCACAACGCAAGAGCTTGTAAATCTTTTTTTATGTACGGCACCATTGTACAACGAAGTATATAACAACTGTTAAGTTGTTAATAAGACTAATAGATTTAGTCTGATGAAATAGATGCGACATGAGATGCGTACAGCACTGAAAAGTCTAAGCATGTTTCCATGCATATACTGTGTGATTCATTTCATAAACTTTATATTCACAATGATAACTTGTATTGGTAAATGCCATTTTATCACTTTTATTTTTTTGCAGTGGTAGCATGCCACTTGCAGGCAGCTACTTGCAGTTAGCCAAAAGCTAGCTGGTTGGCATTCTCACAGTACTGCATTTGACATTCATTTTCTGTTTGGCAGTAAATAACATCCCTCCATGGCTCCTTGGTATCTGTGATTCAGAAGTACATACTGTAGCCCCTGTTGCCCTCCAGGGGTTCTCAAGAGAAAGTGTCAGGAGCAAGACGCTGCATGTAGCGTGAGGATAACTTGCTGGGGTAGCCAATGCCAATATACACTGTAAAATCCTTAGTGTGTTCATGGGACCCCTGAGGGGATGAAAGCCTTAAACGCCCTCCCGTTCATAAAACGCAGTGTGTGGACACGGGCCCTAAATGAAAGTCCTTCATAAGTTTGCACTGTGTGTGTGTGTGTGTGTGTGTGTGTGTGTGTGTGTGTGTGTGTAAGCCAAGTAGAATAGCCTGGCGCTAGAGCTCCCATAGCTGTAACCATGACGACAGATCCTATCCTAGATTAAAACGTTTAAACATAAAAATCACAACTTTTCATCAATAAAAAAAAGTTTAAAAATGAGTGAGAATAGCAGATCTACAAGCACTCAACGCAGTGCGAAGGGACGCGTTGTGACCCCTCTTTTGGGTCTTGAGCTAAAACGTTTGGTAACCACTGCGCTAGATTGACGCCAAAAGAGTAATCGAGAAGAGTCTGTTTTTCTCGATTAAAAACAGACACTACTCTAAATCCCAGAGGATTTACTCTGCACATAATTTTGAGAAACCAATCAGGGGCGGCGAATCCAGCGATATAGATTGTTAGAGTAGATTGTTGAGTGTTGTCAGAATGAGTTGTGTGAGGTAGGATTATGGATTTTTGCCTATAGACGCTCAGGCCTCACAAGGGACAAGGTGTGAATTAGCGGGTATGCTTGAAATCGTTTGACGTGTTATAAATAGTTATGGTTGTGGCGGACGCCGCGAGCGCCGCGGCGGTTGTGGCGGACGCCGCGAGCGCCACGGCGGTTGTGGCGGACGCCACAACCGCCGTGACAACCGCCCAAAGCGCCGCGAGCGCCACGTAGGGTCCGCCATCCGATCCATCGACCATATCTCTTCTGGCGCAGCCCCCCCCCCCCCCCCCACCTGCGTGCCCCCCCCCCCCGGGACCCCCCCCCGGGACGCCCCCCCCCCGCCCAAGGGGTGGATAGTAATAATTGTATATTTTGCGCATTTGATCCAGTTGAGATTTGATTCGGCCATATCTTTCTGAATTTAACTTGTATTTTTATAATAGTATTTTTTATATGATCTGTAAAGTTTATATTTTCATTTGCTACCAGGCATGAATTTATTATAATTTATTATATATGTTTTTCCTTATTTTCTTTCTTTATTTACACGTGCGTAATAAACGAAGCATTTGAGATTTCATCCGCCCAGATCTTTCTGAATTTTACTTGAATTATTATAATTTTAATGTTTATATGATCCGTAAAGTTTATATTTTCATTTGCTACCAGGCATGAATTTATTATAATTTATTATATATTTTTTTCCTTATTTTATTTTTATTTACACGTGCGTAATAAACGAAAATGTTGAGATTTCATCCGCCCAGATCTTTCTGAATTTTACTTGAATTATTATAATTTTAATGTTTATATGATCCGTAAATTTTATATTTTCATGTGGTATCAGGCATGAATTTATTTTAATTTATTTTATTATTTTATTTCATTTATTTACATGCGCGCAATTACACACGCATCTAACTATTGGACTCAGCTCTTTGCTCTTATAAGCTAGCTCTATAGCTCTTATCGGTCATAAGTCATATTCAGATAATGTCCTCATAGAAAGCGATATATACAAATGCAAAGTGTAAATGAATCTCTTATATATTTGCTTTACGAGCAGGGGTTCTCTCCGATGGCTTGGAGGGTCTCGGTGCGGCTGCAGAGTTCACCTTGAAATGTGTCATTACAATTTTACTGTAGCCTAATCCACAAAAGTGTGACTGACTGTTAATTCCTTGTGTCAATACATTGTGTTTTTATCACCGGTGGCAGTATTATTATTATTATTATTATTATTGTTAATAGACCTTGCAACATATATGTTAGAGCAACTTAAGTGCTTGCAGAACTTAATAATATGAGCACACTTATTCTCCAGGCAGACAGACAGAAACAGTCTGTCTGTCTGTCTGTCTGTCTGTCTGTCTGTCTGTCTGTCTGTCTGTCTGTCTGTCGGTCGGTATATTATGTTACGTGCATAAATTAAGCTTGGGTCATTGGTCAATGAACCTGGTGTGTCGGTCAGAAAATAACTTATCTATAAACTCACAACTCATCGCATCCTCATTCATTTCACTGGTTAAATGCAACAGACAGACAGCCAGCCGATCAACAAGCTCTGCAGCGCGATAGATAGATAGATAGATAGATAGATAGATAGATAGATAGATAGATAGATAGATAGATAGATAGATAGATAGATAGATAGATAGATAGATAGATAGATAGATAATATAAATATATTATACTGTAGGCTACACGGTTATAACCAAACATAATTATGATAGGCTATATTATTATATTAGGCTATTTACATTATGCAAGCTAATTATATTTACCATGGTTACGTCAATAAGAAGACAGACAGATCTGTCTGTCTGTCTGTCTGTCTGTCTGTCTGTCTGTCTGTCTGTCTGTCTGTCTGTCAGACGGACGGACGGACGGGCACATGTAAATAAATGAAATAAAATAATAAAATAAATTAAAATAAATTCATGCCTGATACCACATGAAAATATAAAATTTACGGATCATATAAACATTAAAATTATAATAATTCAAGTAAAATTCAGAAAGATCTGGGCGGATGAAATCTCAACATTTCCGTTTATTACGCACGTGTAAATAAAGAAAGAAAATAAGGAAAAACATATATAATAAATTATAATAAATTCATGCCTGGTAGCAAATGAAAATATAAACTTTACAGATCATATAAAAAATACAATTATAAAAATACAAGTTAAATTCAGAAAGATATGGCCGAATCAAATCTCAACTGCTCTGGATCAAATGCGCAAAATATACAATTATTACTATCCACCCCTTGGGCGGGGGGGGCGTCCCGGGGGGGGGTCCCGGGGGGGGGGGGGGGCACGCAGGTGGGGGGGGGGGGGGGGGGGCTGCGCCAGAAGAGCGCAGATATGGTCGATGGATCGGATGGCGGACCCTACGTGGCGCTCGCGGCGCTTTGGGCGGTTGTCACGGCGGCCACAACCGGCGCGGCGTCCGCCACAACCGGCGCGGCGCTCACGGCGTCCGCCACAACCGCCGCGGCGCCCGGATGGCGGACCCTACGTGGCGCTCGCGGCGTCCGCCACAACCGCCGCGGCGCTCGCGGCGTCCGCCACAACCGGCGCGGCGCTCGCGGCGTCCGCCACAACCGCCGCGGCGCCCGCCACCGCCACTTTGGGATCTCGCCCCTCCTGAGAAAAATGGCTGGCGGGGTCGCACAACATTCTTTTTGTTTCCATATCAATATTGCTCACACAATCTAGAGAGACTATCGGCTAGAACTAGCGATTCGGCATTCTTCCGTATTTTGGCCTTGTATTTTGCCTTATCAAATTCAGCACGGGATTGTGGTAATTGCACATATTGTAATTGATTCCTGCACATGTAGCTTTCATAATGCGGGAGATTCCAGCACAGATTTCCAGCGATGTTATTAGTTATTTATTATTGGTTATGAATTCAATGTGAACTGAACTGCGTTGAAAATATGAACCACTAGCTGAAACTTATCGACATCATCTACAGGGGAACCCACTCTAAAAAATACAACGGACCCCGAAAGCATTGGCGCAAATGACAGGACCACTGATGTCAACAATAACATGGCTAATTCTCCATATCCTGGCACAATGATTCATACTTTGTTGTGATGTAGCAGAGCATTAGGCTTCAGAAAGACAGATGAAAATAAAAGTAACTGGTGCTAATGGCTGTAACTGTGAATCTTCTAGATCCTAAGATCGGTGAGAGTAACGTCACTAAGGTGAAGCAGCAGCTAAAAGTTTAGTTTAGAAGTTTTAGCCTCACTGGGTCAGACTTCAAAAGAACAGTCTTGTTTTATTTTAATTATAACATAAAGTGGGAACACTGTACTGAACTTGAAAGTGGAGAGTGGAGGAGACAGCTTGTACAAGAATAGAGCATAAAGAGGCACCATATGAAACAATGAAGCCCACTGATGTAGTTCAGAGATTACCTCTAAGAGAGGAGGAGAACGAGACAAAATTACTGTATATATTTCACAACATTCATAACAGTGAGCAAAGACTGATGTGAGCGGTTTTATTGCCTTTGTTTCTATAATAAATGTTCATGGGAGAATTATCCAGTGTGCTGATTCTTTTTAGACGCTAGCGCTAGCGCGTCTCTACAGACAGTCTGAGTAGACTTTCGACACCTAACCACTCAGGGGTCGACACCTAAGTCTCATTGGCTGTCCTGGCTGTCCTTCACACTTCCCCCCCTTTAAGCCAATGGGGAGTAAGTTTCCTTTAAAGCACCCGCCTCTCCTCCTTTGCAGGAGCGAGAGATTAGCAGCAGAGACACACACACACACACACACACACACACACACACACACACACACACACAGGGCCGTCGCACGGGGGGTGTAAGTGGGACAGAGTTACTAGGGCCCAAGGAGGGGGGGGGGCTGGAAAAGCCCCCCCCCCCCCCCCCCCCCCCCAAAAAAAAAAAACTTCTTTTTTTTGTGTCACAACTTTTAACTTTTTTCACAATTAAAATTACCTGAATGAAACAGATTTAGCGACCGTTGTATAAAAATAATGATTGAGGCTCTCTCTCTGCCTTTCTGTGAAAAAAGGAAAATCTGGCTCTCAAAAAAGAAAAGAAAGACTAGAAAGAGAAAGAAAACAAAGTAGGGGGAAACAACTCCTTACACATTTCTTCCAAAAGACAGGTGAGCAGTGAGTGAACAACACACACAACTAAAGCCAGATGTATACGTTGTCGCATCGCATGACGGCTGTGCACACTGTGAAAATAGCCGATCTACAAGCATCTTGCTGCACCACATCTTGCTGTGATGCAACGTGTTGTGAGCTTGTAGATCTGCTACTTTTTGGCAGTGGTGGAAAGTAACTAAGTACATTTACTCTCAAGTACTGTACTTCAGTAAAATGTTGTATTTCCAATTTTCAGTACTATTACTTATACTCCACTACATCTCTGAGGAAAATATACTTAGTTTTACTCCACTACAATTATTTGAATACTTTAGTTACTAGTTTCTTTGCAGATTTGTATTATTATTACAAAACATACATTAACCTCTTCAGCCCTATAAATACTTTGGCCATCATTTGAAAATAGCAGATCTACAAGCTCACAACGCGTCCCACCGTGAGCTTGTAGATCTGCTATTTTCAAAAGATTTCTATACATTTTGAAAAGTTGAAATGGGACATTTCTGCATAATGAGTACTTTTACCTTTGGTACTTCAAGTACATATTGATTACTCGTGTAAATTTTGAATATCAAACTTTTACCTGTAACAAGCGTGTATATTTACATTGTGGTATTGATACTTTTACATCAAAAATCAGACTCTTGAAGTCTTGTTCAGTTGTCCTTTATTATACATTATATGATCTAAGCCCTTTGTCAATGTATGGTTGTCTTTTCTTATGCCCTGGGAATGATAAATACTTTATAAATGATAACAAACTCAAGTATGGTACTCTAGGCTACTAGAGTACCATACTCTGTAGGCTACTACAGTATGTTTAGAAATGAGGATACAAATGTGGTTACATGTGCACAATTTAGTTATTTGGTTAATAATAAATGATAAAATAATATTTTATAATAAATCAGTAAAATCAGGCAAAAAATACAGCTGCTAATAATATGAATGTCAAATCATATTCAAAAAGACATATATTTTTTCAAATTATTATTATTTATTTTTTTTATGTTTTTTCAAAAAGTTTTTTTTTCCCATTTTTTTTTTTAATTTCAATTTCTCAACGGCAGATTGGGCCAAAAAAAGCCTGTCGCTAGCGGCTATATTATGACTTTAGTCATTTCTTGTTTTTTCATGATTTGTCTTTTGACGAAGTTCAAGGTAAAGACATGAAGCAGAGGAAACAGAGTGAAAAATAGAGCATGGAGACAAGAGAGAGCCAGCATAAGATAGACCCCCACCCCCAAGGGTATAAATCCCCCCTATGTGAACCGTCTTCTTCTTTCAGCTAATTCCCATCGGGGTCGCCACAGCGGATCATCTGTTTCCATTGTCTCTGTGCATCTTCTTCAGGCACTCCAGCCACATGTATGTCCTCTCTCACTGAATCACTTTGGCCTTCCTCTTCTCCTGTTGCCTGGCAGCTCCATCTTCAGCATCCTTAATGTGCCCCTCATCCCTTCTCTGCACCAAACCAGCTCAACCTCACCTCTCTCCCCAAACCTTCTAACCTGGGCTGATCCTCTATGTAGTAATATCTGATACTGTCAATCCTTGTCACTCCTAATGAGAATCGTACGTGAACCATATAAGGGGGGGAATTCCCCCCATTTTGAAACATTTCAGGCCCTGCTAATGATTTTGCCTACAGTATATCGGCATGATAAGGGGAGGAAAATGTCACTAGCTTTGGCTTTCTTTAGTCAGATGAGGAGGAGAGTGCTGGTGGTAGTCGGTGTGTGTGGGTGTATGATATCCTCCACAGCCGACAGCCGTACGGGACGTATTATCACAACCTGGGGGTAGCTGGTTTCAGGCTAAACAAGGGGCAATTTGAAGGGTTGAGCCAGCAAGCTCAAGACACAATTTATTGATCGGATCAGCTGGTAAAAAAAAACGCAGCCCACATATTTTTGGCTGATGTTCGCTGGGGTTCAAGTGGTTAAGGAGGACATGATGAACATGCCCTAAGAAGTAGATTGTAGTAGTATAATACTGCACTGTAGTCAATAGTCAGCTCGGGGAACTTTGTGTGTGTGTGTGTGTGTGTGTGTGTGTGTGTGTGTGTGTGTGTGTGTGTGTGTGTGTGTGTGTGTGTGTGTGTGTGTGTGTGTGTGTGTGTGTGTGTGTGTGTGTGTGTGTGTGTGTGTGTGTGTGTGTGTGTGTCTGTATGTCGTCAGACAGGCCTGAGTGCAGTGAGTCAGCCTCAGGGATGACAGACATCCCAAACAGCTTAGGAATGATTGGAATGTGCCCTTCGGAGGGGGGGGGGGCATGCGTTCGCACACACCACCCCTGTTACTCTACTAGTGGGGAGGGCTCAGCATCAAATGGAGTCTGCATGTCATTAGCTGGCATCCTGCTACGATCTGACTCACAGTGGGACTGAGTCATCATCATGGTGCGTGCGTGCGTGCGTGCGTGCGTGCGTGCGTACGTGCGTGCGTGCGCGCGTGCGTGCGTGCGCGCGCGCGTGCGCGCCTGTAATAAGT